>NC_072397.2:16203833-16522500 GCF_028885625.2 Pongo pygmaeus | reverse complement strand
AGGCCAACTGCCTAGGTGAAGTGAGTCTCCTCTCTTTCCTTAAGAGGAAAGTCTGAAGGGTTTTGATATATCACTGAAACCAGCATCCAGGTGATGTGAATCTTCTGCCAGGGTCCTCCCCACAAGGTGAATTGTGAAATCTCACTGAAGCCACACCCATGTAGGTGATGTGACCTTCCTGCCTTGTCTCTGGCCACAGGTGATATTGTGTCATATACCTAAAGTCATAACAAAAGCCTAATAACAACTCATATGCCTGGAGCAGGACATGTGCAGGGTGGTGACTCTCATTTTTAACCCTTTCCACAGTGTAATTGTGACAAATACCTTTGCCTAGCTCCTGAGTGATTTAATAATTCTGCCAAGTTGTAGCCCACAGATGAGATTGTGACAAATACCTGGGCCATGCACCTTGGTGATTTGACTGTGCTATTATAATAGTGTCTTCAAGGGAGATCATAACATATTTCTGGACCCATTATCTAGGTCACATGACTGTTCTCTCCTGCCTGTACCCTGCTTTCTTTAGAAATCGTAGTATTTCTAAACACTGAATCCAAATGATAATGATTCTCTTGCCTAGGCCCTGTCAACAGGAGGCATTGTGACATATTTTTGGCCCACCATTTAGGTGACTTCACTCTCCTCTCCTGCCTGGATGCTGTCCAGAAGGGACGCTGTGCCACAGAGCTGGACCTAGCACACATCTATGTGACATTTCTGATAGACCCTGTCTACAAAGAGAATATTGGAATATTTCTGGCCTAGCATATAGGTGATGTGGCTGATCTGCCTGCTTCAAAACCACAGGGGGAGTTGTAACATGTACCTAGGCATGGCTCACAGGAGTGATAATAACTCTTATATGTGGACTCGGCTAATAGAGATTATTTTGACTCTTACACTAGGCTTAAGGACATGTGTGATGTCCTGGATCACCGTCTTGTACAAAGGGGACTAAAGATTAATACACGAGCACACATTTTTTTAAATTATTATTATTATTATTATACTTTAGGTTTTATGGTACATGTGCACAATGTGCACGTAAGTTACATATGTATACATGTGCCATGCTGGTGCGCTGCACCTACTAACTCGTCATCTAGCATTAGGTATATCTCCCAATGCTATCCCTCCACCCTCCCCCCACCCCACAACAGTCTCCGAAGTGTGATGTTCCCCTTCCTGTGTCCATGTGTTCTCATTGTTCAACTCCCACCTATGAGTGAGAATATGTGGTGTTTGGTTTTTTGTTCTTGTGATAGTTTACTGAGAATGATGATTTCCAATTTCATCCATGTCCCTACAAAGGACATGAACTCATCATTTTTTATGGCTGCATAGTATTCCATGGTGTATATGTGCCACATTTTCTTAATCCAGTCTATCATTGTTGGACATTTGGGTTAGTGCCAAGTCTTTGCTATTGTGAATAATGCCACAATAAACATACATGTGCATGTGTCTTTATAGCAGCATGATTTATAGTCCTTTGGGTATATACCCAGTAATGGGATGGCTGGGTCTAATGGAATTTCTAGTTCTGGATCCCTGAGGAATCACCACACTGACTTCCACAATGGTTGAACTAGTTTACAGTCCCACCAACAGTGTAAAAGTGTTCCTATTTCTCCACATCCTCTCCAGCACCTGTTGTTTCCTGACTTTTTAATGATTGCCATTCTAACTGGTGTGAGATGGTATCTCATTGTGGTTTTGATTTGCATTTCTCTGATGGCCAGTGATGGTGAGCATTTTTTCACGTGTTTTTTGGCTGCATAAATGTCTTCTTTTGAGAAGTGTCTGTTCATGTCCTTCACCCACTTTTTGATGGGGTTGTTTGTTTTTTTCTTGTAAATTTGTTTGAATTCATTGTAGATTCTGGATATTAGCCCTTTGTCAGAGGAGTAGGTTGTGAAAATTTTCTCCCATTTTGTAGGTTGCCTGTTCACTCTGATGGTAGTTTCTTTTGCTGTGCAGAAGCTCTTTAGTTTAATTAGATCCCATTTGTCAATTTTGGCTTTTGTTGCCATCGCTTTTGGTGTTTTAGACATGAAGTCCTTACCCATGCCTATGTCCTGAATGGTAATGCCTAGGTTTTCTTCTAGGGTTTTATGGTTTTACATCTAACATTTAAGTCTTTAATCCATCTTGAATTGATTTTTGTATAAGGTGTAAGGAAGGGATCCAATTTCAGCTTTCTACATATGGCTAGCCAGTTTTCCCAGCACCATTTATTAAATAGGGAATCCTTTCCCCATTGCTTGTTTTTCTCAGGTTTGTCAAAGATCAGATAGTTGTAGATATGTGGCATTATTTCTGAGGACTCTGTTCTGTTCCATTGATCTATATCTCTGTTTTGGTACCAGTACCATGCTGTTTTGATGACACTAGCCTTGTAGTATAGTTTGAAGTCAGGTAGCGTGATGCCTCCAGCTTTGTTCTTTTGGCTTAGGATTGACTTGGTGATGCAGGCTCTTCTTTGGTTCCATATGAACTTTAAAGTAGTTTTTTCCAATTCTATGAAGAAAGTCATTGGTAACTTGATGGGGATGGCATTGAATCTATAAATTACCTTGGGAAGGATGGCCATTTTCATGATATTGATTCTTCCTACCCATGAGCATGGAATGTTCTTTCATTTGTTTGTATCCTCTTTCATTGAGCAGTGGTTTGCAGTTCTCTTTGAAGAAGTCCTTCATGTCCCTTGTAGGTTGGATTCCTAGTTATTTTATTCTCTTTGAAGCAATTGTGAATGGGAGTTCACTCATGATTTGGCTCTCTGTTTGTCTGTTATTGATGTATAAGAATGCTTGTGATTTTTGTACATTGATTTTGTATCCTGAGACTTTGCTGAAGTTGCTTATCAGCTTAAGGAGAGTTTGGGCTGAGATGATGGGGTTTTCTAGATATACAATCATGTCTTCTACAAACAGGGACAATTTGACTTCCTTTTTACTAATTGAATACCATTTATTTCTTTCTCCTGCCTGATTGCCCGGGCCAGAAATTCCAACACTATGTTGAATAGGAGTGGTTAGAGAGGGCATCCCTGTCTTGTGCCAGTTTTCAATGAGAATGCTTCCAGTTTTTGCTGATTCAGTATGATATTGGCTGTGAGTTTGTCATAGATAGCTCTTATTATTTTGAGATACATCCTATCAATACCCAATTTATTGAGAGTTTTTAGCATGAAGCATTGTTGAATTTTGTCAAAGGCCTTTTCTCCATCTATTGAGATAATCATGTGGTTTTTGTCTTTGATTCTGTTTATATGCTGGAATACATTTATTGATTTGCATGTATTGAACAAGCCTTACATCCCAGGGATGAAGCCCACTTGATCATGGTGGATAAGCTTTTTGATGTGCTGCTGGATTTGGTTTGCCAGTATTTTATTGAAGATTTTTGCATCAATGGAGCTCATTGAAGTTTGTTTCTATTCATATTCTGAATTCTACATCTGTCATCTTAGGCCTTGCTAGAAATGTAATTTGGTCTTTTCAATGAAATAAGTTACTCTGGCATTTTGCATTTTCAAAATTTTTCCAATTATTTTTCTCATCTTTGTGGGCATATCTTTGAAGTTGCTGACCTTTGAATGTGGTTCTTTTTTAAATCCTATTTGATGGTCTTGAGTATTTTATTGTGGTATAAGGTGTTTGTAGCCATCAGCATTTGTGCTTATGAGATTTTTTTCAGGAGGTGAGGGAATGGCAATGCTCACCTCACAGTTCAGAGGCTGCATACTCTGGGGGACCTGTAATGAGCCCCTACTGTCTTCTGTGGCTCCTTGACATTTGGACTCTGCCACTCTGTGGGACTAAGCTGGCACAGCTGCAGCAGATATGGGGTTTCTGTTTGTCTTTGGGCATTCACCTCAGTGTCAGGAGTGAAGCAGCTGAGAGGGGAGTTGGGGGGTATCTACTGGAGACTGTGTATATTGTTGCACCAAAGATGGTGTTGATGTGGAGAAGGATGTTGTTCAGTGAATGTTTTGATGCCTTTTTTTGGTCCCCCTGAGGAGTGATTGTAAGAGTATAGGAGGATACACTGTTCTCTGCAGTGTCAGCACAAGTCGTGGTTGGGGCTTTCTGGTTCTGTGCCCACCAAAGCTTCATCAACAATGGCAGATGCTCTGGGTGGCAGAGACATACTATATTCCTATTGGCTGGTGTGGAAAGCAAAGCCAAACCTGCCTTTGCAGACATGTCCCAGGAAAGTAATGTGAGGAGTTGCCATGGTCTTGGGGAAACTGCAACATGGGGAAGAAATATTTGGGTTGGTGCAGCCATAGGGGCTGTCTTGATGGAGCTCTTCAGGGTCAGGAGTGGCCCACCAGTGCAGATGCTATGTTATGGGCTTACAGTGTACTTGACACTATGCTGTAAGCATCTGTAGCCAGACTGGGTCCCTGGAAGAGGCCAGCAGTCTAAGGAATGCTCAGTTGGGCCAGTTTCTTCTGATTTGCAGGACCATCCAGCAGAAGATAGGTCCAACAGTTTACGTAGGGCTAAAGTCTCTTATGGAAGAAAGCTGAGGCTAGAGAAACGGACATCACTGGCTACACTTTCCTACAGATGTTCTTGCACAAAATCCTCTGAGCACCACATGACCTGGCTTGTTGTACCACTTTTTTTTTTTTTTTGGTCTTCTTTTGGATGCATGTCAGAGAGATGTAAGTCAGCGATTCCTCATTGCAGTCAACCCAGGATGGAAGATCTCTGCTTCTGGCCAAGTTATGGGTTGACTATTGGGTAAGTAGCAGTGGGTAGTTTGTGGGACCCATGGAGGATGGACTGGCCTCCTCTCATTAGGGAAACTGAAGTGTATGAGTTGTGAATAAGATACATAGGGTTTTGGATTTTTCATTAGTCTGAGTAAGGCAGTTCTATTGCAGAGGCAGTGATAGAAATATTTTCAGTTGCCCCTGGAGGCTCTGTCCAAGGAGGGTGCTAAGTTGCTACTGGCTCAATAGCTCTGGCAATGATTGGGTAGTGGCCCAGGCTTGGAGAACCTCACCAGTGAAAATATATGAGAACAGGCACTCATGTAACAGTCTGGCCACATTCTGTATGGCTGCTGCAGTATGCTGGGCATTCACTGCAGTTTCTAGTCACCTCAGATTTTCCAGTACCTGAAGTTATCACCAGTGAATGTTGCCAGACAGCAAAAATGGCATCATGTTCTTTTCTCTGGGAACTCCATCCCAGGGAGTCATATACCTGTTTCCAGCACAAAAGAACTTGTGAAGGTAGCTGGAAACCCCTGTTGAAATGTCTTACCCAGTAAGAAGAACATGAATGGCTACCCTCTTAAGATAGCAGTGTAGCCACATTTTTGTAGGAAAGCTCTGTGGTACAGAGGTGCCACTCCCACCCCAAGTTTATTTGGATTCTCCAAAACCAGAAAGCTGGAACAGCTAAGTCACACAAACAGCAAAAGTGGCAGCTCACTCTTCACTCTAGAAACTATATCCCAAGAGGTTTCAAAATTCCATTGACCAAACAGCACCAGTGTTGCTAGCTGAAAACCCTCATTGGGAATTACTTTCCAGTGAGAAGAAATGAGACTGGGGACCTGCTTTAACTGGAAGTCTGGCCATGTCTTTTTAGAGCACCTGTACTGCGCTAGGAGACTGTTTTTGTCCCCAGTCAGCTTGGGCTTTTCAAAGCCCAAAGGTTGGAATGGCTAAGGTCACCAAGTAACAAAAATGGTGGCCCATTCCTCTTACTGGCAACTCCATCCCAGGGAGCTGCAGTGCTGAATACCAATGGTTGGCTGGAATTCTAAGCCAGTAGGTCTTACCCTATGAGGCATTGCAGAAGTGGGTCCTACAGACCATTACTCCTCAGCCCCCTGGATTCTGCCTCTTTCCTATGGATATGTACAGGGGTGTAAACTACTGCTTTACTGGAGTTGCAGCTACTTTTTCTGGGAAGCCTAGAAAGCCCGAGTGTCCCTCTTGAATCTCTGCACAGGTCTGAGTGGCTTCTCTTGTATAACTCTGTGTGTTAAACTGAAGTCCTTGGTGAACTGGTTTCGTGAGGGTATCTCCTCATCTGAGGGTTGCAAAGATCTGTGTGAGAATCATGGATTCCCATGGTCACACAAGCCCTCCCTGGTTTACTGGGTGGGGAGTTTCTCTTGGCTCCACATTGTTCCCAGGTGGCCCATTGTCTTGCTTTGCTTTAGTCCATTCTCCATAAGTTAAGTTGTTTCTTTGATTAGTCCCAAAGCGAGTACCGGGATGTTTCAGTTGAAGGTGATGTATTCATGGTCACCTGGCATTTCTCCCTGTGAGAGCTATAAAGTCTAGCTGCTTCTAGTCAGCAATGTTGATCACTTTTTTCTAAAAGGAACCTATTTTTATATTAAAAGAATTTAATATATTTTCAAAAGTAAATATTGATGTAATTTAATCCTTACATTTGATGCTATGTCTTCATTTTTAGAATTCATTTGAAACAACATTGTCAATGGTTGCTGTACCAGAGTTATGAGCAGCTATTCTGAATTAGGTGGACAGATTACTACATTTTTTTCATGGAAAGTTAAGAATACTGCAATCTAGAATACATGAAGAAATTCTAAGTGGAAAGGCCACTTAGTGGTTGGTTTATAGCAGTATCACAAGTGACAAGATGATAGGAGAGTGGTAAGTGATCACAATAATATTCTGTATAATAAGAGAAGCAATGTGAAATTTAGGAGAAAATTGCTTTGTCATTTGCAAATCAAGTTAATTAAAATACAGTGAATTTCAAAATGACTTTTTCATGACAATGTGTGAAGTTAATCTGTTTTAATAAACCAAATTTATTGTTATTGTGTTAAGGCTATTTTACATTTAATGTGTATTTTACCACTGAGGCTAACTTATCATATCCTACCCAAGGTTGTAGGTAACAGATAGTAAAAACATACTATTGGGAGAGTGTGGAATAACATCTCTACTACTTTCTTTGTCAGTGGTCTTTAACTTAAAATAATTGGAGAATATGGTTCCTACAACTTACATTTTTGTTTTTCTTATAACTCCAGGTTATTATGACGGTTGCAATAAAGATTATGTGAGTATAAGGGAGCTGTATGTTTTTGAGTTGGGAACAACTATTTGCAAATTTTATCCTACTTTTTTGTTGAACATATGACTTCTCTGGTCTGCTAAACACTTCAAATCTATTTTCTTTGCCCATATTAAATTCATTAATCTAAAATGTCATTTCTCCTTGCTTAGAATCATCTTGTGCAAATTCATCATTTTTTTGCTTGTCTGTTTTCCTGTTGCTCACTGTGGACATAATATATAATTTTCTTTTTGTCAAATTTCATAAAATTTTTTTGTATAATCCCCTTAGAGATTATGAAAGTGACTTTCATAAAGTTTGATGGTGTGCATGCAATAATTTTCACATGTGAGTAATTTCACAGTGTGTGTTAGTGTACGTTATTTATTTAGTCCATTTTATATTTTGTTTAAATTGGAGAATGCTATCTAATCCAATTTTCATTTGGTTATTGTTCATTTTACTTTCCAAAATACACATAATTGAGTTTATGAAATTTATTGGGCCAATTTATTCAAGTAAACAGTTGAATGTTTAAGAAGTCATGAGGTCTTTTTCGCATATATGTGAAGTAAACAAAGACAATACTCTATGTAATACAAGCTACATAATCATAAATAAGTATTCTTTTGGAAATTAGCCTGTGGTCTCAGGTGAAAATTTGAAAATATCTATAGTAACAAGTGACATTAATTGCGCATATCAGGAGAGCATAATTTTACTTATGCTGAACAGTTGGCTCTCACAATTGAAACAAGTTGAAGAGATGGATGTTTTAGCAAAACTAAGTGAAAACCTTGTAAAATTTTCAGATTATGTTTCTACATTTAAACATCTACTGTGGGAGGTAGAGGACAATTCTATGCAGTCAAATCTGGAATTGCTGACACATGTTAAGTGTATTCCCCACAGGTATCAAAACTTAAAACGCTCTGCACTCTTTTCATTTAGATTAACAAAATATCGTTTTAGTCTTCCTCTGCTATAATTTGGTTTAGACAGAAAATATCAAGCCATTTCGAGCAGACTTTATTCTAGATTTTTTTTTCTTTTATAGATGGTATCTTGCTCTGTGGCCCAGGCTGGACTGCGGTGGCACAATCTCAACTCACTACAACCTCCACCTTCTGGGTTCAAGTGATTCTTCTGCCTCAGCCTTTTGAGTAGGTGAGACTACTGGTGCCCGTCATGTGCCCGGCTAAATTTTTTGTATTTTTGGTAGAGACAGAATTTCACTGTGTTAGCCATGATGATCTTGATCTCCTCACTATGTGATCTGCCTGTCTTGGCCTCCCAAAGTGCTGAGATTGCTGGCATAAGCTACCATGCCCAGCCTTGATTCTAGATCTTGACGCAGTACATCCCCAACTTATTTTCTCTGAGTATAGAAAAGTTGTGTGACATGGAAGAACAAAACCAAATATTTGTGATACCCCAAGAAGATTTTATTTTTGCCCTACTATCCTGGGCTCTTAGAAGAGTAGTTCTGTCAGACATTACTTGAAGGTAGAAGTGGGAAACAAGCCTTAATGAAAATTGTGTGTTTGTCAAGACTGTTTTCATAGGAACTCACAGGATTAGCCTTCAATTCTGGGTAGGTTTTGGGCAATTGGGTGATATATAAACAGGGTTATGTTGTATCAGATCATAAGAGAGCCTGACTATGGGCAGTAGCAAAACTCAGCAAGATTGGTATTTATTTTTTGAGACTGAAGAAGGGGATTTTTTAAAAAATAATATACATAATAGATTTGCTCTGTATATTTTTGATGATTCTGTCACAAGAGCTGTTTGGCCTTGTTTATAAACTGAAGCACATTCTGAACATCTTAAAGTCTTTTCATTATCAGATACTGAAAGATAAACAACAAGGAAATGAATCTGTTTCAGGTTTTCTCTGAAATTTAGCCAGTAAATTCAATCTCATTTCTGTAATCTTTAAATTGTACTATTGAAGACCAGAATAGCTTTTTTCTCCTAAATTTTTGCCAAGTATAAACTTTCATAGATACAATGAATATCATTTGTCCAGTGTGTTGATTTCTAAAATAAAATATTTGAGAATTGTATTACCCAACATTTCCAATAAAATGTTTTTAAATAGACTATTTAAAAAATCTATCACTTTTGAATTGCCTACCTAGCTAAAATTTTTTTAATTGATGAAAAGTTGTAAAATAATTCATACAAGTAATATCAGCTAAGTTTAATGAAATTATTTACTTGTTTAATAAACATAATTACATTTTAAAAATTACTGTCACCTGTTAGTATTTGTGTAGCAATCATATTTTAAGATTTTGTCTCTGAAACAGGTAACAATTTGAACAAAGAAAGAAACAAAAATTCAATGATTGGCATGAAAATAAGTTTCAGGAAAATAAAAGCTTTGCATAATCTAATTAAAATGATGTGAAGGATAAAAATCTTAATATTTATTTTTATACATTATTGGGCAAAATGTGCAGAAAATACTCATAATTATATTTTTGAGACACTCTTCCCGACTTTGGCACTTACAGAACCTCCAGCATAGGTCTAGGAGTCCTTAGGCATTTCTTCCAGGAGAACATCCCATGAAAATGAAGAAGAAGGCCATGTCCATAAAGATAAATTGATGCTCACCTCCTCAAAAGAGTGGGTGCAGGTTGCAGAAAGAGTTCTTGGAGGTTCAGGAAGTGGCTATGGGCACCATCCTAAAAAAGGGGTCTGGAGCTCCACTGAGCCCTTTTGACTTCAGGGACTTCAGAGGGCCCTGGAGGAGGCCAGCCAAGTACTCTGTTGTGTCCCTGGCCCTTGAGTTCTTTCTCACCTGACAGCTTTTCCCACAAAGAAATGAGGATGACAAACCCCAATGCAGCACCACTAGAGGAAGGAGATCAAGAGTGTCAAGGCCCACACACATCCTGGCACATTAGGTGGCTTACTGATTAACTAGTCAATAAATTAGAGCAGAATGTGCTGTGGTGACCCACTAAGATCACATTCTGAAAGTAAACATAAATGTCACTCGTCTGAGGCTGTGCATTGGAGAGAGAATGGGCAGGCCACTTGGGCTTCAGTGAGCATGTGCCCCTAGCCAACCTGGGGTTACATGGGTTTGGCAAGAGCAGGCAATAAGGGTTGCATACATCAGTCACACTGAGCTGATACATGGGCACAGATAGGTGGGCATGAGCGGTCCCTGAAGGGGAGAAACTCTCAGGGCCCTGAATTCAGCCCAGAGATCCCCCAGCATTTTGAAGGACAGGCTGTATTTAGAGCTGCAATGTGGGCACTGTGCCATGGCCTGATAAAAGTGGGGTGAGCAGCCAGTCACAAAGGGACTTTCATTCCCCATTTTTCTGAAGAGCAAATTGATCCCCCAAAGCCACAAACCAGGAGGGGTAAAAGCACTGTGCTGAGGCATGAAATTTTTTCTTCATTGGCTCTCTTACCCTTAGAGCTCCCTGGGTTTGCCTGAATCCTCCCTGCACTTGGCTTGAGGAAGAAGATTCCTCTTCCTTGTGAGTGTTGGCAAAGAAGCAACCAGTTATATGTGGGAAGACCACCCACAGCCACTTTTGTGGGCACACCTGGACCTTCTCACTCCACTGGCCTGTGAAACCCAGCTGGAATTCCAGAGTCCAGAATTCACATTTGGTTCTAGAACCATGGAGTTCAGCACTTGGGCCAGAGCAGAAGTGAGCCTATTAATTCCATGGCTCAAGGCCCAAATCACAGAACAGGCTTGACTGTTCAGGGGCACCCAGGAAGTGTGGGTACTGTTCCAAGCAGGTCCCATCCCCTTCCTGCCTCCCTTTATTTCACCTGCAACTTTTCATGTGAACCAGCTTGTTCTCTACCCCTCACATCCCGTGTTTTTTTGAAATTCCGCCAAAGATGGCATAAGCCAAATATTAAGGGTCATAGTGCTGTGGCCTACTCAGGCTGTGCCAGGAAGAGAGATCTCTCAAGCTACCTTATTTAAGAGTCATTAAATAATACCAACTCTAGGAGGAGGGCTTTCACATACTCAGATTGTTTTCTCTTCTCCATACCAAAAGGTATGTTAGAATGACAAGGAAAATAAGACACAAACCTGGCATTTCTGCCTTTTAGAGGGCAGCCTCAGGCTGGTCACCCTGAAACACAATTTCACAGTCTGGATCAGAATGTCTCACCTTGGAAAGTAGTAGAACTAGGGCCCCAGAATGTCATGGTCCAATAAAAATCTGAGGAAGAGGCACCTCCACGGGCTGTACATACCCAGTCACATGTGTAACAGGAACAGACTCTACACACTAAGAATCAATCTCATTAATTAAGACACCTGTACCAGCAATTTGCACACATGTCAGACATTTTAGATAAATTCCTGTCAATCCAATGTTTCAGGAAACATTTTGCATCAAGGGTCTCAGGAAAAAGAACCCCCACTACCTGAACCAGCCTGTATGTTGGATGCAACTGACAGTGTTAACTTGACTTGGGCATACGTGGAGACTGGCCCTATATAAAAAATGCTTCTGAGTGTTCAGAATTCCAAGCTAAAAACTCCAACAGTGGCCTGGCTTAGCCCATTGTCTCACACTGGTAATCCCAGCACATTGGAAGGCTGAGGCAGGCAAATTTACCTGTAATTGAGTATTTACCTGAGTTTGAGACCAGTCTGCCCAACATGGAGAAACCCCATATCTACTGAAAATACTAAATTAGCTGGGTGTGGGGACACAGGCTTTTAATCTTAGTTACTCAGGAGGCTGAGGAAGGGGAATTGCTTGAACTCTGGAGGCAGAGGTTGCAGTGAGCTGACATCACATCATTGAACTCCAGCATGGATAAGAAGAGTGAAGCTTCCTCTAAAAAAAAAAATCTAGTTGTGGCCAACCTGGAGATTATTATTTATGAGGAATATCTGAGCCCCTGGTCTGTCCCATCCTGTGTCATGGAACACAGTCCAAACAGGGTTTTGAGACCCTTCCTTTTTTATTAAATAAAGGCTGACAGGTGAAAGACTGTTCTGTAAAAAGGGCTAAATAAAAATGTTATACAAATCCATGCTTTTTGCAAGTGGGTGGGATATCCTGCTAAGCCAGTTGACACTGGACTTTCTCCCACCTATGTGAGTACTTTCATATCTCATTCACTGGTTTTGAGTCTCTTCTGTGACATCTTGAACCTGATGCTATTTACACGGGAGTCAAATTTGACACAACATACCCCATAGTGAGGAAGGATTTTAGGCTCTGTTCAATGTGTTTCAAAGCTCTACTAGGAATCAGCTGTAGAAGAATGCATTTTTTCTTTTACAATGCTCATCCAGGCTTCTTTTCCTTAGATGCACAATCAGTAGAATACCAAGAAAGATGAACAAGAAACACATCGTGCTCAGAAGGAAGATTAATGCCAGAATAAGCAGTGACAACTTGCAAAGCAAAAGGGAGCATTTTTCTTTCTCCTGCAGGCAACCCTCAACTTCTGTGATCACTTCCTGTCTTCAGAAATTGTTTTTGAGCTCCATCCTGGGTCTGGAGGAACCATGGGTCATGGGTGGTAAACACCTTCACTTAATTCTGGTGCAACAAACTTTCTTTTGACAAATATGACCTCTGTGATCACGAGCCTCTAAGCAATCTGGACAATGCACAAACTAAAAACCTATGAAAGGGAGATGTGTAGGTCTGATGGAAAAAATATCCCACTTTTTTCCTTGGCAAGTTCAAATAACTGTTATGGTAGACAAATGTGTAGAAGAAGAGAGCATAGTGTAACTCCTCATCATGTGAATTTACAACCAAGAGTTTTCAATCCTAGCTATAAGAACTGAAAATGAAAGCCAGAAGTTACTTCACTGTATATCTATCAGTGATTGATTAGACAACATTTTGTATATAATGCTGAAGAGTCTTCACTGAGAATTTTCTTATTGCACATATAGTAATAAAGACAGGAAATGGTAAAAAAGCAAGTCCATGAAATCATTAAACAAACTATAGAAATGTTCATCTTCTCAGATCATTATCATTTTTGGACCTATTTGCATGTATATCTAACAATACACCTG
This sequence comes from Pongo pygmaeus, assembly GCF_028885625.2. Classification (NCBI taxonomy): domain Eukaryota; kingdom Metazoa; phylum Chordata; class Mammalia; order Primates; family Hominidae; genus Pongo; species Pongo pygmaeus. The sequence goes on along the minus strand of NC_072397.2, from coordinate 16,509,381 downwards.
ACATTGGCAAAACAAATCAGTTATATGTCAAGTTGAAATTAAAGAAAATATTTTTTCAGCCAGGCGCAGTGGCTCACACCTGTACTCCCAACACTTTGGGATACCGAGGTGGGTAGATCACTTCAGGTCAGGAGTTTGAAAAGAGCTTGTCCAATATCATAAAATCACATCTCTACCACAAAAAAAAAAAAAAAAAAAAAAAAAAAATAACCCAGGTGTAGTGGCACACTCCTGTAATCCCAGTTGCATTGGAGGCTAAGGGACAAGAATTGCTTGAACCTGTGAGCTGAAGGTTGCAGTAAGCTGAGATCATACCACTGCACTCCAGCCTGGGTGAGTGATGTAGCAGGATTCTGTCTCAAAAATAAACAAACGAAACCATTTTTTTCTTTGTTAACAAAAAGACATACAAATGGTCTAAACATGCCTTGGTTGAGTGGAGTGGGTGTGGAGCCTGACCTGGGTAAGAAGAAAGAACAGTCAGTGGCCTGGGTTGTGTGTGGAAGATCCATCGGGACACAAATAAAAAGGCAGTCAGAACCATGGCCTGGAAACACTGAGGATTACAGGGGGCTTCTGAAAGCAGCAGAACTGGCCTATTACACTTAATGCTAGATAGGCCTGTAAAAATCAAAGATCTGCACTGGGAACTTAGCAATTCTGCTAGGATACCCTGACTATACCCTGGATTGGAGGCTGCTGGGGTAGAGTGGCTGCCTCAAGAAACTCAAGTCTTGACCACTATGGCTGGGCAAATCTAAAATAGCTCATGTCTTCTGTTTTACAAAACAAAATATAGAAAAATAGAGTGAAAAAAATGGAATCAAGAGAAATAAAATAAGATTTTAAAATAAATGTAATTAAAAACAGTCAGAACAAATAAACTGAAATAAAATAGAGAAAAATAAAGAGAAATATAATTAAGATCAGGGAAAATAAATAAAATAAAGATGAAGACAATAAATACAATAAAATTAAGAGAAATAACAAAAATAATTTACAATAAACTAAAATAAGAAAAATTTAACATTGAAGAGAAAAAATAAAAATAAAAATAAAGACAATATGAAGAAAAAATAAAATAATGTGAAAGATTGTGAATGGAAATAAAAAGAAGAAACAAAAAGAAATCAAATAAAATGTTATAAACGAGATGCAAATAAGAGTAAATTTGAAATTATGAGAATGTGATAAGAAAAATAAAATGAAAAATAGAAATATAATTAAATATAAAAATATGAATGTAAAAAAATGAAGTTAAACAAAATAAAGATAAAGATACATATACAGAGAAAAAAAGCTTAAGAAAAATAAGACCTGGCAAAAATCTGCAAGACATTTCACCCAACAATAGCATAATACACAATATTTCTAATTACATATGGTACATTTCCTTAGATAGGCAAACTTCTAAAGTATACTGCAGGTTTTAACATATTTTAATAGATAATAATTACAAAAACTGTTATTACTGATCACAATAAAATATAAATAAAAGTTAAAAACCAAACAAAAACTAGCCTGCTTTCATGTATATGAAAAATAGACAAGTTATTTAGCACACCATTTTTCAAGAGTTAGAACATGCAAGTTGTTTAGATGTTAGTGGTATTCAAAATGATTTATAGATCAATGTGGTCTCTTTCACAAAACAAATAGGTCTTTTCTGCAGAAGTACTAAAATACTCTCAAATGTGTAGGTCAATATATAGCTGTGTCACCTAGGCTGGAGTTCAGTGTGATAATTTTGACTCACTGTAGCTTTGACCTATCAAGCTCGATTGCTCCTCCCACCTCAGCCTCACAAGTAGCTCAGACTGAAGGTAAGTTTCTCTACATGTTGTAGAGACAGCGTTTTACCATATTACCCAAGCTAGGCTCAAACTCCTAGGCTCAAGCAATCCACCTGACATGGCTTCCCAAAACACTGGGATCACAGGACTGAGCCAGCAAATATTGCCCTATAATTTCTATAAACACTCTAAAAACCACAGATAGCCAAACAAACTAAAAAAAAAAAAAAAAAAAGAAACTCAGAGGTATAACTCTTCTTTATTTCAAAACATATTCCAAAGTTACACTAATCAAAACAGTGTTGTGCTGGCCTAAAGAGAGAAAAGTAAATGTTGAAACAGATAAGAGAAGCCAGAAAGAAAACCACATGCATATACTCAGCTTATCTTAAACAAGGGTTCCAAATTTTGCTGCAAATCTTTCACCTTACTTCAGCATAATTGGCTTCTTATCACATGACTAGGAAAGATTAGGTCAGGGACACTGTGAAGGAGGAGGAGTAGAGTTGATTGAGTAAGAAGATAAAATAGCAGTAAAGAAAAACTCTCAACAATGGTGGGAGTCCTGACTATAGGCCCTCACCTCCCAGACTGATGAACAACAGACTACCACACAGAAACTGAAGATGCCAGGCTCCTCCTCCCTGCACTAGGGGTGAAATTTTCATGGCTCCACTCCCTTTGCCCAGTGTGCAGGTAGAAATTATTTACGGGGTAATCAGTAGAAAAAAGGTAGGTTTCATCTGGGACCAGCAGTCTGATTTTTCAGCCTTCAGGCTGTTTTAGCATTGAAGGTGGACTTTTACCCAAAACCCTTGGATGTTTGTGACCTCTGTTATTTCCCCCTCAAAAGAAGTACATCTAACTTTTGTTAGAAGAAGGATAAGGATGAGGACAATAACTACTTTTAAATGCTTCCTGCTGACAGAGGGCACTATTTTGGAAAAATGGAAGTCATGTCTTTCTAAAAGCCTAAGTGTCCCCAGTGAAAGGGGCTACTGTCCATGGCTCTGCTTGTGTGACTGTTTGAATTTTGGTAGTCTGAAGGTGAGAAGAATCTAACAGGTTATTAAAAAACAAAGAAAACATGTATTTAAATGAAACAAAGGGAACGTGGCAAGGACAGCTCAAAAAATTTCAAGGTCTTTTATCAGTTTGCATATGAAGAGGGAGGTCAAATGCTCAACTTGGGGGAACAAAAAGAAAAAACCTTTTCCTTTTACCCTTTTGTCAGCATATCAAGCTTCTGGTTTCTTTTCTCCTGAGTGCAATCCTAAGCCAACCAGGGTAAGGTTTGGGAAATTAACCCTTCCAAGCTTGAAAGATGTTTCTGAGAAGAGTGTTTCATAGTATTGATACAAAATTATCTATCTGTAAAGAGCAGACAGAGGAGAAAAAAGGAAAAAATGTAACCATTTTTTCAAAGAAGTCCCAAGGGTTCAGGATGCATTCAAAAGGCATATAGACTGAAGATTAATGGCTACTTAGCTAGAAAGAGAGAAAGGAGAAATAGTCTTTGGTTCCTTTCTTTTCCTAGCAAATACCTAGTGTATGTTGAGGGATAGGAGAAAGAATGTTCATTTTCCTCTTTCCATCCTTGTATCATCGAGTCCCAGTAACTGTGACAGGGTGTCATCCATGGGGGTCAAGGAAGCTTTTGCCTATGTTAACAGGGAGGCCTAGGGGGGTGGAAACATATGCTTTTACCCACATATGCCCTATCTACCATACAGTCAGTGATTCTGGAGTTCAATAAACCTCATTTATGGCAGGGATGCCAGCATAATAGTTCTCCATGAAGTGGGAGGCTTGATTTAACCCGCTGGAATTAGTCATGCTCACCTGCACTGTGCCTTTTAACCACCATTATTACCTGCCTCTGGCTTTCTCAGATTGAGTAGCCTTACCTATGACTTCAACCTGAAGCTTGAAATTGAGATTGGGACAAAAATGTGTCCCAAAAAATTATATGGACTCCTTATCATGAGTTGAATGCTACGATGAAGCTGTTGAATTGAGTCCTTATTCCACAAGAGAGACAAAAGAATACCTATGACACACCAAGAAAACTAGTGGCTACAGCTATGCTTGTTAAGATTTGTATGGGCACCCTATTTATTCCCAGCACTCAGCAGGATTTGCAGGATAATTGGCCAGAACTAGAATATTAGTCCAGATTTTTTACATTACCCATCCCTTTATTTCTTCTGAGCTGCAGTTGAAGATCACTTGGTGATTCACAGGAATAAGCAGGGTTAGTCTAAAATGTAGGCAAAACCTCAAAACTATGAGTTTATAATTTAATGATGAATGTATAAGTTTTGAAACATAATCTTTATCCAGTCCCCTTTTCTGTTAAAAACAAATCATCATAGCAATGAGTTGCTTGTGAAATAAGCTTTAGTCTTATACTTGTCCTGATTATATGCATAAAGTATGGCAAGAATAACTATTTCCCCATAGGTCTTTTACATTTGCTTTGATGGAAATCTGTTCCACAAAAAATTTCTGATAGGACTTTCTAAGCTCAAGCCCAGACATGGGTTTGTACCATCAAATCCATGTGAGTTGGGTGATTTTCTCCTCTTATAGATCCAAGACAAACTTGGAGTTCATGGGCGTGTCAGAAAATGTCATTCTTTACTTACCACACATAAGGAACCCTGAACACGAAATGTATACATGAGGTACATAGCCAGTTTTTTTAAGGAGATTTTATTGGCTCTGAAATTTGAGCTTAACTTCTTAACGGGAAGCATACCCTTTCAGTCAAGGCCTTATAAACACAACAAGTTTCTCCAATTGTGTTCTGTTGCAAAATGGATTATTATTGCACTGAAGCAAACAGCAAAATTGTTGTAAGTTAAAAATACCCACAACTATTTTTCAAATTCTGGAGAAGTCAGGCAGAGGGAGACAAACATGCTCCAAAATATGTTTACAGGAGTACACTTTACTCACATATTAAAGGCTGTAAATATCTGAAGATAAGTTTCCTTGAATCTGGTAAACAATACAAGGATCAGTAATGTTACAAAAAATGTCAGCAAGATTACTTGTTTTCTTTTTGTCCAGTCTCTTCAGTTAACTCTTGTTTTGATTGATATTCATGAACATTTTAGCTTTTCATGACTCCTGTACATTTTTTCATGTATTCCAGTGTCACAACTTCCAAAGTTATCAGAAGCCTGAATTTCATAGCACTTGTCAAAGTTCTGTAGCTGATTAAAAAACATTTTAAAAAAAAGGAAAACAAGATGACAATTGTCTGTTTAACAAAATGTCCAGTGTAGTTACATGAATCAGAAACATGATTGAAAAGAAATTATGACTATTTCTGTGGTTGACAATAACTTAACATAACAAAATTAATTGTGGTTGATAACATGTACTTTAGACATATTCAATTAGGAAAAGAGGAAGTCAAATTGTCCCTGTTTGCAGACGACAGGATTATATATCTAGAAAACCCCATTGTCTCAGCCCAAAACCTCCTTAAGCTGATGAGCAACTTCAGCAAAGTCTCAGGATACAAAATCAATGTACAAAAATCACAAGCATTCTTATACACCAATAACAGAAAAACAGAGAGCCAAATCATGAGTGAACTCCCATTCACAATTGCTTCAAAGGGAATAAAATAATTAGGAATCCAACTTACAAGGGATGTGAGGGACCTCTTCAAGGAGAACTACAAACCACTCCTCAATAAAATAAAAGAGAATACAAAGAAATGGAAGAACATTCCATGCTCATGGGTAGGAAGAATCAATATCATTAAAATGGCCATAATACCCAAGGTAATTTATAGATTCAATGCCATCCCCATCAAGCTACCGATGACTTTCTGCACAGAATTGGAAAAAACTACTTTAAAGTTCATATGGAACCAAAAAAGAGCCCGTATCACCAAGTCAATCCTAAGCCAAAAGAACAAAGCTGGAGGCATCACGCTACCTGACTTCAAACTATACTACAAGGCTACAGTAACCAAAACAGCATGGTACTGGTACCAAAACAGAGATATAGATCAATGGAACAGAACAGAGTCCTCAGAAATAATGCCACATGTCTACAACTACCTGATCTTTGACAAACCTGAGAAAAACAAGCAATGGGGAAAGGATTCCCTATTTATTAAGTGGTGCTGGGAAAACTGGCTAGCCATATGAAGAAAGCTGAAACTGGATCCCTTCCTTACACCTTATACAAAAATCAATTCAAGATAGATTAAAGACTTAAACATTAGACCTAAAACCATAAAAATCCTAGAAGAAAACCTAGGCATTACCATTCAGGACATAGGCATGGGCAAGGACTTCATGTCTAAAACATCAAAAGTGATGGCAACAAAAGCCAAAATTGACAAATGGGATCTAATTAAACTAACGAGCTTCTGCACAGCAAAAGAAACTACCATCAGAGTGAACAGGCAACCTACAAAATGGGAGAAAATTTTCACAACCTACTCATCTGACAAAGGGCTAATATCCAGAATCTACAATGAACTCGAACAAATTTACAAGAAAAAACAAACAACCCATCAAAAAGTGGGCAAAGGACATGAACAGACACTTCTCAAAAGAAGACATTTATGCAGCCAAAAACACATGAAAAAATGCTCATCATCACTGGCCATCAGAGAAATGCAAATCAAAACCACAATGAGATACCATCTCACACCAGTTAGAATGGCAATCATTAAAAAGTCAGGAAACAACAGGTGCTGGAGAGGATGTGGAGAAATAGGAACACTTTTACACTGTTGGTGGGACTGTGAACTGGTTCAACCATTGTGGAAGTCAGTGTGGCTATTCCTCAGTGATCTAGAACTAGAAATACCATTTGACCTAGCCATCCCATTACTGGGTATATACTCAAAGGACTATAAATCTTGCTGCTATAAAGACACATGCACACATATGTTTATTGTGGCACTATTCACAATAGCAGACTTGGAACCAACCCAAATGCCCAACAATGATAGAATGGATTAAGAAAATGTGGCACATATACACCACGGAGTACTATGCAGCCATAAAAAATGATGAGTTCATGTCCTTTGTAGGGACATGGATTAAATTGGAAATCATCATTCTCAGTAAACTATCACAGGAACAAAAAACCAAACACCACATATTCTCACTCATAGGTGGGAACTGAACAATGAGAACACATTGACACAGGAAGGGGAACATCACACTCCGGGGACTGTTGTGGGGTGAGGGGAGGGGGGAGATATACCTAATGCTAGATGACGAGTTAGTGGGTGCAGCGCACCAGCATGGCATATGTATACATATGTAACTAACCTGCACATTGTGCACATGTACTCTAAAACTTAAAGTATAATAATAATTAAAAAAAAGTGACAGATGACTCTTGTTACCTATGGTAAAGTCCTTGAAGCCACTGAATTAGTGAATGCTGAACCACTGCTTCCTGGAAAAATACAGAGGTTCCTGGGAGCCTGTCATCACTGATTGCTGTCAGTCAATCAACAGGTAACATTGTTCTTATGTTGTTTCTGTTTAAAGACATGTTATTTTATATTAATATATTAAAATTGAATAGCCAATAGCACTGTAACTCATGCCTGAATAAAGCTATCTGAAACACACACACACACTAACACACACACACATACACAAAAAGAATTTTTGAAATCCCATACCATTTTGGAATATGTATTAACATTATTCACCAAAATATCATCTAAAGAATATTGAACATCACGTTGACAATTCCATGTAACTAAGTATGTCATATCATCCAGTTTACCTCTCTAGTGGATACTTCAGGGGCCTTTTTTAGCTTCCAAAAGCCAGGAATTAGGAAAAACAATGTAACTGAGTTTCATTTTGAAAAGAATGTTACTTGTTAGGGGTTTCAAATGCTTGATATTATGAAATAACATTCCAAAATACCACAAATTACTTTTTTAATCAAAATGATGATTTAGAAATGTAAAACCAAAACCTTTTATAAATTCTTTACAAATTTTATGAAAGAACAGATTTGTGCCTTAAAGGTACCTTGTTGTGCTTTTATTTCAATGCTCAATTTGCAAAAAAAAAAAAAAAAAAAAAAATGAATTTAATTAACGTTCGCACACAGAATTTCTTTGGAAAAGTTTATTTTTACAATCCTTCCACAACGTGTTTGGACTTTTAGCTTCATCTAATCTAATTTGAAACAATAGTTTGATCCTAGGCAAGAATTTATATTTCCATGCCTTCCTATTGTCTTTTAATAAAAACACATTTTACTTTTCTTACTAACCTCATATGTAAATCTACTTTCGGTTGTTTCAATTACATGTTATAATGGTAGTTTCTAGCAATTTTAACTTTAATGTAAATCCAGGTAAATTGTTTTAATTATGTATTAGATGCAGCTCCTTTCAGCATAATTAAGTGTGCGGTTAATTCCATTTGTCTTCCGGCCTTACCAATTGTGAAGCAATATTGAAATGTTCTCAGAAACCAAAAAAGCAATTTATAACCTTAAAACATTTAGCAAACCTAGTATCTCAACTGTATAATTTAGTCCACCTGCTCACATATTGATGACATTTGTGTTTTATGGATAATCTTTAAGGTTATTTTTATTTCTCAAAGATTAAGTCATGTGAACTGAAAGGTGTACAGCTTTTACATTCCTGTCAAAAAATATTTGATCCAAGTGATCATCATTTTTAAGTAAATTTATTCAAGCTGTTTTTTATAGACATTACACACACAACACATATATAACTACACAGACAGGCAGAAGAAAATCCAGTATCCATAAGATTTTTTATTTTACAATTTCCTAATATAATTACTGGCCTCTCATGCATGCATTAGGGTGGGAAGACAATAGAAACAAAAAGAATTCAGCTGGCTGAGAAAAAATATTTTCCCCACAAAACAAGATCTCAGAAGAGAAAAACATAAAGGTATTTAGAATATACCTAAGATTTGGATATTCACTTTTAACTAAGTTGAGCACTGTTTAAAAAAATCGTTTTAAATTCCTTATTATCAGACTCTAGCACTGCCAATCAACCAGGATTTTTGGCTATCAAACTTTGCCAAAGTTAACTTACCAGGTGCTCAGAGAAAAAAAAAAAAAAAAGGCAGTTTGTGAAGGGGAAGATAATCAGCAAATGGCAAAAGTTACACGACGATATGAAACCAGAAGGGACTCATTGCCTAAGCCAGGATTGAACCTGGGCCAACACTGTAAGATGGAAGAGGCCAAAGCAGAACATTGCTACATGGTTACAGGACATGCTCCTAAAAACATAAGACAAGATGAAAGCCTGCAGAAAAATTTTCTAACAAGCATAGAGAAGACTACAATGTACATCAGATTGGCCATAGTTTGAGACCAACCTCACAAATACACTTTCACAATTAAAACTGCAAAGAATATAAGCAGTGATCATTGAGTTCCTAGCCCAGCAAAACCTTTTCTAAGAAGAAAAAAAAAAGCCCTTTGCTTAATAGTAAACGCTGACAGGGTGAAGAAAAGGAAAAAAAAAAGGCTTAAGTGTAGGTCCTGGAATAAATTTATTCTTATGCAAATGGTTTTCTTTCACAGAGTGAAAAACTTAATTGCTGTTGGATAAGGATGGATCCCTTGGCCAGTGAAGGGGAAGACACCATGAATGCCTAGCATTTTCCAGACCAGAGGAGATGGAGGTGAGGACGCACTATTCACCTGTCTATCCCACATGTCCCTGGGGCTGTTGGGGTGGGGTGGTGCACAGTTTCTTCTACCCTTGGGAGAAGTCCAAGGATGAAAATTCTCATAAACAAAAGAGAAAAAGATTTTTTTGTTTACATCTTACCCTTCCTTAAGTGTTACATCTAGACACCAAAATGTTGTAGAACTTTTTCCTTAGTTCAGCTAATACCAGGATCTTGTCACTTGACCAGGAACGAATAGGCTAATGGACACACTGAAGGGTGAGGAGTAAAGTTTACTGAGCAAAAAAGAAAAAGAAAAAATAATACTGTCAACAAAGTGAGAGGTACTCCTGTTACAGGCTCCCACCTCAAAGAATAATGAACACCAGATCACCACATAGCAACTAAAGAGTCCCTGCTCCTCCCATGCCAAGAGGTGTGATTTTCCATGACTCCACCTTTTTTTTTTTTTTTTTTCCCCAAGTGCACAGGTGGCCATTATTTAGAGATAAACAGTCAGAAAAGGATGGGCTTCATCCAAAAACAGCTGTCCAGGTTTTCAGCCTTCAGGCTGTTTTAGGCTTGAAGGTGGTGTTTTACCCATGACCCTTGACAGTCTCCTGTTTCTATTGCTCAAAATGAGAAAAGGTCCTTTAGGTATTTCCTGTCTCTGTCACTCAAAATGAGAAAGGAACAGTCTCTTTACCAAATGGGTTGAAGAATACTGAATATCTAAATGATAAAAAATAAAATTGAATCTTACCACAATCATGAACTTAAAATGAAGACTCACTTCTCATATCTGTTGCAAATATTTTTCCTTTAATTTATTTTTCAGATGGCTTCCTCTTGACATGTAAAAATGCTCCTATATTAATTTGTGATTCTGCCACTTCACCAAATTTCCTCGTTAATTCTCAAGATTTATAGTGTAGTATTTAAGTTTTTCTATATTGACAAATATGTCATCTGCAAACAAGAATAACTTGACCTTCTACTTTTTTATTTGGAGGTTTTTTATTTCTTTTTCTTGTATAAATGATCTGGCTGGGACTGCCAGTACTCTGTTGAATAAAAGTGGTAAAAGTAGACATCATTGCCTTGCTCAAGGTCCTAAATGAAAAGCTTCATTCTTTTTCTGTTCAGTTTGATATCACCTATTGATTTGTCATATTTTGCCTTAACTGTGTGGCGGTACATACCATCTATACCTGATTCGTTCAGTTGTTTTAATCACAAAACAGTGTTAAACATTTCTAAATAGTTTTTCTGCATCTAGAATAAAAATTAAATGTTTCTAGTAGTAAATTTAGTTAAAAAGATAAACACTGTCTACATGATAAATTATAAAACATTAAGAAACTAAAACAAAAAAATTTGAGAGATTTTTCTGCTCATGGATTATAAAAAATATTATTAAAATGGCTATGTGACTCAAGGTATTCTACAGATTCAATGCAAACTCTACAAAAATGCCAATAATATTTTTTGACAGAAATTGAAAAAACAGGCCTAAAATTAATAGGAAACATAAAAATCTCCCCAAACAGCCAAAGTATTTCTCTGAAAAAAGAACAAAGCTGAAAGCATCAAACTACCTGATTTCAAAATATACTGTGAATCTATAATAAGCAAAGCAGAATGCAACTGGCACAGAAAACAGAAACATAGACCAAATTGTTTAATGATCTTAGTAATAAATTCATTAATCTAGAGCAAAGTAATTTTTAAGTTGTTTACAACACACATTGAGAAAAGACAATCTTTTTAATGAACGGTGCTAGGAAAATTGATTTTTTAAATGCAAAGAAATACAACTAGGTGCCTACATGTTACCATATTAAAACAACTTTATTAAAAATAAATAGAAGATTTAAATGTAAAGCTCAAACTTATAAAATTATTTTTGAAAGCATAGATGAATTCTTTATCAAATACGGAAAAAAATTTAAAGAAAACATCAAAACCACAGTTAACAAAAGCAGAAGCAGACAAGTGAAATTACCAGAATCTAAAAAGAAATGTACATAGCAAAAATAAATTAACAGAGTGGGGCCGGGTGCGGTGGCTCACGCCTGTAATCCCAACACTTTGGGAGGCCAGGGTGGGTGGATCACGACGAGGTCAGGAGATCGAGATCATCCTGGCTAACATGGTGAAACCCTGTCTCTACTAAAAATACAAAAAAAAAAAAAAAAAAAAGAAAAAAAAAAATTAGCCGGGCGTGGTGGCAGGTGCCTGTAGTCCCAACTACTTGGGAAGCTGAGGCAGGAGAATGGCGTGAACCGGGAGGCGGAGCTTGCAGTGAGCCGAGATCGCGCCACTGCGCTCCAGCCTGGCTCAAAAAAAAAAAAAAAAAAAAAAAAAAAAAATTAACAGAGTGAAGATACCACTTACAATGTGGGAGAATGTATTTCCCAAATATGCGTAAGACAAGGGATAAACATACAGAATATACAACAAACTTAACAGCAAAAATAACACAATTTAGTAACAGGCAAGATAATTTAAGTGACATTTCTCCCGTGAAGACATACAAATTACCCATTCTGTAGATGTTATGGTTCTCATCACTTTGCTTGATTTCTTCCACGTTTAGTTGTGTCACATTGCTGACTCAAGCCCACAGTTTATGTGACCATTTTCTCTAGGCATTTTCTACTGCCTAGAGAGGGCATTGTGACATATTGCTTAGCACAGTGCCTAAGTGACACTAACCTTCTGCCAAGTTTTTGCCCAAAAATGAGATTATGACATACCTTGCTTCAGTACAAAGTCATGATGATTAAGCTTATATTTGGATTCAGCCAACAGAAGATATTTTGCCTCTCACCACAATTTTTAGGTCAATAGTTAAGGTCCTTCATTGCATATTTATATACAGATCCCACAAGTTTACAACATTAACTCATATCATAAAAAGTTCTTTGTTGGAGCAGAGAGATTCATAATAGGGCTCAGAAAAGGTTGACATTGTGACTCTCGACTACACACTCAGGTGAAAATAAAAGTTGTTACCATCTTACATTTACACAGCCCAGGACTGTTGAGGTCCTGAGCCTAACAAGTAAATATAGCACAAAGTTGGAGTTGTGGCTTTCATAAGTGAATGTGGCCACTGGTGGGAGGTGACTCATTCTGGACCCAGCTCACAGGAATAATAATGGTTTCATCCCTGTTGCCAACCTGTAGGAGAGATATTGACTATCATACATTGGTTTAGGGCAATATGTAAGAAGTTGGCCCATATAAGTATGTAAGCCTCAGAGAGGTTTGCAGCCCTCATGCATGGTGTACAAATTCTCAAATGTTGTACAGAGTGCATACAATGGACAGCACAGTTGTTAGATTGTGAGTCTCATATACACAAATAGCTAACAGTTAATGGTGTCACCCTTAAATATGAGGAGGTTGTGTCATATCCCTTGGTCTAGTATGCCGGTGTTGAGAATTTTGTTTTAAATTCCTTTCCCTAAGGGCACTGTTACATTTCACTGGGTCAGAATTATAATAATGTGACTCTTCTGCCTAGGCCCTAACAGGGGATATTTTCACATATATCCAGGCCTATTGGCCAGGTGAGAAATCTCTCCTTCCAGTGCCCTGCCACAGGGGATGTTGTGACATATTGCTTGATATAGCATCTAGGTAATGAGTCTATCCTCTCCTGCCTGGATCCTGACCACTGAAGAAATGATGACATAGAAATAAGTGCAAAACCTAGGTGGCATGACTCTTCTATTTGTCCTCAACTCTTCCAAAAGAGAGAGTTATTACATATTGCTGAGATAAGTACCCAGGTGCTGTGATTCTCTTTTTTTCCTCAAACCTGTCTACATTAGGCATGGTGACACATTACTTGAGGCTATTTCCAGGTGATGTGGCTCTTCCCAGGTGATGTGGCTCTTCCACCTGGTTTCTACCCACATGTTAGATTTTGACATGTCACTAGGGAAGCACATAGGTAATATGACACTTTTTTATATCTCTGAGCACATGACTTAAGTGAAGTGACTCTCTTCTTCTGCTTGGTCTTTACAATGAGAGAATTGTGCCATATTGCTGAATCCAGCACTCATGTTATTTGACTCTTATTTTTTCACAAAGCATGTCCGCAAACACAAATATTGACCTATTACAGGGCCCAGAACAAAGATAATGTTACACTTCTGCCTTGCTCCTGTGTACAGAAAGAATTATGGCATATTACTGGGCACCGTACCCTGATAATTTGACTCTCTTGCCTGTGCCACAGCCACAGAAGGTATTTTGTCATAGCCTGGACTGATTATGTAGGTGTTTCAGCTGTCATAACTTAATGAGGTTTTTTTTCACATGTGGGATAGTGTCATACTGCTGAGTCCAGCATCCAGCTAATGTGACTCTAATTCCTATATCTTGCCTAGAGAGGACATTGTGACATATTGCATGGCACAGCACCTATGTGATGTTACCCTTATGACTAATTTTTTGCCCACAAACGGGAAGGTTTTTGCCTATTTCTTAAAACTACCTTTAAAATTTATCCAACATGCCTGAGTAAATTCTCACATCTCCCCTTTTTCTGTTTTTTTTTTTTTCCCCATCAGGTTCTGTTGACTGAAGAGTACAGATGTGGCTAGTCATGGTGGCTCATGCCTGTAATCCTAGCACTTTGGGAGTATGAGGCCTGTGGATCACAAAGTCAGGAGATTGAGACCATCCTGGCAAACATGGTGAAACACTGTCTCTACTAAAAATACAAAAATTATCCGGGCTTGGTGGCACACACCTGTAGTCCCAGCTACTCTGGAGGCTAAGGCAAGAGGATCTCTTTAACCTGATATCACACCAGGTTATCATGAGCTGATATCACAGCACTGCACTCCGGTCTGAGTGACAAAGCAAAATTCCATCTAAAAAAAAAAAAAAATACAGATGTGTGCTGCCACAGATCTGTCAGGTGATGCAGTCATTGTTCTTATTCCAGCTTTGTATCCTAGAATTAGCAAGTAACATAAGACAATCATGAGTATAATTTGCAACATTATTTTCTAGTGAAACACTGACCCCCAGAAGCTGGGGGTCTAGCCAGGAGAGAGAATCTTGCACATCCTTCCATATGCTCTTTGTTGGTTGCGTAGATCCATAGTGTGAAGGGATTCTAAAATTTTAGTTTTAAGTTGCTTTACATCTATTGTTAAATGGTCACGAAAAGTTCCCCAGAGGTGTTGTTTCACCTCCTCCCAATTATGTATTGATTGATTCCATGGTAGAGAAGTGACACAGATATGTTTATTCTCCCAGTCACCCAGTCACAGTTTAATTGCTGTCAGAATGCCAGTGCATCTTGTCACTCCGCCACATATTCCAAAGCAGCTTGGAGGGCTTACAGATGTGAAAGAATCTTTTGATCTATACCCTGCTGCAAGAGAAGTTCATTAGATACATTTCTGTCCAAATTATCTACAAAAGCAGCTGCTCATACTGATTCAGCAATAGATGCTACAACCATACTAGCAGTTGCTAGGATGAGTATGGCTGAGACTATAAAAGCTGTAAGTGTGCCTATGAGTCTTTTGGGTCTAATCTGGAACAGGAGACATTCTAAGTTGGCAAGGGCAGAGGAACCTTGCTACTCCCATGTCAAATTGACTAGTAGGAATGACTCAGATTTTCTACTTAATACCATGACACTAGTAATATTTAAGTTAGATATATTGTAATTACTTATACATGAGGCACACCAAGCCTGTCCCCACCTCCAGGTCACAAGCATGGAGTTTTGGGGTGTAATAGAAATATTAGTTCCCATAAAGAAAACATGGATTGGTAGTGCAAATTTGGCACTGATCAGGTGATTATGAATAAAGGTTATAATACAGTTGGTACTGGAATTATGATATGTCCCATGCCAGGCATCAAGGGAGATGCCAAGATGTCCCAGGTACCATCAAATGTCTTGCGGTGACATGGACTTTACTTACGGTCTGAGATATTGCATCTCCCCATCGGTCCAAATCATAGGGAAATGGGACGATTATATGAAACTGTGATTGATGTTATGATGGATAAGGACATCAGTAAAGCTGCCCTGGAAATGGCCATGGGGCTCCAGTATAAGTTGTTATAAATGCCGAAATGAAGGCTATGGGCTTGTCCACCATGAAAGACCTCCTGGCTACAATGGAAAACATTACTTTCCTGGCCTTGTTCTTTAGCATAGGAAAGAATGTTTGGGAAAGTGGCATTGATTGCATTACATGGTTTGAGGCTATCTGCAGCTAAAACTGTTAAGGCATTTCTTTTGCCATGATATAGCCATAATTGTGTCTGGGCAGGTATACAGTAAGTGTTAGAACCTTTATAATGTACACACAATGAAAGGATAGTGGAACGATATGTAGTGTTACCTAGCACCTTAGTCCAATGTGTGGCATTACTGAGGTACCACTGGGAGTAAATCTAACCCTCCTAGCCAAGTAGCCATTATACTAAAGTCTGGGAAGGGGTGTCTGCCAAGTTGTCATGGCAAAAGAAAGGTGGATTTAAGATATGAGCCCAATAGAGTGTAGCAGGTGTAAATTGTAGACAAAATGAGAGCATAAAAAGGATCAATACCCTCTGTGAGTTGTAATGTACAACAGAAAGCATAGCAAAGAAAAAAATATCTGAAGTTAATGGTGTCTGTGTCCAAAGCAGGATTCCTTCAGCCTCCTGAGTTGTCCTCTTCAGCATCTCTTAGTTGATGTTTGTGGCTTGTGGCATATTTAAGCAATATGTGAGATTGTTGAGTCAACACGATCATGTAGGACTCAGAGTGGATTGCAACTTTCATGCATGTTGCATAAAGCCTTCAGATGTTGTACAGTGTGTTATACAATCACACAAAACACATATGAGATTGTGACTTTTAGGTACACAACAAGCTAACAGTTAAAGGTGTCACACTAAAAGATGAGAAGATTGTGCCATATCACTGGGCCTAGTACTCCTACATGTTAAGACATTTTGGCTTAAATTCTTTACCAAGGGTGCACTGTGAAAAATTGGGTTGGAATAATAATAATGTAACTCTTCTGGTTGGACATAGCCAACAGCAGATATTATTACATATCTCTTGGCCTATAAGCTACTTTATGTTTCTCTCCTCCAACTGCCTGCCCACAGGGAAAACTGTGACATGTGGCTATATATAGCTTCTAGATAATGTGACTCTCCTCTCCTGCCTGGATACTGCCCACAGAAGAAATTGTGATGTGTCATTAATTGCAAAACCTAAATTATGTGACTCTCCCATTTGTCCTGGACTCTGCCAAAAGTGGGAATTATAATATAATGCTGAGCACAGCACCTAGGGAGTGTGACTCTCCACTATTTTTTTCAATCCTATATACAGTGGACATGATGACATATTATTTGAGATTGTACCCAGGTGTTATGACCCTTCTGACTGTGTGCTGCCTACAGAGGAGATTGTAATAAATCCCTGGCTAGTCCCCCAGATGATATGACTCTTCTGTCTTGTCTCTGTCTGAAGGTGGAGTTGTGACATATCTCTGATTTTAGCTCATGTGCACAATAATAACTCTCATACTTAGACCCAGCCAGGGAAGATATTTTGACTCTCATAGCCAGTCTTACAGCCATAGGAAAAGTCCTAGATCTCCCACCTGTAAGAATTCACAGAAAAGTATGCTACTCAGGTATATCATATAAAACCTGTGTCGTACAAATAATGTCACAACAGGCACCAGCAAACAGGTGCTATTGTGACTCTTGGATGCACACCTAGCTGACATGATTGTCATTCTCAAAAATGAACACAGCCTGCCAATGAGGTACTAAATCTCACACACATAAGCGTTGTTTTTTTCACACAAAAATTTGACCCACAGGTGGTTTGATGGCATTTGAATCATAAATCAGCAGACTTATTGTGCTTTGACTCTCTTAATGGAACACAATCTTCAAGTGGGATTGGGGCTCTTATACATGGATTTTGCCCACTGTTGACATTGTGACTCTCCTACTCGAACACAATCTTCAAGTGGGATTGGGGTTCTTACACACGTATCTTGCCTATTGTTGAGATTTTAACACAACTAACAGGAGCTGTTGATTATCATGGCTGAAGCCAGGGTTTGTGTAGGACTATGAAACTTTTCTCTAAACATTTTCCAGTGTGTGATTGAGTATGACTTTGCCCACCATCTGAGTGTTTTGACTCTCCTTTCTAGCCCAAAGCACAGTTGAAATCATGAAATACATGCAACAAGGGCCTAAGCAATATATAAAACCTTTTCTCACAATGTGACAAAGGGCACTTTTACATATGACTGGGACCAACACCCAGCTGATTTAAAATCTTAGCCTGACAACTGCCTACAAAGAAGATTGGGGGTTTTATTTAGGTACATCATGTAAGCAATGTGACTTTCTTCTTCTGTCTTGGCCCTGCACATATCGTGCATTTTGACACATAACTGAGTACTGCACACAGGTGATGTGACTCTTTCTTTGGGAGGGTTCTGCCAATAGAAAGCTTTGTAGCATATAATTTGGCTTTTTAGCACCTAGGTGATGTTTCTTCTCTCTTGCCTAGGCCCTGACCACCAAGATGTTGTGGCATATGGCTGAACCTGTGCCAAGCTGAGGCCACTATGCTGCTTGGTGCTCCACATAAGGGCCATTAGGACATATATCCTGGCCAAATGTCTAGGTGAAGTTCGTCTTCTCTCTTGTCTAAGCCCTGATCACAGGTGGGATATATCACTGAAATATATATCACATATATATCACTGAAATCAGCATCCAGGTTATTTGACTCTTCTCCCAGAGTCCTGCCTACAAGGAGGATTGTGACTTTACACTGGAGCAGCACTCACTCAGGTAATGTGACTTTCCTTTCTTCTCCTTGCCTGCAGGTGATATTTTGCCATATACCTGAGACCATACAATGACTCTTGTACCTGGAGCCAGAATGTGCAGAATGGTGACTCTCCTTCCTGAACCTTTCCACAGGCATTATGTTGACATTTAAATTTGCCCAGCTATTGAGTGATTTAATAATCTTGCCTAGTTTTAGCCCACAAATGACATTTTAATATACGCTTGGCCAAGAACCTCAGCGATTTGAATCTTTTGTCTTAACAGTGTCATGAAAAGGGATCGTAACATATCTCTGGACTCATCATCTAGCTTATTTTACTCTCCTCCCCTGCATAAACCCTGCTTCCAGTCAAGAATGTATTATTCCTAAGCACTACATCCAAATGACATGACTCTGTTGTCTGGGTCCTTTTAACAGTAGGCATGGTGGCATATCTCTGGGCCCATAATTTAAGAGTTATGACTCTGCTCTCCTGCCTGGAAACTCTGCACAAGGGGCTTTATGCCATAGACCTTGGCCTAGCATCTAAGTTTTGTGACACTTCTGTTAGGGCTCTGCCTAGGAAGAGAATATTGGAATATTTCTGGCTTGAGATTTAGGTGATGTGGTTGTCCTGCCTGTTTAATAACCACAGAGGGGATGGTGACATATACCTAGGCACAGCTAACAGGCATAATAGTAACTCTCATATGTGGCCCCAGCCAGTAGGAGAAATTTTAGTTCTTATAACAAGGTTTAGGGCCATGAGTGATGTTCTGGGTCTTTTTGTGGTATAAAGTGACAGAAGATTACAACACTCACACACATTTTGTAACACCCTTGGGTTGTATAGATAGTGTCATAACAGGGCCTAGCACACAGAGGAAATTGTGAGTCTGGTATACACACCCAGATGTCAGTATGGAATTTCTCCATCACAGGTGGATGAAGGCAATTGTCCTACATAAAAACAGGACATGTGTGGTATTGTAAATCTAATCCCTAAAATTTTATTTTATTATGACTGTGATATGATTCTTTACTAAGCACCTGTGTGATTTTACTCTTCAGACTGGTTCCAGCCTACATACAAGATTTTGATATCTACCTGGGCTAACCATGAAGTGATATGACTATTCTGCTTGGGTCCCTCTCTCAGTAAGAATTGTGACATCACTGGATCCAGCACGAAGGTGACGTTACAGTCTTGCCAGCACCATGACCACAGAAATCATTGACTTTTCTGCATTTGTTCCATATGTGGTTGTGTCATATTGCTAGCTCAATCATCAGTTCATTTGACCTTCTTTCCTTGTCCCTACCTAGAGAGGGCATTGTGACATACTCCTTGGCACTGCATCTACGTGATGTTAACCTTCTGCCTATTTTTTCCCCCATAAATGGAATTATGACATATATTTTGCTTCAGTTCAAAAGATGATGATCAAACTAATGTTAGGATTCAGCCAATAGGAGATATTTTGCCAGTCACCACTAGGTTTAGGTCAATAGGTAAGATTTTTCATAGCACATTTGAACCAGGCTCACAGAAATTTACTACACTAACTCATATCATAAAAACATTGTGGGTAGTACAGAAAGTTTCACAGAGGACCCAGCAAAAAGTTAAAATTGTGACTCGACTACACCCTCAGGTGAAAGTGAAAGTTGCTAACATCCTACATTTACAAAACCCATTGTTGAATTCCTGAATCTAATGAGTGAATACAGCACCAAGTTGAAACCGTGATTTTCATAAGTGAATCTGGCCACAGGTGGGATGATGAATCATTTATCCACTCAGCTCACAGGCATAATAGTGGTCTCTTCCCTGAAGCCAGCACATGAAAGAGATGATGACTGCCATACCTGGGTTTAGGGCAATATGTAAGATCATGAGTCCATATAAACTTGTAGGCCTCAAAGAGGTTTGCAACTTTTATGCATGTTGTATAAAGTTCTCAGATGCTGTAGAGAATGCCATTCAATGGCAAGGACATGTGAGATTGTGACTCTTATATACACAAGCAGCTGACAGTTAATGTTGTCACCCTTAAAGATGAGGAGATTGTGTCATATCTGTTGAGCTTGTACTCTGGTGTTGAGACTATTTTTTTTTAATTACATTCCATAAGAGCATTGTTACATATCGCTGGGTCAGAATTATGATATCGTGACTCTTCTGCCCAGGCCCAGAAAACAGGGGATATTTTCACATATCTATGGGACAATTGGTGAGGTGATATGTCTCTCCTGCCAGTACTTTGCTCACAGGGGACACTGTGACATATCGCCATATACAGCATCAAGATAATTTGACTTTTCTTTCCTGCCTGAATCCTGTCCACTGAAAAAGTTGTTACATACCACTGAGTGTAAAACATACAAGACATAAGTCTCCTCTTTGTCCTGGACTCACCCAAGAGAGGGAAATATTACATATTGCTGAGCCCAGCACCCAGCTGGTGTGATTCTCTGTTTTTTCTTCAAACCTATCTACCCTGGGCACAGTGACATATTAGTTGAGGCTGTACCCAGGTGATGTAGCTCTTCTGCCTGGTTTCTGTCCACATGTTAGATTGTGACATGTAACTAGGAAAGTACCCAGGCAATATAACTCTCCCTTTCTGCCAGGGCTCTGCCTACTGAAGACACTCTGATATATCTTTGAGCCCATGACCAAACTGAAATGACTTTCTTCTTCTTCCTAATATTTATAATTGGGGAATTGTGACATATTGTTGAGCCCAGCACTCAGGTTAATTGACTCTTTTTTTTTTTTTTTTTTTTTGTCTCTAACCATGCCAGTAAACAGAAATTTTGACCTATATTGCAGGGAACAGCACCTAGATAATGGTTCTCTTTTGCCTGGGTCCTACAAAGAATTATGGCATATTGCTAGGCCCAGCACCCTGATAATGTGACTCCCATGCATGTCATAGAGCCACAGAGAGTATTTTGACATATCCTGGACCCATTATGTAGGTGTTTTTGCTCTCATAACTTGGGTGGGTTTTTTCCACATGTAGAATGGTGTCATATTGCTGAGTCTAGCACTCAGTGAATGGGACTGTAATTCCTATACCCTACCTAGACAGAATACTGGAACATATGAGGTTACCCTCCTACAAAGTTTTTTGTCCACAGATGGATCTCTGACAGATACCTTACTTCAGTTCACAGGCATGATGGTCAAACTTATTCTAGGTTTCAGCAAATAGGAGACATTTTGCCATTCATTGCTAGACTTAGGGCAATAGGTAAGACCTGAGTTACATATTTGTACCAAGCTCACAGAACTTTACAGCTCTAACTCGTAATGTATAAACTCCTTGGGTGGTACAGAGAGTTTCATGACAGAGATGCCCCAAATGCTCAGATTGGGACTCTCAGTTATACTCCCAGGTAAAAGCAAATGCTGTCACCATCCCGTATGTCCAAAGCACACTCTTAAAGTCCTGAGGCTAATAAGTGCACAGAGTACAAAGTTGGAATTGTGACATTCATATGTGGATATGGCCACAGGTGGGATGGTGACTCATTTCTGGTACAATTATGAATCTCATCCCTGAACCCAACCTACAGAAGATATGCTGTCTATTATACCTGAGTTTAAGGCAATATGTAAGATCTTGAAACCGTACGAGCATGTAGGTCTCAGTGTGAGACCAACTCTCATGCATGCTGTATAAAACCTTTGGACATTGTAAAGTGTCATACAACATCCCAGGAAACACATGAGAGTGTGACTTTCATATACACACCCAGCTCACAGTTAATGGTGTCACACTCAAAGATCAAAAAAATTTAGCATATTACTAGGCCTAGTACCCAGGTGTTGAGAATTTTTGGTTTAAATTGCTTCTCATGGATGCATTGTGACATGTCTCTGGGTCAGAATTATAATAATGTGACTCTTCTGCAATATTTTCAGATATCTCAGGGCCTATAAGATAAGTAACTAGTCTCTCCTGCCTGTGCCATGCCCCCAGAAGACGTAAATATCATTTGAGTTAACATCCAGGTAACATACTATGTGAAGTTATACCCAGGTGATGTGACTCTTCTGACAAGGCCCAGCCTACAAATGAGATTATACTGTATCACTGGCTCAGCACCCAGGTGATGAGGCTCTCATGCCTTGTCCCTGCTCACAGTTGAAATTGTAACACATGCTTGGCTTAAGCACATAAGTGCAATAATAACTCTCATACCTGGACCCAGCCAGTAGAGATATTTTGACTCTCATAGCCTGTCATATGGCCATGGGTAAAGTCCTGGGGTTTTCACTTGTATAAATTTCACGAAGTATTATAACACGTAGTCATTATCACATAAAGCCTTAATTGTACAAAAAGTGTCATAACAGAGACCAAAAATGAGGTGAAAATGTGAGTTTTGTGTGCACACCTAGCTGACATGATTGTCAGTCTCACACGTGAACAAAGCCTAGGATTGAGTACTAAATCTCACACATAAAAAGCAGTTGAAAGTTGAAATAATTACTATCATACATGGATCTGATTCACACGTGGTTTGGTAACATTTGAACCATAATTGAGCTGTGGTGTTGTGACTATCCTACTGAAACACAATCTTTATGTGGGATTGGGGCTCTTATACATGGATCTTGCCCATTTTTGAGATGGTGAATCCTCTACTTCGGCCCAACTCATAGAAATAGTTGACTCACATACATGAAACCAGGCCATGTGTAGAATGTGAAACATTTCTGAACCTTTCAGAGAGTGTGATAAGAACAGGTAACTTTGGGAAGTACATGAATTGTATGACTTTTTATTCCAGGCCCAGACCACAGATGAAATTGGGCCATATGTGGAACAAGCAGCTAAGCAGTATATAACATGTTCCTTGGCTCTGCCTACAAAGGGCCCTTTTATATATCACTGAGACCATCACCCAGGAGATGTGAATTATCTGCCAGAAACCTGCCTACAAAAAGAATTGTGTCTTATATCTAGGTCCATCACCTAAGCGATGTCACTTCCTTCTACAGCCTTGGTTCTGCACTTACAGTGCATTGTGACACTTAACAGGATACTGCACCCAGGTGATGTGATTCTCTTTTTTGGGTTCCAACAACAGGACACATTGTAACATATCACTTATTTCAGCACCTAGGTGATGTTTGTTCACTTTTGCCTGAGCCCTGACCACAGGAAGATTGTGACATATTGCTGGGACCAGCACCAATGTGAGGTCACTCTCCAGCCTAGGTACTGCACAAAAGGATGTTTGTGGCCCACATCTAGGCTAATTGCTCAGGTGAAGTGGATCTCCTCTCCTGTCAATTTCCTGCCCACAGAGGAGGTTTTGATATATCAATGAAACCATCCATGTGATGTGACACTTCTTCCAGTGTCCTGCCCACAAGCTGTATTGTGACATCTCACTGGGCCCGCACCGATGTAGGTGATGTGACTTTCTTGTCTTCTCTGAGACAACAGGTGTTATTATACTATATACCAAGGACCATAACAAAAGTTTAATAAAACTCATATGTCTGGAGCCAGGACATGTGAAGGATGGTGACTGTTATTCTTAAACCTTTACAAGTGTGATTGTGGTATATACCTTTGCCCAGCTCTTGAGTGATTTAATAATTCTGCCTAGGTATAGCCCAGAAGTGAGATTTTTGACAAATACCTGGGCCAAGCACCTAGGTGATTTGACTGTACTGTCTTAGCAATGTTCTCAGGGGAACCTGTAACATCTTTCTGGACCCATCATCTACATTACATGACTCTTTTATCCTGCTTGTACCCTGCTTCTGCTGGTGGTTGTAGGATTTCTGAACACTGCATTCAAATAATATAAATCTCTTGCCTCAATCCCATCAACAGGAGGCATTGTGACATATTTTTGGGTCCATCATTTAGATGATGTGACTCTCCTCTCCTGCCTGGACACTGCCCACAAGGGACATTGTGACACAGATCTGCATTTAGCACCCAAGTTATGTGATATTTTTGACAGAACCCTGCTTACAGAAAGAATATTGAAATATTTCTGGCCCAACATTTAGGTGATGTGTCTGTTCTGCCTACTTCTAACCACAGAGGGAATTGTAACATATACCTAGGCAAGGCTCACAAGAATGGTGATGACTCTTATATATGGACTCAGCCAATAGAGATTATTTTGACTCTTATAACAGTTTATGGACATGTGTGATGTCCTGGATCTCTTTCTTGTACAAAAGTCATAAAAGATCCCAACAGTTACATATATTTTACAAAGGCTTCATGTTTTACAGACAGAGTCAAAGCAGGGCTGTGCACACAGGTGAAATTGTGAGTCTTGTACGAGCATCCAGCTGACAGTAAGGACTGTCATCATCTCACATGGATGACATTAACTGTCACACATGAAAACAGGACATGTGTGGTACTGTAAATCTCACCTTTGAAATCATGACTTTCTGACAGTGTGATTGTGATGTAAATCTATGCCAAGCACCTGTGTAATTTGACTCCACAGACTTGTTCCAGCCCATGTATGGATTGTGATGTATACCCAGGCCAACCTCAAGGTGATGTCACTCTCCTGCCTGGGCCCTCAGTAAGGATTGCAACATATCACTAGATCCAGCACCCAGGTGATGTTAAATTCTTGCCTGTGCCATGTCCTTCAAAATTATTGTGACATATTTGTGTTTCCACCTCATAGGTGATGTAACTCTCCTCTGTGAAATGGGCCCTGCAAATACAAAAAAGGATAGTGACATATTGCAAAGCCGGGCACACAGATGAGGGACCCTTTACCAGAGCCATGTCAAAAGGAAGGCATTGTGACATATCTCTGGGCCTATCGTCTAGGTTATGTGGCACTCCAGCTTGGGCCCTGCCAACATGGTGAGTGACATATTTCTAGTTCAGTTTCACAGAGGATGGTACTCTTTTGCAATGGCTATGCTTTATAGAAGACATTGTGACATATCTCTGCCTACTGGGGACACTGGAACACATCTGTGAGCCCATGACCTAAGTAATGTGACTCTTTTTCTGCCTGGGCCTTCACAGTAGGAGGATTGTGGCATATTGCTGAGCCCAGGATTCAGGATATGTGACTCTCCTTTTTTCCCCGACCCATACCCACAAAAAATTTTTGACATATTGCAGGGCCCAGCACACAGGTGATATTTTTCTTCTGTCTGGGTTCTGCATAAAGAGAAAATTATGGTATCTTGCATATTGCTGGGCCCAGCATCCTTATTATATGACTCTCCTGCCTGTACTGGAGCCACTGAAAGTATTTTGACATATTTTGGGCACATTATTTAGGTATTTTGGCTCTCATAACTTGGCTTTTTTTTTTTCCACATGTGGGATGGTGTTATATTGCTGGGTTCAGAACCTAGTTAATGTTACCCAATTTTCTATATCCTACCTAGATAGGGCATTGTGACATACTGCTTGGCAAAGTATCTAAGTGATTTTACCTTCCTGCCTAGGTTTTTTTGTTTTTTCCACATATGGAATTATGACATATACCTTGCCTCAGTTCATGGACTTGTGATCAAATTTATATCAGGGTACAACTTATAGGAGATATTTTCCCTGTCATTGTTAGGGTGAGGGCAATAGGTAAGGTCCTGGGATGCATATTTGTACCAAGCTCACAGAAGCTTACAACACTAACTTACATTGTATAAACTCCTTAGTGGTAGAGAGTTTCATAACATGGCCCAGGAAGAAGTTCAGATTGGGACCCTTGGTTACATGCCCAGGTGAAATTAAAAGTTGTTACCATCCCACCTGTACAATACCTACTGTTGAGGTTTTAAGTCTAATGAGAAAATACAGCACAAAGTTGGAATTGTGACTTTTATATGTGGATCTGGCCAGAGGTGGGATTGTGACTCATTTCTGGACCCAGCCCACAGGCATAATAGTGAATCTTCTTTCTTAGCTCTGTCAATAGGAAAGATGTTGACTATCAAACCTGGGTTTAGGGCAGTATGTGAGATTGTGAGTCCACATGAGCATGTAGGCCTCAGGGAGTTTTGCAACTCTCACACACTTTTTATAAAGCCTTCAGGTGTTGTAGAGAGTGTGATATGTTGGCCCAGCACACACATGTGATTATGACTCTAATATACATGCTCAGCTAAAAGTTAAATGTGTCACCCTCAAAGAGGATGAAATTATATCATATCACTGGGCCTAGTACCCAAGCATTGAGAGTTTTTGGCTGAAATTCCTTTTCGTGGGTGCCTTGTTACGTATCACTGCGTCAGAATCATAATAATGTGAATCTTCTGCCTGGGCCCTGTCAACAGCGGATATTATCACATATCTCTGGGCCTATCAACTAGGTGATGTGTCTCTCTGGCCTGTGCCCTTCTGCCAGAAGACATTTTGAAATATTGCTGAACCTAGCATCTAGGTAATGCAATTGTGTTCTCCTGTCTGTGTCCTGTTTAGCACAGGAATTATGATATACGGCTAAATGTAAAACCTAGGTGGTATGTCTCTCAGCTCTATTCAAGAGTTTATATATGTGCTGCATCCTGTTTCATTACTTTGGTGCTCTATCTTTATACCAGTCCCAAAGTGCTTTGATTACTGTAGGTTTGTTTGTGTTGGGAAAATTTTAAGTGTAATACTTTCAATATATTTCTTGTTTTTAAAGTTTGTCAGGCTATTCATGATTCCTTGAGATCTAACGTAATTTTGTGTTTTTTTTTTTTTTGGAAAAATAAAATTGAAAATGAAAAAGGGGTGTGTTGAATGCCTGGGTCACTTTAAACAGCATGGACATCTTCACAATATTATGTCTTTGAACCCTTGAAAAAAAGCATGCTCAAAAGTGTGTTGTTCGCTGGGCACCATGGCTTATGTCTGTAATCCCAGCACTTTCAGGGGCCAAGGAGGATGTGTGGCCAGGTCAGGAGATAGAGACTTGGAAATAAATAATTTTCTGTAAATTTCAATTAAAAAAAATTGTTGCTGGGTGCCATGGATTAAGCCTGTAATCCCAGCACTTTGGGAGACCAAGGTGGGCAGATCACAAGGTCAAGAGATGGAGACCATCTGGGCCAACATGGTGAAATGCCATCTATACTAAAAATACAAAAATTAGCTGAGGGTGGCAGCATGTGCCTGCAATGCCAACTACTCAGGTGGCTGAGGCAGGAGACTTGCTTAAACCCAGTAGGCAAATGTTGCAGTGAATTGAGATCACACCACTTCTCTCAATCCTGGTGATAGAGTAAGACTCCCTCTAAAAAAAAATGTTGGGGTCACAAGTGGTCTAGGAAAGTGTTTTATGAGCTAATGAAAAGAATGTGTATTCTGTTGTCTTTATACATTTATTAGGTGTAATTATTGTATAGTGCATTCACGTTTTTTGTTCCTTGATGGATATTCTGTTTTCCTTTATTTATTACCAAAAGTGGGATATTGATGTATCCTTCCATTATTATATTGTTGTCTGTTTTTGCTTCAATTCTGTCAATGTTTGCTTTATGTGTTTGGGAAAAGTTCTCATATTTATAGTCTCAGTGAATGAACCCTCTTACTGTAATTGAATGTCCTACTTTGTCTCTTATGTATTTTGACTTCAAGTAAATTATATGAACTATGACAGTTCTCAATTTAATGAATTGTTGCCCCTTATCCTATAATTTGGTAACATTTGCAGGGAATGTATTTTTCATCCTGCCATTTTCAGCCTTTTTTTTATTAGATCTGAAGTGAGTCTCTTGAAGACATGACATAGTTAGATCTAGATATAGATCATATGTAGATCTAGATATAGATCATCATATACTTAGATTTTTTTTTTGAAGGATACTTTCACTGGATGTAGTATTCTTGCTTAGACTTTTTTTTTTTCGGTATTTTAACTATGTCATTTTACTTCCTTCTTGCCTGAAATATTTACAGTCATAAATTTACTAGTAATCTTGCAAAAGCTTGTATATAAATAACACATGTCTTTTTTCTTCCTGCATTTCCAGACTCTCTTCTTTTCTGAGATTTTCAAAACATGGCTTATGGTGTGTCTTGTTAGAAATCTCTTTGTGTTAATCTTAGTTGAAATTTGCAGAGCTTCTTGATTTTTTCTTATTTTTTACTAATGTTGAAGTGCATATTAGTCTTTTTTTGTACTTCTACTGCACAATTTTTATATTTTGTGATTTCTATCTTTTTGTTGGTTTAATTTTTGTTATTCCATGTGTTTTCTTTATTTCCATTTTACTCATTAAGCATCAAAGAGATGGTAATTTTGATTTTTATGGTATTTTATTTTTTCTTTTTAAAAATAAATCTAGATATTAATTCAATTTGTCTCAGGTAACTTTTACATTTCATTTTTAAATAATTAATTTCTGCATATTTATTTTTATCTTTGATTGAGCCATATTATCTTGATATTTTTAATATGTTGTAATCTTAGTTTGCAATTTTTATAATAAAAAACCACATGTCAAACTCTTTATTAAATGGCTATTGTCTTGGTGAATATGATACCAATTTTTTAGCCAAGAGGTTCCTGGAGTATCTCAAGCCTGTTCTATGGATGTTTTCTCTGGACTTGTGAATTTTTTAGTTAAAAAAGATTCCCCCATGTTTCTTCTTTATATTTTATTTTTTTATTTTTTTTTGAGTTAGAGTGTCACTCTTATTGCCCAGGCTACAGTGAAATAACACAACCTTGGATCACTGCAACCTCCATCTCCTGGAATCAAGTGATTGTCTTGCATCAGTCTCCCAAGTACCCGAGATTACAGACACCTGCCAACATGGTCAGCTAATTTTTGTATTTTTTAGTAGAGATTGGGTTTCACCATGATGACGTGGCTGCTCTTGAATTTCTGACATCAGGTTATCTGCCTGCCTCAGCCTTCAAAATTACTGGGATTATAGGCATGAGACACTGCTCCTGGCCATTAATCATGTTTCTTATTGAGATCTTGTAGTCAGTTGCTAGACCCACTTTCTGTCTATGATACTGAAACCTTTCTTCTCTAGTAACAGTCCTTTACCTTTGTTCTCACCTGTGTGAAACTGTCGAAGTATACCACCTTTCCTTTCAACACTATCATGGAATATAGAAATTTGTCTTTGGTAAGGTCTCAAAAAACCAGAAGTATGGATACAGGTGTGACTATTTTAATTTTTAGAGAGGGAAAACACGAGTTGGGAGTCTATATTTAAAGTCCTCATAGGATGAAGAATGGTTTTGATGGGTAAAAATGAAATACTTTTATTACATTTCTATGCGGTTCCTGGCATTTTGCTCACTTGGGGTGCTGCAAAAGCTTAATTGATTCTTAGACTTCTCACAAGTGAATTTTGTTTGGTATATTTCTGTTAAGTTTTTATGTTTATAAAGGAATTAGAGCCTGTGTTATTTTATTGTCATTTTTAAATGTGTTTTGTATAATTATGTATTTGTAAAGTGCATTCTCCTGAGTCTAATGAGGGAGATTTTTTTTTCAGCTGGCTCTTTTCATTTTACTGCAAACATATTGCCAGAGCATCACATAAAATTTCATTTCAAAAGGTGATTCTGAGAAAACACGGAAGCTGTGACCTTAATACTTTACCTTTAAAGAAAAACTAGCAAAGTGTGTGTAATTGCAAGGGGCAGAAGAGCAGTTATAAAGGCCTTCATCAATGTTTGTCAACTACCCAAAGCAAAACCTGTCAATGTAATAAATGTGGAAGCTTTTGAGTTCTGCTCAATCTTCACGGAACATAAGAAAATTTTTACCAACATCAGAGGCTTAATACTGAGCAAATGAACTATAAAGGGAATGAATGTTGAAGAACATTTAACTTAACACCTTGGAAGGTCTCTGAGAACTTGCTTTATAATCTGAGTGCTTTTCTATTTGGTGCATATATAGCCCTTTACTATTATATAATTCACTTCCATGTCTTTTTAAAAAATTTTATGTTAATTTAATGTCTCTTATGCCAGAAACTAGGATAGCAACCCCTGCTTTTTTTCTGTTTTCTAATTGCTTGAAGGAGTTTTTCTTTTTCCCTTTATTTTGAGCTTGTTTGAGATGGGTCTCTCCATTACAGCATATCATTAGATATTGATTCTTTATAAAGCTTTATAAAGCTTGCTAATTGGGGCACTTAGTCCATTTGCATTTAACGTTACTATTTATATGTGTGGATTTGATACTCTCACTGTGATCTTAGCTGTCTTTTTGCATGTTTGCTTATGTGCTTGCTTTATAGTGTCAGCAGTTTATGTACTTTAGTGTGTTTTTTTAGTGACTGGTAATGGGAAGTTCTCATGGATGATATCCCAAAATATGTATTTCAAGTTGTTTTAATTCTTTCCATCACTTTCAGGCACTCTCTTCAATCAAATATTTGATATCTTTAAATAATCTATATTTCTTAGAGGTTTTTTTTCATTACTCTTTAATATTTTTCCACTATTCTTGTCTGTCTGATTTCAGAAAGCCAGTCTTGAGCTCTGAAATTACTTCCCCTGCTTGGCCTATTCTGCGGTGAATACTTGTGACTACATTATAAAGTTTTTGTATTGTGTTTTACAGCTCTATGAGGTTGGCTACATTTTTCTCCAGACTGGCTGTTTTTCCTGTCAATTCCTGCAATTTTTTCCCTTCCTTGAACTGGGTTTGGGTTGCAACTTACTTTTTTTAGCTCAATGAAGTTTATTTCTGTACATATTCTGAATTCCACTTCTGTCATCTTAGGCTTTGCTGGAAATGTAATGTGGTCATTTGGATGAAAGAAGTCCCTCTGGCTTTTTGTGTTTTCAACATTTTTGCACTAAGTTTGTCTCATCTTTGTGGGCATATCTTTGATGTTGCTCACCTTTGAATGGGGTTTTGACTTTTTAAATTCTATTTGATGGTCTTGAGTATTTTATTGTAATATAAGGTGTTTTCAGCTAACAGGCTTTTTTCCTGGGAGATGTTTATTGTTATTGTTGGTTGTGGGGGTTGTGCTGAGCTCACAACTCAAAGGCTGCGTACTCTGGGTGACATGTATTAAGCCCCACCTGTCCTCTCTGGCTCCTTGATATTTGGAATCCACCACTCTGTGGGACTAACGTGGCACAGCTGAAGCAGAGTGCTAATGAATGTAGGGTATCTGGTAGTCTTTGGTCATTCACCTCAGTGGCAGGAGCAAAGCAGCTGGGAGGAAAGTGGGGGATACTCTCTGGAGACTGTGTGTACTGTTGCATTAAAGGTGGTGTTGGCTTGGGGCAGAATCCTGGCCAGTGAAGCTTTTGATGCCTTTTTTAACCCTGCCAAGAAGGAGTGATTGTTCAGAGTGTGGTAGGATACC
This sequence comes from Pongo pygmaeus, assembly GCF_028885625.2. NCBI lineage: Eukaryota > Metazoa > Chordata > Mammalia > Primates > Hominidae > Pongo > Pongo pygmaeus. The sequence continues at coordinate 16,477,751 of NC_072397.2, read as the reverse complement.
CTGTTCTCCACACACTGTTAGCACAAAGTCCTTGGTTGGGCTTTATGGCTATCTACCCACCAAAGCTTCATCTATAATGGCAGGTGCTGGAGGTGGCAGGGGCATACTGCATTCCTATATGCTGGTTGGGCAAGCTAAGCCAAACATGCTTTTACAGACAGGTGCCAGTAAAGTAATATGGGGAGTTGCCATGTTCTCAAGGAAGCTACAGTATGGGGAAGAAAGAGGTGTGCTGATGCAGTCATAGGGGCTGCCTTGCTGGAGCTCTTCAGGTATCAGGCATGGCACACCAGTGCAGATGCTATGGTATGAGCTCCCAGGATACACAAAAAGGTTTACAGGTAAACCTCAATAGTCAGACTTGGTCCCTTGAGAGGCCTGCAGACCAAGGGGTGCTCAGTTGGACAAGCTTCTTCTAATTTGAAAGACCATCCTGCAGAAATTATATCCAAGAGTTCTCCTAGGGCTAAAGTCTCCTATGGGATAAAGTTGTGCCTAGAGAAATGGTCATCACTGGCCACACTTTACTACAGATGCTCTTGAGCCAAAATTTTTGGGCATCACAAGAGCTGGCTTGCTGCCTCACCACTTTTTTTGTCTTCTGGGGGTTGCATCTCAGAGATATGTAGCTCAGCAATCCCTCAATGCAGTCAGCCAAGGATGGAGATCTGTGTTTTGGTGGTTAGGGGTTCACTGGTGGGGAACTGTGGGTAATTTGTGGGTCTGATGGAGGATGGACTGGTCTCCTCTCTTTGGGTAATATGCAACTTTTTTGAGGTTTGAATAAGCCACTTACAGTTTTGGATTTTTTATTAGTCTGAGGGTAGCAAGGACAGTTCTGCAGAGGCAGTGGCAGAAATATCTTCAGTTTCCAATTCAGGCTTTGTCCAGGGATTTGCTAAGTTTGCTACTGGCTCAATAGACATGTCAATGAATCCTAGTGGCCCAGGCCTGGAGAACCCACCCTGTGAGAATATATGAGAACAGGCATTCACATTACAGTCTGGTCACATTTCTGAAGGGCTGCTGCAGTATGCTGGGTAGTTTGCAGTATGCACTGCAGTTTATAGTCACCTCAGATTTTTCAGTACCTGAAGTTACCACCAGTGAATGCTGCAAAACAACAACCATTACAGCATGCCCTTTTCTCTGGGAGCTGCATCCCAAGGACATATAGACCTGTTTCCAGCCCTAAAGCACCTGTAGGAGGTAGCTGGAAACCCCTGTTGAAAGGTCTTACCCAGTGAGGAGAACATGATTGGAAACCCACTTAAGAAAGCAGTCTAGCCACATTTTTGTAGGACAACTCAGTTGTTTAGAGATATCACTTCCACCCACAGTTTATTTGAATTCTCCAAAGCTGAAAGACTGGAAGAGCTAAGTCACAAAAACAACAAAAATGGAGCTCACTGTTTGCTTTAGGAAATATATCCCAAAGAGTTTTCAAAATTCCATCCACAGAAGAGCATCTGTCATGGTAAATGAAGACCCTGGTTGGGAAGTACTTTCCAGTGAGAAAGAACTAGATTGGGGACCTGCTTTAACAGAGAGTCTGGCCATGTCTTTTTATAACACCTGTACGATGCTAGGACATTCCTTCTGCCCCAGGTCAGCTTGGGCTCTTCAAAGCATGAAGGCTGGAATGGCTAAGTTGTTCAAGCAGCAAAGATTGTGACCCACTCCTTTTTCTGGTAGTTCCATCCCAGGGAGGTGCAGTGCTGCTACAAATGGTTAGCTTGAATTCTAAGCCAGTAGATCTTACCCTGTGAGGCAGTGTGGAAGTGGGTCCTTCAGACCGACGCTGCTCAGCCCCTTGGATTCCATCATTTTTCTATGTATATGTACAGTGGTATAACCTCCTGTTTTGCTGAATTTGCAACTACTCTTTCTGGAGAGCCTGGAAAGCCAGAGTATCTAAGGCTCTTGAATCTCTGCACAGGCCTTACAGGCTCCTCTGCTGAGACTCCATGTAGCTCTGTGTGTTTAACTGAAGGCCTGGGTGAAGTAAGTTCATCAGGGTATCTCCTTATCTGAGGGTTGCAAAGATCTGTGGGAGAATTGTGGGTTCCCAGAGTCACACATGCATTCATTGCTTTACTGGGTGGGAAGGTTCCCATGGCTCAATGTTCTTCCTGGGTGGCCCATTGTCCTGCCTTGCTTTACTCCATTCTCTATAAGTTAAATTGTTTCTTTGATTAGTCCCAATGCAAGTACCTGGATGTTTCAGTTGAAGGTGATATATTTATGCACACCTTGCATTTTACTCTGTGAGAACTACACAGTCCAGCTGCTTCTGGTCAGCAATGTTTATCTCTTTTCCCCAAAAGAAACCTACATTTTTATATTAAAATAATATAATATATTCTCAAAAGCAAATATTGATGTAAGTTAACTTGAAAATTTGATGCTATGTCTTCATTTCTAGAATTTATGTGGAAGAACATGGTCAAAGATTGCTGCACCAGAGTTATGACAGCTTCTTTTATATTAGATGAGCAGATTTATATACTTTTTCATGGAAGATTAAGGCAATTAAAATCTGAGATACACGAAGAAATTCTAAGATGAAAGGCCACTTAGTGGTTGGTTTACAACAGTATCATAAGTGACAGGATAATAGGAGTGTGCTAAGTGGCCAGGATCATATTCTGCATAGTAAGAGAAGCAATTTAAATTTTAGGAGAAAATTAATTTACCGTTTGCAAATTAAGGTAATTAAAATACAGTGAATTTCAAAATGACTTTTTAATGACAATGTGTGGATTTAATTTGTTTTAATAAATGAAAATTATTGTTTTTGTTTTAAGGCTATTTTACATTAATTGTATATCTTTCCATTGATGTTAACTTATCTCATCTTATTGATGGTTGTAGGTAACAGATGGTAACAATATATTATTTGATGACAGTGGAATAACATGGCTACTGATATCTTTGTCAGTGGTTTTTAACTTAAAATAATTTGAAAAATATGGCTTCTAAAACTTACATATTTGTTTTTCTTGTAACAATAGGTTATTATGATGGTTGTAATGAATGTTATATGAGTATAATGGAGTGATATGTTTCTGAAGTTTTGAACAACTATTTACAAAATTTTATCTTACTTTTCTCTCTTAAACATATGACTTCTCTGGTCTGCTAAACACATACAGACATTTAGTTTTCATTTACATGGATTTAAATATATAGATATATTACTGTAATATAAACTTGAGGTGTGTAACACATTTATGGAGAATACTCATATTTGTTTATGCTTGTGCACCTACTTTGAGAAGAAAAGAAAAATATAAATAAAACAGATAATTTTATAAGTGTTGATAACTTTCCAGCAAACCGGAAATTTCAAAGATCTTAAAAGCAAGACGATTTTCTCTGCTTTGTATTAAACTCATTTATCTAAAATGTTTTTGTTCCTAGATTAGAATCACCTTGTGCAAATTCTCCTTTTTTGGATTGTTTGTTTTCCAGTTGCTCATCGTAGACACAATATATAATTTTCTTCACATCTAGGTTCATAAAACATTTTTTGGGCTGGGCATGCTGGCTCACACTGGAAATCTCAGCATGTTGGGAGGCTGATGCAGTTGGATCGCCAGAGATCAGGAGTTTAAGACCAGCCTTGTCACACGGTGAAAACCCTTCTCTACTAAAAATACAAAAATTAGCTGTATGTGATGGCCTATAGTCCCATCTACTTGGGAGGCAGAGGCAGGAGAATCACCTGAACCATGGAGGCAAAGGATCAGTGAGACAAGATCACACCTTTTCACTCCAGCCTGGGCAACAAAAGCAAAACTCTGTCTCAAACAAACAAGCAAACAAACAAACAAAAATATTTTTATATAATCCCCTGAGATTATGAAAGTAACTTTGAAAAAAATTAATGGTATTAATAAAATAATTTTCCCATGTGAGTAATTTCATGGTGTGTGTTTTGTATGTTATTTATTTAGTACATTTTATATTTTGTTTCAATTACAGAATGATATTTAATCCAATTTTTGTTTGGTTATTGTTCATTTTACTTTATAAAATTGACATAATTAGGTTTATTCAATTTATTGGCCCAATTTACTCAAGTAAACAGTTGACTGTTTTACAAGCCATGAGGATTTTTTGGCATACACATGAAGTAAACAAAGACAATACTAGCTATGGAACAAAAGCCACATAATTAGAAACAAATATTGTTTTTGAAATTAGCCTGTGGTCTCAGGTGAAAAATTGAAAATATCCACAGTAAAGAAATGACATTAATGCTGCATATGAAGAGGGCCTAATTTTACTTATGCTGCACCATTGACTCTCACAATTGAAATAAGAGTAAGAGATGCACATTTTGGCAAAACTAAGTGAAAACCTTGTGAAATTTTCATATTATGTTCCAACATTTAAACATCTACTGAGAGAGGTAGAGGGCAAGTCTATGTAGTCAAAACTGGAATTGTTGACACATGTTAAGAGTATTCACCACAGGTTTCAAAACCTAAAATGCCCTGAACTCTTTTCATTTAGGTTAATAACATACAGTTTTAGTCTTCTTCCTTTATATTCTGATATTCTGGCTTAGACAGAATTATAAAGCAATTTTATTAGATTTGATTTCAGATCTTTCTTTCTTTCTTTCTTTCTTTCTTTCTTTCGAGATGGAGTCTCACTCTGTCACCCAGGCTAGAGGGCAGAGGCATGATCTCAGCTCAATGCAACCTCTGCCTCCTGGGTTCAAGCAATTCTCCTGCCTCTTCTGCTTTGGAGTACCTGGGACTACAGGCACCTGCCACCATGCCTGGGTAATTTTTTATATTTTTAGTAGAGACAGTGTTTCACCATGTTAGGCAGGATGGTCTTGATCTACTGACATCGCAATCTGCCTGCTTTGGCTTCCCAAAATGCTGAGATTACAGGTGTTAGCCACCATGCCCGGCCTTGATTCCAGATCTTGGCACAGCATATTCTCAACTTATTATCTTTGAGGATAGAAAAGCTGTGTGATAAGGAAGAACAAAACCAAACATTTGTTATAACCCAAGGAGATTTTATTTCTGCTCAGCATTCCTGGGCTCTCAGAAGTATAGTTCTGGCAGACGTTACTGAAAGGTAGAAGCAGGAAAAACCCTAAGTGAAAATTGGCTGTGTGTCAATATAGGAACTGGCAGAATCAGCCTTTAGTTCTGGGGAGATTTTGGGCAATTGGGTCATACATAAAGAGTGGTTATGTTGCATCAGGTCCTAAGACAACCTAGCTTCTGCCAGTAGTAAAACCCAGTAAGACTGGAATTTTTAGGGACTATGAATTCGGTGATTTTTATTTTTTTATTTTTTTACAATTACTACATTTTATTTTGTTTCAACAGTCAGAACCCAAATGAACATCGCCATTCAGCTCTATTCTGGGCAATGATTCAAGCTCATCTTTGTTACAGTTTATTTTGAAGCCTTACAGTCAATCATATCTTTACAGTTTGTTCTTCTATCAGGCTTCAGGCATCCTCCTGATTTCCATTGCTTGTATGGAAGCCTTGAGTCATCTGCTCTGGCAACATGACCAACTCAAATCTGTCATTTTCTCCAAATTATATAGCAAGAAATACAGATCTTGCTAGTTTGTTGTTTTCTTCCTCTTTCTTTTTTTCACAAAATTTTTCCTTTAAGGATCTCCTAATACAAAGCTGATTGAAGGGATAAAATATCCTCTTTCTTCTTCTGCTGTCAAATCTAAGTTTCTTACCCACATGCTGTGGCTGTGTTATTTAAACAATGAAGTCCATGCTCAACCCTGGGTTATGAGTGCACAGCTTCCATTGCTTGATGGATTGTGTATCCCAGAGCATAATTCTGGTCCTGACACTACACACTACACCTTTAGGGCATTAATCTGACATCATTTGCACTCAACAAGTGTCAACAGTTCACATAATCCAAATAAAAGAGTGGAGTTTCATGGCTCTGTGATTTGAATTATGTAGAATCTATAATCTTAAGTTCACAAAATTGCATGCATCTTGGGGCCATTTTCATTGAGGCAAAAAAGGGAGGGAAAACCACATATCTTTTACAGGAGAGGGAAAACAGTTCAAAAGAGAGTAAGTGAGACAGATTCTTCTTTTAAGAGCAGCAAATAAATTTCAAGGAAGTGAACATAAGCTTTAGCTAACATTCTAACATAAAAGTAACAAAAGTTTTGCCTACTCAACCCATCTCAGGTCTTCAGGCACAGACTATATAGTTTTCATTATTCATTACAGATAATTAATTCAAATAAGTTTCTGCATATGGTCTTTGGATTGATTTGCTACCCCAAACCATACCACTTGGTTATTTTATTTCATTTTATTTTATTTTATTTTATTTTTATTTTATTTATGTTATTTTATTATACTTTAAGTTTTACTGTACATGTGCAAAATGTGCAGGTTAGTTACATATGTATACATGTGCCATGCTGGTGTGCTGCACCCATTAACTCATCATTTAGCATTAGGTATATCCTCTAAAGCTATCCCTCCCCTCTCCCTCCACCCCACAACAGTCCCCAGAGTGTGATGTTCCCCTTCCTGTGTCCATGTGTTCTCATTGTTTAATTCCCACCTATGAGTGAGAATATGTGGTGTTTGGTTTTTTGTTCTTGCGATAGTTTACTGAGAATGATGATTTCCAATTTCATTCACATCCCTACAAAGGACATGAACTCATCATTTTTTATGGCTGCATAGTATTCCATGGTGTATATGTGCCACATTTTCTTAATCCAGTCTATCATTGTTGGACATTTGTGTTGGTTCTCAGTCTTTGCTATTGTGAATAGTGCCGCAATAAACATATGTGTGTATGTGTCTTCATAGCAGCATGATTTATAGTCCTTTGGGTATAAGTGGTGTGAGATGATATCTCATTGTGGTTTTGATTTGCATTTCTCTGATGGCCAGTGATGGTGAGCATTTTTTCATGTGTTTTTTGGCTGCATAAATGTCTTCTTTTGAGAACTGTCTGTTCATGTCCTTCACCCACTTTTTGATGGGGTTGTTTGTTTTTTTTCTTGTAAATTTGTTTGGGTTCATTGTAGATTCTGGATATCAGCCCTTTGTCAGATGAGTAGGTTGTGAAAATTTTCTCCCATCTTGTAGGTCGCCTGTTCACTCTGATGGTAGTTTCTTTTGCTGTGCAGAAGCTCTTTAGTTTAATTAGATCTCATTTGTCAATTTTGGCTTTTGTTGCCATTGCTTTTGGTGTTTTAGACATGAAGTCCTTGTCCATGCCTATGTCCTGAATGGTAATGCCTAGGTTTTCTTCTAGGGTTTTTATGGTTTTAGGTCTAACGTTTAAGTCTTTAACCCATCTTGAATAATTTTTGTATAAGGTGTAAGGAAGGGATCCAGTTTCAGCTTTCTCCATATGGCTAGCCAGTTTTTCCAGCACCATTTATTAAATAGGGAATCCTTTCCCCATTGCTTGTTTTTCTCAGGTTTGTCAAAGATCAGATAGTTGTTGATAAGTGGCTTTATTTCTGAGGGCTCTGTTCTGTTCCATTGATCTATATCTCTGATTTGGTACCAGTACCATGCTGTTTTGGTGACTGTAGCCTTGTAGTATAGTTTGAAGTCAGGTAGTGTAATGCCTCCAGCTTTGTTCTTTTGGCTTAGGATTGACTTGGTGATATGGGCTCTTTTTTGGTTCCATATGAACTTTAAAGTAGTTTTTTCCAATTCTGTGAAGAAAGTCATTGGTAGCTTGATGGGGATGGCATTGAATCTATAAATGACCTTGGGCAGTATGGCCATTTTCATGATATTGATTCTTCCTACCCATGAGCATGGAATGTTCTTCCATTTCTTTGTATCCTCTTTTATTTCATTGAGCAGTGGTTTGTCGTTCTCCTTGAAGAGGTCCTTCACGTTCCTTGTAAGCTGGATTTCTAGGTATTTTATTCTGTTTGATGCAATTGTGAATGGGAGTTCACTCATGATTTGGCTCTCTGTTTGTCTGTTATTGGTATATAAGAATGCTTGTGATTTTTGTATATTGATTTTGTATCCTGAGACTTTGCTGAAGTTGCTTATCAGCTTAAGGAGATTTAGGGCTGAGACAATGGGGTTTTCTAGATATACAGTCTTGTCATCTGCAGACAGTGACAATTTGACTTCCTCTTTTCCTATTTGAATACCATTTATTTCCTTCTCCTGCCTGATTGCCCTGGCCAGAACTTCCAACACTGTGTTGAATAGGAGTGGTGAGAGAGGGCATCCCTGTCTTGTGCCAGTTTCCAAAGGGAATGCTGCCAGTTTTTGCCCATTCAGTATGGTATTGGCTATGGGTTTGTCATAGATAGCTCTTATTATTTTGAGATACGTCCCATCAATAACTAATTTATTGAGAGTTTTTAGCATGAAGGGCTGTTGAATTTTGTCAAAGGCCTTTTCTGCATCTATTGAGATAATCATGTGTTTTTTGTCTTTCGTTCTGTTTATATGCTGGATTACATCTATTGATTTGCATATATTGAACCAGTCTTGCATCCCAGGGATGAAGCACACTTGATCATGGTGGATAACCCTTTTGATGTGCTGCTGGATTCAGTTTGCCAGTATTTTACTGGGGATTTTTGCATCAATGTTCATCAAGGATATTGGTCTAAAATTCTCTTTTTTGGTTGTGTCTCTGCCTGGCTTTGGTATCAAGATGATGCGTGCCTCATGAAATGAGTTAGGGAGGATTCCCTCTTTTTCTATTGATTGGAATAGTTTCAGAAGGAATGGTACCAGTTCCTCCTTGTACCTCTGGTAGAATTTGGCTTGAATCCATCTGGTCCTGGACTCTTTGGTTGGTAAGGTATTGATTATTGCCACAATTTCAGAGCCTGTGATTGGTCTATTCAGAGATTCAACATCTTCCTGGTTTAGTCTTGGGAGGGTGTATGTGTCCAGGAATTTACCCATTTCTTCTAGATTTTTCTAGTTTATTTGTGTAGAGGTGTTTGTAGTATTCTCTGATGGTAGTTTGTATTTCTGTGGGATCATTGGTGATATCCCCTTTATCATTTTTTATTGCATCTATTTGATTCTTCTCTCTTTTCTTCTTTATTAGTCTTGCTAGCAGTCTATAAATTTTGTTGATCCTTTCAAAAAACCAGCTCCTGGATTCATTAATTTTTTGAAGGGTTTTTTGTGTCTCTGTTTCCTTCAATTCTGCTCTGATTTTAGTTATTTCTTTCCTTCTGCTAGCTTTTGAGTGTGTTTGCTCTTGCTTTTCTAGTTCTTTTAATTGTGATGTTAGGGTGTCAATTTTGGATCTTTCCTGCTTTCTCTTGTGGGCATTTAGTACTATAAATTTCCCTCTACACACTGCTTTGAATGTGTCCCAGAGATTCTGGTATGTTGTGTCTTTGTTCTCATTGGTTTCAAAGAACATCTTTATTCCGCCTTCATTTTGTTATGTTCCTGTAGTCATTCAGGAACAGATTGTTCAGTTTCCATGTAGTAGAGGGGTTTTGAGTGAGTTTCTTAATCCTGAGTTCTAGCTTGATTGCACTATGGTCTGAGAGACAGTTTGTTATAATTTCTGATCTTTTACATTTGCTGAGGAGAGCTATACTTCCAACCATGTGGTCAATTTTGGAATAGGTGTGGTGTGGTTCTGAAAAAAATGTATATTGTGTTTATTTGGGGTGGAGAGTTCTGTAGATGTCTATTAGGTCTGCTTGGTGCAGAGCTGAGCTCAATTCCTGGGTATCCTCGTTAACTTTCTGTCTCGTTGATCTGTCTAATGTTGACAGTAGGGTGTTAAAGTCTCCCATTATTAATGTGTGGGAGTCTAAGTCTCTTTGTAGATCACTCAGGACTTGCTTTATGAATGTCAGTGCTCCTGTATTGGGTGCATATATATTTAGGATAGTTAGCTCTTCTTGTTGAATTGATCCCTTTACCATTATTTAATGGCCTTCTTTGTCTCTTTTGATCTTTATTGGTTTAAAGCCTGTTTTATCGGAGACTAGGATTTCAACCCCTGCCTTTTTTTGTTTCCCATTTGCTTGGTAGATCTTCCTCCATCCTTTTATTTTGAGCCTATGTGTGTCTCTGTACGTGAGATGGGTTTCCTGAATACAGCACACTGATGGGTCTTGACTCTTTATCCAATTTGCCAGTCTGTGTCTTTTAATTGGAACATTTAGTCCATTTACATTTAAAGTTAGTATTGTTATGTGTGAATTTGATCCTGTCATTATGATGTTAGCTGGTTATTTTGCTCATTAGTTGATGCAGTTTCTTCCTAGCCTCGATGGTCTTTACAATTTGACATGATTTTGCAGCAGCTGGGACCAGTTGTGCCTTTCCATGTTTAGTGCTTCCTTTAGGAGCTCTTTTAGGGCAGGCCTGGTGGTGACAAAATCTCTCAGCATTTGCTCGTCTGTAAAGTATTTTATTTCTCCTTCACTTATGAAACTTAGTTTGGCTGGATATGAAATTCTGGGTTGAAAATTATTTTCTTTAAGAACGTTGAATATTGGCCTCCACTTTCTTCTGGCTTGTAGAGTTTCTGCCAAGAGATCCGCTGTTCGTCTGATGGGCTTCCCTTTGTGGGTAACCTGACCTTTCTCTCTGGCTGCCTTACATTTTTTCCTTCATTTCAACTTTGGTGAATCTGACAATTATGTGTCTTGGAGTTGCTCTTCTCGAGGAGTATCTTTGTGGCATTCTCTGTGTTTCCTGAATCTGAATGTTGGCCTGCCTTGCTAGATTGGGGAAGTTCTCCTGGATAATATCCTGCAGAGTGTTTTCCAACTTGGTTCCATTCTCCCCATCACTTTCATGTACACCAATCAGACATAGATTTGGTCTTTTCACATAATCCAATATTTCTTGGAGGCTTTTTTCCTTTCTTTTTATTCTTTTTCTGTAAACTTCCCTTCTCACTTCATTTCATTCATTTCATCTTCCATCACGGTACCATTTCTTCCAGTTGATCGTATCGGCTCCTGAGGCTTCTGCATTCTTCATGTAGTTCTTGAGCCTTGGCTTTCAGCTCCATCAGCTCCTTTAAGCACTTCTCTGTATTGGTTATTCTAGTTATACATTCGTCTAAATTTTTTTCAAAGTTTTCATCTTCTTTGCCTTTGGTTTGAATTTCCTCCTGTACCTCAGAGTAGTTTGATCATCTGAATACTTCTTCTCTCAACTCATCAAAGTCATTCTCCGTCCAGCTTTTTTTCCATTGCTTTTGAGGAGCTACATTCCTTTGGAGAAGGAGAGGCATTCTGCTTTTTAGAGTTTCCAGTTTTTCTGCTCTTTTTTTCCCCATCTTTGTGGTTTTATTTACTTTTGGTCTTTGATGATGGTGTTGTACAGATGGGTTTTTGGTGTGGATGTCCTTTCTGTTTGTTAGTTTTCCTTCTAAGAGACAGGACCCTCAGCTGCAGGTCTGTTGGAGTTTCGTAGAGGTCTGATCCAGACCCTGTTTTCCTGTGTACCTGCGGTGGTGGCTGCAGAACAGTGGATTTTTGTGAACTGTGAATGCTGCTTTCAGATCGTTCCTCTGGAAGTTTTGTCTCAGAGAAGTACCCGGCCGTGTGAGGTGTCATTCTACCCCGACTGGGGGGTGCCTCCCAGTTAGGCTTCTTGGGGGTCAGGTGTCAGGGACCCACTTGAGGAGGCAGTCTGCCCATTCTCAGATCTCCAGCTGTGTGCTTGGAGTACCACTGCTCTCTTCAAATTTGTCAGACAAGGACATTTAAGTCTGCAGAGGTTATTGCTGTCTTTTTATTTGTCTATGCCCTGCCCCCAGAGGTGGAGCCTACAGAGGCAGGCAGGCCTCCTTGAGCTGTGGTGGGCTCCACCCAGTTCAAGCTTCCTGGCTGCTTTGTTTACCTAAGCAAGCCTTGGCAATGGTGGGTGCCCCTCCCCCAGCCTCACTGCTGCCTTTCATTTTGATCTCATCTGCTGTGCTAGGCATCAGCAGGACTCTGTGGGCGTAGGACCCTCCGAGCCACATGCGGGATATAATCTCCTGGTGCACCATTTTTTAAGCCCATCGGAAAAGCGCAGTATTAGGGTGGGAGTGACCCAATCTTCCAGGTGCAATCTGTCTCCCCTTTCTTTGGCTAGGAAAGGGAACTCCCTTACCCCTTGTGCTTCCTGAGTGAGGCAATGCCTCGCCCTGCTTCGGCTCACACATGGTGCACTGCACCCACTGTCTGGTACTCCCTAGTGTGATGAACCTGGTACCTCAGATGGAAATGTGGAAATCACCCATCTTCTGTGTTGCTCATGCTGAGAGCTGTAGACTGGAGCTGTTCCTATTCAGCTGTCTTGGATCCTGGATCCATTTTTAAAATATAATATATATAATAGGTTTGTTCTATATTTTTTAATGATTCTCTCACAAGCCCTCTTTAGCCTTATTTCTGTATTGAAGCAGATTTTTTAACATAGTAAAATATGTTCATTATCAGATATTGAAAGATAAAGAAAAAGTAAATGAACCTGTCTCAGTTTTGATGGGTAATATAACAAAGAAATTTAATCTCATTTCTATAATCTTTAAGTTTTACTACTGAAGACCAGAATAGATTTTTTTCTTCTAAATTTTTGTCAACTATAAAATTATGTTCATAATGTCTCTTTCACAAATACAAATTTGAATTCCATACCAAGCTAAATATTTTTAAGATTGAGGATAAGATGTGAAATAAGTCATACAAGTAATGTAAACTATGTTTACTGGAATAATTTATTTAATAAACCTAATTAAATTTTAAGTAAATAGCTGTTACCTGTTAGTATTTGTGTAGCTTTTTTTTTAAGATTTTGCATCTAAAACAGGTAACAATTTGAACATAGATGGAAACAAAAATTCAATGTCTGGTTTGAAAAAAAAGTTCAAGAAAATGAAAGGTTTGTATGATGACCTAATTAAAATAATGTAAAAAATAAAAATCTTAATATTTATTTCTACACATTATTGGGCAAAAGTAACCTTGAAATAGTAATGTGCAGAAATTATGATTAATTATATTTTTGAGACTCTTCATGTAACTTTGACACTTAGAGAAACTCCAGCACAGGCCCAGGAATCCCTTGTTATTTCCTCCAGAAGAACAACCAATGGAAATCAAGCAGAAGGTCATGTCCACAAAGACAAATACATGCTCTCCTCCTAGAGACCAGTGGGTGCACGTCACCAGAAGAGTAGGCCCTTCTTGGAGGTCCTGGAAGGGGCTAGGGGCCCCATCCTAGAAAAGAGGCCAGGAACTCCATTAAGCCCTCCTGCTGGTAGGAGCCTCAGAGAGCCCTTGGGAAGTTCAGTCAAGATGCTGTGTCTTGTCCCTGGCTCTTGAGTCCTGCTTCACCTGCTAGATATTTCCACAAAGAAATTAGAATGGCAACACCCATTGCAGTCCCGTTAGCAGAAGGAGATCAAGACTGTCACAGCCCACACCCATCTTGACACATTAAGTGACTTACTGATTAACTATCCAGTCAGCTAAAGCAGAATGTGCTGCTGTTACCCCTTGGGATCACATTCTGAAAGGAAACTTCGGTAGCACCTGTCTGAAGCTGTGTATTGAAGGAAGAATGCACAGGCCAGTTGGGCTTCAGTGAGCATAAGCTCCTAGCCAACATGGGGAGATAGGGGCTTAGCAAGAGTAGGCAATACCTGTGGCATAGAACAGATGCTGAGCTGTCAGGTGGGCACACAGGAGTAGGCATGAGGGGTACCTGATGGGGAGAACACTCTCAGGGCCTTGAACTCAGCCCAGAGATCCCCCAGGCTTTTGATGCACAAGATGTACCTGGAAAATAAGACACAAACCTGGAAGTTCTGCCTCCTAAAGGGCAGCCTCAGGTTGGTCACCCTGAACCACAATTTCAGGGTCTAGTTCAGCATGTTCCACCTTGGAAAACAGTGGAACTGGGGCCACAGAATATCGTGGTCTAATAAAAATCTGGAGAAAAGGCACCTGTAACAGGAACAGACCTTACCAACTAGGAAGCTATCTCATTAACTTAGACAATTGTACCAGCTATGTGAACACACATCAGGCATTTTAGATAACTCCTGTCAATCCAACAATTCAAGAACATGCACAAACATTTTTGACCATAGAGTCTAAGGAAGAAGAACCTCCACTGCCTGAACGAGGCTATGTGATGGATGCAGCTAATAGTATTGACTTGGACATAACCAGAGACTGATCCTACGTAAAAAATCCTTCTGAGTGTTCAACGTTCCAAGCTAAAAAATCTAGTATTGGCTGGGCATGGTGGCTCATGCCTATAATCCTAGAACTTTGGGAGGTGGAGGGGGGTGGATGAACTGAGGTCGGGAGTTTGAGACCAGCCTGACCAGCATGGAGAAACCCTGTCTTTACTAAAAATACAAAATTAGCCGGGCATGGTGGCACATGTTTGTAATCCCACCTACTCAGGCAGCTAAGGCAGGAGACTCACTTGAGCCATGTAAGCAGGAGTTGTGGTGAGCTGAGATCCCACCACTGAATTCCAGCCTAGGCAAAAAGAGCAAAATTCCATCTCAAAATAAATAAATAAATAAATAAGTAAATAAAAATAAAATAAAATAATCTAGTAGTGGCCAACCTGGAAATCTGGAGATTATTCTTCATCTATGAGGAACATCTGAGTCCCTGGTCTGTCCCATCCTATGGCATGGAACACAAGCTACACTGGGGATTGAAGCCCTACCTTTTTTGTTAAATGAAGGCTGACAGATGTAAGGTTGTTCAGAAAGAAAATGCTAAATAAAGATATTATGCAAACTGCAGGCTTTTTGCAAGTAGACGTGGTTATCCTGCTAAGCCCACTGACACTGGACTTTCTTCCCTATATGTAACTCACCAGTAAAACTCCATATCTCATTCACTGGTTCTGAGTCTTTTCTTTGACATCTAGAACCTGGTGCCATTTAGATGGGAGTCAAATTTGACACAACTTACCCCATAGTGTGGAAGGATTTCAGGCTCTGCTCAATGTGTTTTGGAGCTCACCATAGCATCAGCTATAGAAGGATACAGTTGTTCTTTTTACCAATCTCATCCAAGGCCTCTTTTCTTTAAATGCAAAATCAGTGGAATACTCAGAAAGATGAATAAGAAACATATCATGCTCAGAAACAAGATTAATGCCAGAATAAGCAGCAACAACTTGCAAAGCAAAAGGGAACATTTTTCTTTCCCCTATGGGCAGCCGTCAACTTTTGTCATCACTTTCTGGCTTCAATAACGTTTTTTGTCTCCATTCTGGCTCTGGAGGAACCATGGCTCATGGGTGGTAAACAATCTCAATTAATCCTGTTGCAACAAAGCTTTATCTTGAAAAATATGACCTCTGTGTTCATGAGCTTCTAACCAATCTGGACAACATACAACCTTAAAACCTATGAAAGGGAAATGAGTAGGTCTGAGGAAAAAATTTCCCACTTTTTTCTATGGCAAGTTCAAACAACTGTGGTGGTAGACTAATGTGCAGAAGAGGACAACATCATACAACTCCTTATGATGTGAGTTTACAACCAAGAGTTTTCAAACCTAGCTGTGAGAGCTCCAAATGAAAACCAGAAGTTACTTCACTATGCATCTATTAATGATTGATTGCACAATATTTTTTCCAGCATTTTGAAGAAACTTCACTGATGATTTTCCCATTGAACATACAGAGATAAACACAGGAAAAGGTAAAATAGCTACTTCTTGAAATCATGAAACAAAGTGTATAAATGTTCATCTTCTCACATCATTAGCATTTTTTGCACATATTTGCATGCATACTTACCCATAAAGCTCACATTCATAATATGTCAAGTTAAAATAAAAAAAAACAAAACATATATATATATATATATATATATATATATATATTTCAGCCTGGCACTGTGGTTCACACCATTAACCCCAGCACTTTGGGATGCTGAAGTGCTGAAGTGGGTGGATCACTTGAGGTCAGGAGTTTGAAACCAACCTGGCTAACATGGTGAAACTCCATCTCTACTAAAAGTACAAAGAAAAAAAAATTAGTCTGGCATGATAGCACACGGGTGTATTGGATACTTGGGTGGCTGAAACAGAAGAATTGTTTTAACCCAGGAGGTGGAGGCGGCACTGAGATGAGGTATCACCACTGCACTCCAACTTGGGTGACATAGCAAGATTCTGTTTCAAAAACAAAACAAACAAAAAAACCTTTTTTCTTCTTTAACAACAAAAAGATGCACATATGGTCTAGACATGCCCTGGAGTGGAGTGTGGAGCCTGTCCTGCGAAAGTAGGAAGAAAAGTCAGTGCTCTGGGTTTTCTGTGTGGGAATCATTGGAACACAAAGAGGGAGTCATGGTCTCGGCCTAGTAACACTAAGGTTTTCTGTGGGCTTCTGAAAGCAGCAGAAATGGCCCATGACACTGAATGCTAGACAGACATGTAACAATAAAATATCTGCCCAGGGATCCCAGCAATCCTACTGGGAAGCCCTGACTACACCCTGGATTTCAGACTCCTGAGGTAGAGTGGTTGCCAGAGCCTCAGAAGACATGAGTCTTGACCACTGTGACTGGGCCAATTTAAAATAGTTCATCTCTTCTGTTTTATGAAACAAAATTTAGAAAAATAAAGTGAAAAAAAGAAACTAAGAGAAATAAAATAAAATTTAAATATAAATTTAAAGTAATTAAAAATAGTAAGGACACATAAACAAAATAGAGAAAAAGAGAAATGTAATTAAGAACAGTAAAAATAAAAAAATGAAGATGAAGATAATCAATACAACAACATTAAGAGACCTAAACAGACATTAAATAATTTGCAGTAGAATAAAATAAGAAAATTTTAAGAATGAGAAGAAAAAATGAAAATAAAAATAAAAATAAATATTAAAAAATAAAATGCAAAAATATAAATGAAAATAAATAAAAGCAACAAAATATGTAAAATGTTACAAATAATATACAAACTGGAGAAAATTTGAAATGAAGAGAACATAATAAGAATAATAAAAATGAAAATAGAAATAAAATTAAATTAATAGAGAAAAATGAAAGTAAATAAAAATAATGAGAAACAATATAAAAATTGGGACAACTATACAGAGAAATAAAAGGTTAAAAAGAAAAAAAAAGACCTAGGGATAATCTACAAAACATTTCACCCAACAATAGCAAAATATATAATATTTCTAATTACATATGTCACATTTTCATACATAGGCAAACTTCTAAGCTAGATTGCAAGTTTTAGCATATTTAAATAGATGTTAATCAAAAAAGTGTTATTTCTGACTACAATAAAATGTAACAGGAAGTTAAAAACCAAAAGAAATCTAGCATGTGTGTATACATATGAAAACTAGATAAATTATTGAGCATACTACTTTTCAAGAGTTAGAACATGTAAGTTTCTTTAGATGTTAATAGTATTCAAAATAATCTACATATCAATGAGATCTCTTTCAAAAAACCAAGAATTCTTTTTGCAGAAGTACTGGAATGCTCTAAAATATTTAGGTCAATATGTAGCTGTGTCACCCAGGCTAGATTTCAGTGCCATAATCAAAGCTCACTGTAGTCTTGGCCTCTCAAGCTCAATTGATCCTTCTACCTCAGCCTCAGAAGCAGCTGGAAGTGCAGCTTTATGCCACCATACTCAGCAAGTTTTTGTATCTTTTTTTTTTCTTTTTGTAGTGATAGGGTTTTTTCCCATATTGCCCAGGCTGGTCTCAAACTATGGGACTCAATCAGTCCACCTGCTTTCATTTCCCAAAGTTGTGGGATCACAGGAGTGAGCCACCAAATGTTTTCCTATAATATTCCTATAGACACTAAAAAAAAAAAAAAAAAAGAAAAGAAAAAAAACAAGTATTCAAACAATGTGGAAAAATAGAATAAACTCGAAGCATAATTCTTATTTATTTGAAAACATATTGCAAATCTACAGTAATCAAAATAGTGTTGTGCTGGCATAAAGACAGAAAAATAAATGTTGAAACAGATAAGAGAAGCCAGAAAGAAACCTATGTGCATATACTCAGCTTTTCTTAAATAAGGGTTCCAAATCCTCATGTTGCAGAACTTTCTCCTTCAGAAAAATTGAGTTCTTGTCACATGACTAGAAAAGATTAGGCTGAGACACTGAAGGATGAGGAGCAGAGTCGATTGGTTAAAAAAAAAAAAAAAAAAGAATAGAGAAACTCAACAAACTGAGTGTAAGTCCTGCTTACAGGCTTCCACCTCTCAGATTGGTGAACATCAGACCATCACACAGAACCTGAAAAGGGCAGGCTCCTCCTTCTTGCACAAGGGTTGAGCTTTTCATGGCTCCACTCTCTTCCCCACAGTGTGTAGGTGGACATTATTCAGAGAGAATCAGTTGGGAACAGGCAGAATTCATCTGAGACCAGCAGTCAGATCTTAGGCTTGAAGGTGGGGTTTCACTCAAGATTCTTGACTATTTCCTAACTCTGTTATTTCCTCCTCTAAAGAAGTACTTCTACCTGCTGTTAGAATAAGGATAAGGATGAGGACAAAAACCACTTTTAACTGCTTCCTGCTGATAGGTGGCACTGTTTTGAAAAAATGACCATCAGATCTCCCTAAGAGGCCTATCAAAGTGTCCCCATTGAAAGGGGTAGGCCTGTCTAAGTGTCCCTAGTGAAAAGGGGATACTTTGTCTGAGACTTTGTTGTGTGACTATTTGAAATTTGATAGCCAGAAGGTGAGAAGAATTAAACTGGGTTATTAAAAAACACTTATTAAAATGAAACAAGGGGAAGATGGCAAGGACAGCTCAAAAATTCCAAAGTATTACATTAGTTTGCATAGGGAGAGAGAGGCCAAAAGCCCAACTGGAGAAACAAAAACAAAAATGCAAACAAAAATAAAAAAGCAAACTTTTTACCTTTTTGTCAGCATGTCAGTCTTCTGGGTTCTTTTCTCATGAGTCCAATCCTAAGCCAACAAGTCTAAGGCTGAGGAAATTAACTCTTCTAATCTTGAAGGATGCATCCAAGGGGAGTGTTCCATAGCATGAAGACATGATTACCTATCTGTAAATAGAGGACAAAGGATAAAAAAATAAAATTTTAGCATTTTTTAGAGTCCTAGTTGTTCAGGATGCATTCCAAAGAGGTATAGACTGAAGACAAATGGCTACTCATCTAGAGAGAGAAAGAGAGAAGCAGGTGTCCCTGATTCATTTCTCTTCCTAGAAAACACTGAGTGTATGTTGAGTGATAAGAGAAAGAATGTTTCCTTTCCACCTTCAATCCTTGTATCCTTGAGTCCCAGTGATTGTCACAGGGTGCTACCCATGAGTGTCAAGGCAGCTTTCACCCATGTTAACAGGGAGGTCTTGGGTGGTGAAAATATCTGCTCTTACCCACATATGCCCTATCTCCCCTGCTGTCAGGAGTTCTGGAGTTCACTGTTCACTAGAATTCATTTATGGCACAGATACTAGCATAATCTTTCTCCATGAAGTTTGGGAAGCTTGGCTTAATCAGCTGGAGTTAGTCATGCTCACCAGTGCTGTGCATTTTAGCCTCCATTATCAT
The DNA here is from genome assembly GCF_028885625.2 of Pongo pygmaeus. Taxonomy (NCBI): domain Eukaryota; kingdom Metazoa; phylum Chordata; class Mammalia; order Primates; family Hominidae; genus Pongo; species Pongo pygmaeus. The sequence continues at coordinate 16,458,201 of NC_072397.2, read as the reverse complement.
ATATCTATTGATTTATCAGATCTGGTATTATTTTCTAGGACTTTAACCTGAAGCTTGGAATTGAGGTTGAAACAAAAATGTGTTTCAGGGAATTGCATAGATTCCATATCATGAGCTAAATGCTAAGATGACACTGGGGAATTGGGTCCTTTTTCCACAAGGGAGAGAAAAGGATGTCTTTGACACAGCCAAAAAACCATTGGCTACAGTTTTGTCTGCTAAGATTTGGGTAGGCACCCTATTTTTTCCCACCATTCTGCAGGATTTGCAGGATAATTGCACAGAACTAGAATATTAATCCAGACTACTACATTACCCATCCTTTTTTATTTTATTTTTTTCTGAGCTGCAGTTGAAGATCTTTGGTTGGTTCATAGGAATAAGCAGTGTTAGTCTAAAATATAGGCAAAAATCACAAAACTAATGAGTTTAGAACTTAATGACAAATGTATAATAAGTTTTGAAACATAATCTTTATCCAGTTTTCTGTTAAAAACAAATCATGATAGGACTGAATTGTTTGTGAAATAAACTTTAGTCTTATACTCAGCCTAACTATTTGCATAAAGTGCAGCAAGAATAATTATTTCTACCTTGGTCTTTTACATTGGCATTGATGAAACTCTGTTCCACAAGAAATTTTAGATAGAACTTTCTAAAGTCAACCCTAGCCAGGGATTTATGCCATCAAATACATATGAGTTGGGGGATCCTCTCCTCTTATGGTCCTAAGATAAACTTTCAGCTCCTGAGCCTTTCAGAAAATGTCATCCATTACTTGCCACAGATCAGAAACTTTGCACAAGGACTGTGTAGATGACTTATGGGTCCAGTTTTACCAAGAGAATTTTATTGGATCTGCAATTTGAGCTTGACTGCTTAAAGGGAAGCATATCCTTTCCATCATGGCCTTAGTAAAACAACCAGTTTCTCCAATTTTGTCCTGTTGCAAAGAAAATGGATTATTATTTCACTGATGCAAACAGCTATGTTGCCATAATTTAAGAATACTCACACTATTTTTCAAATTCTTGAGAAGCCAGGCAGAGAGAACAAGCATGCTCCAAATTTTGCTTATAAGAGTACACCTTACTCACATATTAAAGGCTGTCAATATTTCAATATAAGTTTCCTTGACTCTGGTAAACAATACAAGGATCAGTAATGTTACAGACAAAAGTCAATAGGATTCCTTCAGTTTTCTAATAGTCCAGTTCTCTCAGTTAACTCTTGTTTCATTTGATATTCATGAACATTTAGCTCTTCATGAATCCTGTGTGTTTTTTTCTGTATTCCAATGTCACAATCTTCAAAGTAACTAGAAGGCTGCATTTGAGAACACCTGTCAAAGTTCTATAGTGATTTAAAAGCATATTTTGAAAAATATCAAGAGAAGAAAATGATTTTTTTTGGTATAACTAAATGTCCAGGATAGTTAAAGTCAGAGACATGATTGGCAAAAAAAATTTGGTTATTTCTGTGCTTTAAAATTACTTAACCTAACAACCTTAATTGTGGTTGATAGCATGTACTTCACACATTAGCATTTTAGAAATCCCATACAATTTTGTAACATGTGTTACTATTATTCACCAAAATATTATCTAAGGAATATTAAACACCATTTTGGCAATTCCATATAACTAAACATGTCATATAATTCTGTTTATTCCTCTTGTGGATACTTCAGGGGCCCTCATTAGCATCCAAAATCCAGGAATGAGGAAAGACAATTTTGTAACTATATTTTGATTTTGAGAAGGTTGTTACATGTCAGGGGATTAGAACACTTGATATTATAATGTATAATTCCAGATTACCACAAATTACTTATTTGATGAAAATGATGACTTAGAAATGTAAAGAGAAAAACCTTTTATAATTCTTTACAAATTTTGCTAAGGAAAAGATTAGTGCCACAGGAGTACCTTGTTGTGCTTTTATTTCAATGTTCAATTTACAAAAAACAAAAAAAACAAAACCCAAAAAATCCCTAATAATACCTTTTTAAGTTTAATTAATGTTCACACATGGAATTTCTTTGGAAATATTTATTTTTATAATTCTTCTACAACTTGTTTGAATTTTTAGCTTCATCTTATCTCATTGAAAAGAGTTGTTTGTCCCTAAGCAATAATTTATATTTCATGCCTTCTTATAATCTTTTATTTAAAACACATTTTACTGTTCTTACACACCTCATATGTAAATCTACTTCCAGTGGTTTCAATTACATGTTATAATGGTAAATTTGAGCAATTTTAACTTTAATATAAAACCAGGTAAATTGTTTTAATTATGTGCTGGGGCAGTCAATAGTTTGACTCCTTACAGAATAGTTAAGGGTGTGGTTATTTCCATTTGTCCTCAGGCCTTACAAATTGTGATGCAAAGTAGAATGGTTCTCAAAAACCTAAAAAGCAGTTTATAACCTTAAAACTTTTAGCAACCCTAGTATCTCACTTGCATAATTTAGTTCACCTACTCATATATTGATGACATTTGTGTTTTATCAATAATCCTTAAGGCTGTTTGAATTTCTCAAAGATTAAAAGTCATGTGAACTAAAATGTACAAAACTTTTTTCTTCCCTTCAAAAAATATTTGAACCAATTTATTATTATTCTTTAAGTAAATGTATTAGAGTTTTTTTTAAAGACATCACACACACAACACATATATGAATACACAGACAGGCAGAAGAAAATCCAGTAGCCATAAGATTTTTTTTTTGCCAATTTTCTGTTTGAATTAATGGTCTCTCATGCATGCATTAGAATGGCAAGACAAAATGAAGAAAAAAAAATCAGTTGGCTGAAAAAAAAAAAAAACTTTTTCCAACAAAACAATTTTCCAACAGAGAAAAACATAAAGGTCTTTTAAATACACCTATAATTTGGATATCCACCTTTAATTAAGTTAAGCACTCTTCAAGAATTTTTTTTTTTAATTCCATATTACCTTACTCTGGCAGCACAAAGCAGCCAGTATTACTGGCTTTCAAACTTTACCAAATGTAACGTACCAGGGGCTCAAAGGAAAAAGAAATTAAGGCAGTTTGTGAAGGGGAACAGAATCCACAAATGGCAAAAGTTGTATGTCTTTTGCTTAAAAGTAAACCGCTGACAGGGTGAAGAAAAAAAAAGGCTTAAATATAGGGCAAAGAAAAAAACTGTCATTCTTATGAAAATGAGTTCCTTCAACAAAAAGAAAAAATTTACTGCTGTTGCATGAGGCTGGATATTTTGTCCAATGAAGGGGGAGACCCCATGAATGCCTAGGATGTTCCAGCCAAGAGGAGATGGGTCGAGGAGACTCCATTTACCTGTCCATTCCGCATGTGCCTGGGGTTGTTGAGGTGGGATGGTGCACAGTTTCCTCTACTCTCAGAGAAGTCCAAGGATGAAAATGCTTACAAACAAAAGAAAAAAAGATGTTTTTGGTTTACATCTTACCCTTCCTCAAGACCCATATCTAGACACCAAAATGTTGTAGATCTTTATTTTTAGTTCAGCTCAAACATGTAACTTGTCACATGATGAGGAATGAATAGGCTAATAGACACACTGAAAGGTAAGGAGTGAAGCTTTTTGGGGCAACAAAGAAAAGGAAAAAAGAACTATCAGCAAAGTGAGAGGAACTTTTATTAACAGGCCCCAACCTCACAGGTTGATGAACACCAGGTCACCACATAACAGCTCAAGACTCCAGGCTCCTCCTCTGCTAAAAGATGTAAATTTTCATGGCTCCACCTTTTTTTTCCAGTGCACAGGTGGTCATTATTTAGAGAGAAACTGTCAGAAAAGGACGGGCTTCATCAAAAACCAGAAGTCCAATTTGTCAGCCTTCAGGCTGTTTTAGGCTTAAAGGTGGAGTTTTTCCCAGGACCCTTGACTGTCTCCTGTCTCTATAACTCAAAATGAGAAAAGAACTGTCTCTTTAACAAATGTGATGGAGAATAATGAATATCCAAATGAAAAAACTTAAGTTGAATCTTACCACAATTGTGAACTTAAAATGAAGTACCACTAATTTTTCATAGCTGTTGTAAATAATTTTTTTCTTGAAATTCTATTTCAAGTGGCTTATTCTTGGCATGGTAAATTGCTCCTAATTTTTATGTGAATTTGGTATTCAACCACTGTACTGAATTTCTTTATTAATTCTCAAGATTTTTAGTGTAGTATTTCAATGTTGCTATATACACAATTATGTGATCTGTAAACAGAGACAATTGGACTTTTTCCCTTTTTATTTGGATGTCTTTTATTTCTTTGTTTTATGTAAATTATATGGTTGGGACTGCCAGTACTCTGTTGAATAAAAGTGGTAAAAGTGGACATCATTGTCTTGTTCCAGATCTTACATAAAAAACCTTCTTCTTTTCTTGTTTAGTGTGATATCACCTATTGATTTTTCATATTTTGCGTTAACTGGGTTGAAGTACATACCATGTATACCTAATTTGTTCAGTTGTTTTAATCACAAATGCATGTTAAATTTTTCCAAATTTTTTTTGCATCTAGAATAAAAAAGGGTGTCTATCAGTAAACTTAATTAAATGATAACTCTCTACACTATAAATTATAAAACATTGATGAAGAAAATGACATGAAAAATTTGAGATATATTTTTTGCTCATGAGTTATAAAAAATATTGTTAAAATGGCTATGCTACTCAAAGTTATCTACAGATTCAATGCACACTCTATAAAAATACCAAAAACATTTTTTTCACAGAAATAAAAAAAGGCCTAAAATTTATACAGAAATAAAAAAAAAACTCCCCAAATACCAAAGTAATCTTGTGAAAGAGGAACAAAGCTGAAAGCATCAAACTACCTGACTTCAAAATGCACTGCAAAGCTATAACAAGCAAAACTGCATGATACTGGCATAGAAAACAGACACATGGACCAAAGTATCCAGTAATATCAGTAATAAATTCATAAACCTAGAGCCAATAATATTTTAAGTTGTTTAGATCACACATTTAGGATAAGGGAAACTTTTAAATGAATGGTGCTAGGAATATTGATTATTTAAATGAATACAACTTGGTGCCTACCTGTTACCATATTAAAACAACTTAATTAAAAATAAACAGAAAATTTAAATGTAAAACTCAAAATTATAAAACTATTTGAATAAAACAGAAAAATTATTTACCAAATAGGAAAAAATTAAAAGAAGACCTCAAAACAAAGGTAACAAAAGCAAAATCAGACAAATGAAACTATCAGAATATAAAAAAAAATTACATAGCAAAAATAAATTAACAGAGTGAAGAGACCACTTACAGTGTGGGAGAATATATTTTCAAAATATACATATGACAAGGGATAAACATACTAAATATACAGCAAACTTAACAGCAAAAATAACACACAATTTAGTAATAGGCAGAAGACTTTATGTGACATTTCTCCAAAGAAGACACACAAATGACCAAATACATGCAAAGATGCTCAGCATTATTAATTATTAGAAAACTACAAATCAAAGCCACAATATGAGAGCAAACCACTCCAGTCAGTTAAAATGACTATAATCAGAAATAATACCTGCTTGTCCTGTGAACAGGAGTCATTGTGACATATCTGTGGGACTCTCTTTGTATTCCTGGGTCCACAAGGGTCATTGTGTCATACAGTTGGATGTAACCCCAAAGTTTGTGACTTTTCTTCCAGGAACTTGTCTACAAGGAGAATATTGGAACATTTCTGCCTCATCATTTAAGTTATGTATCTGTCATGCCTATTTTATTACCCCAGTGTAAATTTTGACATATACCTAGGCACAGCTTACAGGCATGATAATGACTCTCATATGTGAACCTCACAAATAGTAATTTTGACTCTTGTAACTTGCTTTGGAAACATGAGTGACGTCTTACGTCTCTTTCTGATAAAAACTTCACAGAAGATAAAAACAGACTTAGATTTTTGTAAAGCCCAACGCTTATACAGAGAGGGCATAATAGAACCCAGCAGAAAGGTGAAATTGTGAGTCTCATGCACACCCAGCTGACAGTAAGGATTTTCACATCTCACATTTATGAAGCCAACTGTCACTCATGAAAACAGTACATGTGTGGTACTGTAAATCTCATCTTTGGTATATTCTGCCACTGTAAATGTGATATAAATATTTGCCAAGCATCTGTGTGGTTTGACTCTCCAGAATGGTTCCAATCCATATATGGGATTGTGATCTCTACCTAGGGCAACCTCTAGCTGATGTGACTGTTCTGCCTGGGCCCTTCTCTCAGTAAGGATTGTGAAATATCACTGAATCTAAAAATCAGGTGATATTACCTTCTTGCCTAGGCCATGTCCACAGACACCCTTGTGACATAGCACTGTGTCTACCACTTAGGTGATGTATCTCTCCTTTCTGGAATGGATACTGAACACAAGGGGAGGAGTGATGTATTGCTAGACAGGCGAACTGGATATGTTACTGATTTGCCAAGGCTATGTGTCAAGGAGTGCATTGTGACATATCTCTGGGCATATCACCTAGGTGATGTGACTTAATGTTTGGGCCTCACCCAAATAGAGCATTGTGAACAGAAAGTTGTAACTCCTTCACCTTAGTTCTTTTCTAAAAGAGCCTGGCAGCATATCTCCGGACTTAGCACCGAGGTGATGTGGCTCTTCTCTCTGGTTTCTGCCCATGTGCCAGATTGTGAGGTATACCTCAAGGAGCACCTTGGCTATATGACTCTCATTTTCTGCCTGAGTTGTGACTTCCAGGGGCATTGGTACATATCCCTTAGCCCATGACCTAAGCGATATGACTTTCTTCCCTGACAGGGCCTTTAAAATAGTGGAACTGTGACATAATACTGAGCCCAGCATTTAGGTCGTATGGCTGTACTATTTTTTCTAAACCATGCTAGAGTCCTGAATAAAGAGGGAATTATTGCATACTGGTGGGCCCAGCACCCTGATGATGCTATTGTCCTGACTGTGCCAGAGACACAGAGAGTATTCTGACATATCTTCAGCCCATTCTGTAGGTGTTTGGCTCTCATCCCTTGGCCAAGTTTTTTCACATGTGGAATTGTTATATTATCGGGTCCAGCCTTAGCTAATGTCACCCTCCTTCCTAGATTCTGCCTAGAGAGAGCATTGTGACATGTTGCTTGCCACATCACCTCAGTGATGTTACTCATTTTCCTAATTTTTTGCTCACAAATTGAATGATTACATATATTTTGCTTCAGATAAGAGACAAAATGTCAAAATTATATGGGGAATCAGCCAATAGAAGATAGATATTTTGCCTCTCATTGCTTGGCTTAGGGCAATAGGTAAAATCCTGCATTGCATATTTGTACAGAGCTCACAGAAGTTTACAACACTAATTTATATTGTATAAACTGCTTGGGTGATACAGAGTTTCATAAAAAGGCCTGGCAAAAAGTTAAGATTGTGACTCTCAGTTACACACCCAGGTGAAAGTAAAAGTTGTCACCATCCCGTATTACACGCCCAATGTTGAGGTACTAAGTCTAACTAGTGAAAACAGTACAAAAATGGAAAAGTGATTCTCATATGTGGACCTGGCCACAGGTGTGATCCTGACTCATTTTTGGACCCTGCTCACAGGCATAAAATTTGGTCTTACTTCTTGACTCAGCCTAAATGAGAGATCTTGACTATCATACCCGAGTTTAAGGCAATATATAAAATTGTGAGTCCATATGAGCATATGGGCCTGAGAGTAGTTTGCAACTCTCCTGCATGTCATATAAAACACTTGCATGGTATAGGGTATGTCATACAATGGCTCCACACACACAGGACATCGTCACTCATATTCACACCAAGCTAACAAAGGTGACACCTTCAAAGACAGGAGATTGTGTCATATCACTGGGTCTAGTTAATAAGTGTTAAAACTTTTGTTTAAATTGTTTTCCATTGTGCATTGTGACATATCCCTTGGTCAGAATCATAATAATGTGACTCTTCTGCCTTGGGCCTGCCAACACAGGATATTGTCACATACCTCTGAGCTTATCAGCTAGGTGATTTGTCTATTTGACCTGTGCTTTGCCCCCAAGGAACATTGTGACATCATTGGATGTAGCATCCAAGAAATGTGACTCTTCTGCCTAGGTCATGACCACTAAAGGAATTTTGACACACCACTGAGTGCAAAACGTAGGTAGTGCAACTCTTCTCTATATCTTGAGTCTGCCAAAAGAGGGGGTTTTTACATATTGCTAAGCCCAGCAGCTAGGTGCTTTGACTCTTCTCATTTTCTTCAACCATGTCTACAATGGACATGGTACCATACTACTTGATGCTGTACCCAGGAAATGTCCCTCTTCTGATTCAGCCCAGCCTGCAAAGCAGATTATAATGTATCCTGAGCTCAGAATCCAGGTGATGAGACTCTCCTGCCTTGTTTCTGCCAAGAGGTGAAATTGTGACATATTGCTGCCTTCAGCTTACATGCAGAAATATAACAATCATACCTGGACCCAGAAGGAAGAGATATTCTGACTCTCACAACCAGTCTTATGGCCATAAATAAAGTAATGGATCACTTAACTGGATAACATTTACAGAAAATTATGACACTCAGGCATATCAAATGAAGGCAGAGTGATACATAGAGTGTCATAACAGGAAGCAGCCTTTCACAGGTGGTATTGTGACATTTACCTTTCCTCAGCTCCTGAATGATTTAATAAATCTGCCCAGTTAAAGCCCAAAGATGACATTTTGACATACACCTGGGCCAATAACCTTGGTGATTTGACTCTCCTGTCTTAATAGTATCCTCAGAAGAGATCATATCTTTTGACCCATCATTTAGGTTACGTGACTCTCTTCTCCTGCATAAACTGCTTCCAGTGAAGAGTGTAGCATTTCAAAGCACTTCATCCAAATGACATGACTATCTTGCCTGGGTCCTTTCAACAGGAGTCACTGTGACATTTTTAGACGTACATCATTTGGGTGATATGACTCTCCTCTCCTCCTGAACACACTCCACAAGGGTCATTATGGCATAGAGCTGGCCTAGCACCCAAGTTTTGTCACATTTCTGTTAGGGCCTTGCCAAAAAAGAAAATATTGGAATACTTCTGGTTTAGGATTTAGGTGATGTGTTTATCCTGCCTGTTTAACAACCATAGAGGGGATGTTGATATATACTTAGGCACAGCTAACAGGCATGATAATGACTTTCATATTTGGACCCAGACAATAGTTGAAATTTTGACCTTTATAACTATGTTGAGGTATATGAGTGATGTCCAGGATCTCATTTTGGTAAAAATTTTACAGAAGTTTTCAACACTCACATATATTTTATAACATGCTTGGGTTTTATGGAGAGTGTCATAACAGGGACTAACACAGAGGAAATTCTGCATCTCATATGCACACCCAGCTGACAGTAAGAACTTTCACCATCACAGATGGATGACGGCAACTGTCTTACATGAAGACAGGACATGTGTGGTATTGTAAATATAATCCCTATAATTTTATTCCATCGTGACTCTGATATAAAGCATTGTCAAGTACATGCATAATTCTACTCTTCAGATTGGTTTCAGCATACATATGGGATTTTGATATCTACCTGGACCAACCTGGAAGTGATGTGACTTTCCTGCCTGGGCCCTGCTCTCAGTAAATATTGTGATAGCACTGGTTGAGCACCCAGGTGACATTATATTCTTGCCTGCACCAAGACCACAGACATCATTGTGATATATCACTGTGTCCATAAGTTAGAAGACCTAACTCTACTCTTTGGAATGGGGCCTGCACACAGGGCAAATTAATGACATATTCCTAGGCCATGCACACAGGTGATGATACTCTTTTGCCAGACCCATAACAAAAAGAGGGCATTTTAACATATCACAGTGTAGGTGATATGACTCTTCTGCTTAGGACCTGCCCACTTGAAGTGTGACTTATTGCTAGGCAAGGCATGAAGGTTATGGTACTCTTTTGCCATGGCCATGCTTTAAGAATATCTTTGTGTCACATCTCTGGACCTATCACCTAGGTGATGTGACTTCCTGCTTATCCCTGTCCACATACAGCATTGTGCCTGGGTCCTTTTCTAAGGAGGACTTGTGAATATCTCAGCACCCAGGACCAGGTGATGTAGCTCTTCAACCTGGTTTCTGTTCACATATTAAATTGTGACATATACCTAAAGAAGCACCTAGGTAATATGACTCTCCTTTTCTGCCTGAGCCCTGCCTACTTGTCACATTAAGCCTCATTTCTGAGCTCAAGACCTAATTTATAGGACTCTCTTCTTCTGTCTGAGCCTTTACAGTGGGAAGATTGTGATATATTTATGAGCCCAGCACTGAGGTAATGTGACTCTCATCTTGTTGCTGAACAATGTCAATGAACAGGGCTTTTGCAGTATTTCAGGGCCCAGCACCCAAATGATGCCTAGGTTGTGCATAAAGAGGAAATTGTGGCATATTGTTTGGCCCAGCATCCAAATGATGAAACTCTCCTGTCTTTCCCAGAGCCAGAGAAGATATTTTGATACATCTTTGGCACATTCTGTTGATGTTTTGGCTCTTATCACTTTGCTTGAGTTTTCCACATGTGGTTGTGTCATACTGCTGGCTCTGGCACCCTGTTAATGTGACCCTGTTTCCTAGGCACCTAGGAAAGACACCTAGAAAAGGCCTCTAAAGAGGACATCATGTCAAGAAGCCCCTAGAGAGGACATTGTGACATATTGCTTGTCAAAGCACCAAAATGATTTGTGGCAGTGCCCCTCACACAGGGGCACCAGCTGTGAGGGCCTGCCCACAGACCCTGACCCACTGATAAATGAATATAGTACACTGACACAGAGATATTCTGCTTTTCCCGTCCAGCTTAGTGTGTGTCCAAGTGGCTTACAGACTCCCTGCTGAGTCCTGTAAACAGTTGCTATGTGGTCTCAATTGGCTAGTGACACTCACACTTATTTGGTAAGATTAATTAACAAAGGCTTGAGGCAACACCATTAGAGGGTAATAGATATTGTGAACTTCCTGAGTAATAAGCACTTTACCACCCATAGTACACCAAAATTTACTGTTAAGATCACATAAATAAACAAGCCAGCTAGGTAAACTACTTTGCTTTCCTTTAGTACTACTTTAATTTGTTTAACTAACGGTAAAGATCAAGTTGCTGTCAACCATATCTATTACCGAAGTTATGCAAAGTTCTCAGCCTTCGTAGAAGATATGTGTCAATCGCTGTAACTATCTTGAATATTTTTTCCACCAGCCTGATTGAAACCCAACAGTGATGTTTAACTTCTCCCTAGAATTTTCCCAAAAATTGGATTATGACATATACCTTGCTTTACAAAGACATAATGATCACCTTTATATTGGGATTCATCCAATAGGAGATGTTTTGCCTCTCAACACTAGGTTAAGATCAATAGGTAAAGTCCTTCATTGCATATTTGTAGAAAGCTCACAGAAGTTTACAACATTAACTCATATCACAAAAACTTCTTGGGTGGTACAGAGTGTTTCATAACAGGTCCCAGCAAAAAGTTAAGATTGTGACTCTTGACTACACACTCAAGTGATAGTAAAAGTTGTTACCATCCTACATTTAAAAGCCCATTGTTGGATTCCTAAGTCTAACAAGGGAATAGAGCACCAAGTTAGAATTGTGAATTTCATCCCACAGGTGGGATGGTAACTCATTTCTGGACCCAGGTCAGAGGCATAATAATGGTCTCATCCCTGAAGCTAGGCTATAGGAGAGATATTGACTATCATTGCTAGATTTTGGGCAGTATATAAGATCCTGAGTTTACATAAGTGTTTATGCCTCAGAGAGGTTTCCAACTCTTGTGCATGTTGTATAAAGTTCTCAGATGTTGAGAGTGTCATACAATGGCCAGCACACACATGAGATTGTGACTCTCATATACACAATTAGATAAATGTTAATGATGTCACCCTTAAAAATGAAGAGATTTCATCTTATCTCTTGGCCTAATACCATGGTGTTGAAACTTTTTGATTTAAACTTCTTTCCATAAAGTCATTTTTACATATTACTGGGTCAGAATCATGATAATGTGACACCTCAGCCTGGGCCCTGCAAACAGGAAATATATTCACATATCTTTGTTCCAATTGGCTAAGCGATATGTCTCTCCTGCCAGTGCCCTGCCAACAGAGGACACTGTGACATATCACTAGATATAGCATCTATGTAACGTGACTTACTTCTCCTGCCTGGATGCTGCCCTTGAAGAAACTGTGGTATACAACTGACTGCAGGACTTAGGGACATGACTCTCCTTTTGTTCCTTGACTCTGCCAAGAGTGGGAATTATTAAATATTGTTGAGCCCAGCACCCACGTGGTGTGATTCTGTTTTGTTGTTGTTTGTTTTCTTTAAACCTGTCTACACTGGGCATGGTAGATATATTAGTTGATGCTGTACCTAGGTAATGTGGCTCTTCTGCCTGGTTTCTGCCCACATGTTAGATTGTCATATAACTAGAGAAGCACCTAGGTAATATGACTTTCATTTTCTGCCTAGGCCCTGCCTACTGAGGACACTGGAATATATCGCTGAATGCATACATATTTAGGAGAAGTGACTCTCTTCTTCTGCCTGGACATTACAATGGTGGGATTGTGACATATTGCCGACACCAGGACTCAGGTTATTTGATTCTCCTTTCTCCCTCAAACCATGCTGACAAACAGAAATTTGGACCTATTGCAGGGCCAAGCACCCAGATAATGTTACTGTTTTACCTGGGTCCTAAATATAGAGAATATTATGGCATATTGCTGGGCCAAGCACCCTGATAATGTGACTCTCAGGACTGTGCCAGAGCTGTAGAAGGTATTTGACATAACTTGGGCATATTAGGTATGTGTTTGGCTCACATCTATTGTTTTTTTTTTCCACATGTGGGATTGTGTTATAATACTGAGTACAGCAACCAGCTGATGACCAAAGAGTACTGGTGGTGATAGCTGGACACCCAGGTTGGGAATTACTTTCCAGTGAAGGGAAATGAAATTGGGAACCTGCTTTAACAGGCAGTCTGACCATGTCTTTTTAGAGCACCTGTACTGTGCTAGGACATTCTTTCTGCCTCCAGTCAGCTTGGACTTCTCAAAGCATAAAGGCTGTAATAGCTAAGATTCCCAAGCAGCAAAGATGGTGGCCCACTTCTCTTTCCAGTAGCTCCATCTTACAGAGGTGTAGTGCTGCTACTAATGGTTGGCTGGAATTCTAAGCCAGTAGGTCTTACCCTTTGAGGCACTGTGTAAGTGGGTCCTACAGACCATCACTGCTCAGCCCCCTGGATTCCACCTCTTTCCTATTGGTATACACAGGGGTGTACCCTCCTGCTTTGCTGGAGTTGCAGCTAATTTCTTTGGGTAGCCTAGAAAACCAGAGTATCTAAGGCTGTTGAATTTCTGCACAGGCCTGAATGGCTGCTCTGCTGAAACTCCATGTAACTCTCTGTGTTAAACTGAAAGCTTTGATGAAGTGGGTTCATGAGGGTATCTCCTTACATAAGGGTAGCAATGATCTGTGGGATAATTATGGGATTCTAGGGTCACACATGCACTCACTGCTTTACTGGGTTGGGAGGATCCCTTGGCTCCATGTTGTTCCCAGGTGGCCCATTTTCCTGCTTTGGTTTACTGTATTCTCCATAAGTTAAGTTGTTTCTTTGATTAGTCTCACTGCAAGTACCTGGATTTTTCAGTTGAAGGTGATGTATTTATGCACTCCTGGCATTTCTGTCTTTGAGAACTACACAGTCTAGCTACCTCTAGTCAGGAATGTTGATCACTTTCCTCAAAAAGTAACCTACTATTCTATATTAAAAGAATTTAGGCCATGTGCAGTGGCTCATGCCTGTAATCCCAGCAGTTTGGGAAGCCGAAGTGGGCAGATCATGGAGTAAAGAGATTGAGACCATCCTGGTTAACATGGTGAAACTCCACCTGTACTAAAAATACAAAACATTAGCTAGGCATGGTGGCATGCAGCTATAGTCTCAGCTACTCAGGAGTCTGAGGCAAGAGAATCTGTTGATCCTGGGAGGCAGAGATTACAGTGAACTGAGATTGAAATAATACACTCCTGCCTGGCAACAGGGTGACACTCTGATTCAATAAATAAATAAGTAAACAGAAAGAAAAAATTTAATATTTTTTTTCAAAAGCAAATATTGATGTAATTTAACTCTTACATTTACTGCTATGTCTTCATTTCTAGAATTTATGTTACAATTTCATCTTTGGATAGAGACAAGACAGAAGAGTCACACCATCTGGATGCTGAGCTAGAGATATATTTTAACCTCCCCTGTAGGCAGGACCCAGTCATAGTGTCATGTCACCTGTGTTCAATCTCAAATAATATGTCATCATGTCCTCTGTATACAGGGTTGAAAAAAATAGTGGATAGTCACGTCTTCTAGGGACTCAGCTCAGGAATATGTTATGATCCCCTCTCTTAGCAGATTCCAGGAATAAGGGGAGAGTCACATCACCTAGGTTTTGCACTCTGTGGTATGTCACCATTTCTTCAGTTGGCACAATCCAAGCAGAAGAGGAGAGTCACATTACCTACATGTTATATCTAGCGATATGTCACAGTGTCCCTTGTGAGTAAGGAACTTGAGAGAGACACATCACCTAGCTGACAGACTGAGACATATGTGATAATATCCCCTGTTGGATGGGTCCAAGCTGAAGAGTAACATTGTTAAGATTCTGACCCAGAGATATTTCACAATGCACCCAAGGTAAAGTATTTAAGCCAAAACATCTAAATACCAAGGGGTATTAGACCTAGTGACATGATACAATCTCCTCATCTGTTAAGGTGACATCTTTAACTCTTAGCTTGGTGTGTATATAAAGATTACAATATCATGTGTGTTCTGGGTTATAATATGACACGCTACAACATCTGAAGGCTTTATGCAACATGCATAAGAGTTGAAAACCATTCTGAGGCCTACATGCTTGTATTAACTCACAGTCTTACATATTGCTTAAAACCCAGTTGTGACAGTCAACATCTCTCTTATAGTCTGGGTTCAGACAGGACACCCATTATTACACCTATGATCTTGCTCCATAAATGAGTCACCATCTCACCTATAGCAGGATCCATATACAAAAGTCAGAATTCCATCTTTGTACTTTACTTGTTAGACTCAGTATGTCAACAGTGGGCCTTGTAAATGAGGGATGTTCACAATTTTGCTCTCACCTGAATGTGTAATAAAAAATTATGATCTTAACTTTTTCTATGCCCTGTTATAGAACTGTGTATTACCCAAAAAGTTTATAAAATATGGGTTAGTACAGTAACCTTCTATGAGCTTTTTACAAATATGCAACTTATAACCATACTTATTGTCCCAAGTGGAGTGATGAGGGGCAAAATATCTACTATTGGTGGAATCAGAGTTTAAGGTTTATTATCACATAACTGCATTGAAGCAATGTAAATTTCATAATTTCATTTGTAGAAAAAAATCTTGGCAGGAGGGTAGGTAGCACAACTTAGATGCTGTGCTAAACAATATGTCACAATGCCCTCTTTAGGCAGGATCTAGAAATGAGGGTTACATTAATTGGGTGCTGGACTCAGCAACGTGACACAAATCCAAATGCAGAAAAAAATATTCAGACAAATGATGAGAGCAAAAAAAACCTACAAAATGAGCCCAAGATATGTGAAAATACTTTCTGTTGCTCTGGCACAGTCTGAAGTGTAATATCATCAATGTGGGGGGCCAAGAAATATGCCATATTTCTCTTTATGCAGGACCCAAGCAGAAGAGGGACATCATCTGGGTGCTGAGACCTGAAATATATCAAAATTTCATAGGCATGCTTCTGGAAAACAAGAAGAGTCATGTTATGTAAATATTAGGCCTAACAATATGTCACATTACCCCATTGTGAAGATTCAGGCAGAAAAAAAGAGTCACATCACTTAAGACACATGTTGAAATATATGGCCCAGTGTTCCAAGTAGGCAGGGCTCAGGTAGATGAGAAGAGTCATATTGGCAGAAGATTCATATCGCCATGATGCTGGGTCTTGAGAAATGTCACAAGGCTCCCTTAGGACAGTTCCCAGTGCAAGAGAGTTACAACAAAGAGGTGCAGGTTCTACCCTTCTACCCTTATTTCACAATGCTCCATGAGGGCAGGACCTGAGCAGGAATTCACATCACTTAGGTGATAAGCCCAGGGATATGTAACAATGTCCTCTTTGAATCATGGCATTGGTGAAAGAGTACCATCACCTGTGTGCCTAGCCAGGTAAGCCAGACCCAAGCAGAAAAGCAGCATCACTTAGAATATAGGCCCACAGATTTTTCACAATGCCCTCTTTAGTACATGGCCCCAGGAAAAGAGTATCATCACTTGTTTGCTCTGCCCAGCCATATGTCACTATCCCCCACTGTGTGCAGGACCCCTTCTAATGAGGGGAGTTATGTCACCTAAGTGGTTGACACAATAATATGTCACAGTGATTTCTGTGGGTGTGGTTCAGACAAAAATGTAACATTACCTGAGTACATGATCTAGTGATACGTCACAATACATTTTGAGAGCAGGGACCTGACAGGAGAGTCCCATTACCTACAGGTTGGCCCAGGTAAATATCACAATAACATATGTGGGCTGGAACCAGTTTGGAGAGTCAAATGACACAGATGCTGTCATTTACACTGGTAGAAGATTCCTGGGATGAGACTTACAATGCCACACATGTCTTGTTCTTATTTGTGACAGTCTGCTTCATATGGGTGACACTGACCGTTCTTACTGTCAGCTGGGTGAGCATATGAGACTCATAATTTGTCCTTTCTGCTGGGTTCTGTTATGACAATCTCTGCACAATCCAAGGGCTTTATAAAATAACTGAGTCTGCTATAATCTTCTGTGAACTATTTACCAGAAAGAGAATTAATCACCCATGTTTCTAAAACAAGTTATGAAAGTCAAAATCACTTCTATTCTTGCAGTCTACATATAAAAGTAATTATCATGCCTGTGAGCTGTGTCTAGGTACATGTCAAAAATACCCTATGGTAATGAGAAAGAAAAAACAACCACATAACTTAAATGCTGAGGCAAAAAAATGTAATATTCTCCTTTTTGGCAAGTTCCTGGCAGAAAAATTGCATAACCTCCGGGCTACACCCAACTGTGTGGCACAATGCCCCTTGCGGGCAGTTTCCAAGCATATGAGGAGAGTCATAGCACCTAAATAATAGGCCCAGAGATTTGTCACAATGTCTTCTGTTTAAAGGACTAGACAAGAGAGTCATATTATTTGGATGCAGTGCTCAGAAATGCTACAATCCCCAGTGGAAGCAGGGTTCAGGCAGGACAGGAGAGTCAGGTAACCAAGATGATGGCACAGAGACATGTTACAATCATTCCTGAGAGTATTGTTAAGACAGGAGAGTTAAATCACAAAGGTGCTCACCTAAGTCATATGTCCAAATCTCAATTGTGGGCTACACCTAGCCAGGATTATGCAATCACTCAGGAGCTGGGCAAAGGCATATGTCAAAATAACACGGTGAATAAAATCAGAGTCACCATCTTGCATTTGTCCTCACTCCAGGTGTAACAGTCATGATTAGTCCTCTTATCTGGTCTCAAAAATATGGCACAATATCATCTATGGGCAGACAGCAAGCAAGAAGACCACAACACCTTGTTGGGTGCTGATTCAGTGAGATGTCACAATCCTTGTGGGCAGGATGCTGGAAGAAGGATCACATCATCTGGATGCTGGGTTTAGTGATATATCAACATTCCCCTTGTGGGCTGTGCTGAGGAAGGAGAGGAGACTCACTTCACCTATCCAATGGTCACAGATATATGTCAAAATTGTCACTATGTGCAGGACCAAGGTATGAAAGTGACCTCTACTTGGCTCTGGGTTTAACAATATGTCACAGTCTCACCTGTGGTCAGTGAAAGGCAAGAGAATAGAACCATCTCCTAGGAGTTGAGCCAAGTGATATGTTACAAAGCTTGCTGTTATATTTTGTGGCAACCTTGTGAAAGAACATACCATCTATACCTGATTTGTTGGCAGGGCCCAAGATGGAGAGCCACATAACCGAGCTAATAATCCCAGAGTTATGTCACAATGCCCTCCTTTGGGCATGGCCCTGGCAAAAGATTACACTCAGTTGTATGCCTGGCCTTGCAATATGTTACTATCTTTCTTTGTGCAGGGTCCATTTCAGAGAGAAGTGTTACATCACCTATGAGGTGGACACAGAAATATGTCACAATAATTCTGGTGAGCATGGCACAGGCAAGAATGTCACCTCACCTAGATGCCAGATCTAGTGCTAAGTCACAATTCTTACTCAGAGAGGGGCCCAGGCAGGAGAGACACATTACCTCGAGGTTGGCCTAGGTAGATATCACAATTCCAAATATGGGATGGAACAAGTCTGGAGAGTCAAATTACACAGGTGTGTGCCAAAGATCTATGTCAAAATTATACTGCCAGAAAATTCCAAGGATGCGATTTACAACACCATATATATTCTGTTTTCATGTGTGACATTTGAATTCATCCATGTGAGATGCGACAGTCCTTACTATCAGCTAGGTGTGCATGCAAGACTCACAATTTAATCTGTGTGCTGGGCCCTGCTTTGCCTCTGTCTATATAATGCAAAGACTTTATAAAATATGTTTGAGTGCTGTTACCTTTTGTGACCTTTGCACAAGAAGATGATCCATGACATCACGATGTCCCTAAACCTAGTTATAAGAGTCAGAATATCCTCTATTGGCTGAGTTCACATATGAGAATTATTATCATTCCTGCGATATGTGCCTAGTTATATGTTACAATTCCTTTCTGGTTATGAGGCACGCACAACAGCCACATCACCTAAATGCTTGGCCAGAAATATTCCAATAATCTCTTTGTAAGCACAGCCCTGTCAGTAATGTCACAATTCATGTGTGCTAGGTCCAGCTCTGTGGCACAATGTCCCTTGTGTGCAATTCCCAGGCAGAAGAGGAGAGTCATATCATCTAAAAGACGGGCCCAAAAATATGTCACAATGCCTCCTGTTGACAGGGCCCAGGCAAGAGAGTTATATCTTTGAATGCAGTGTTTAGAAACACTACAGTTACTGAAGAAAGCAGGGTCCATACAAGGCAGGAGAGATATGTAACCTAGTTAATGGATTCAGAAATATGTAACAACACCCACTGAAGACATTACTAAAATAGCACACTCAAATCACAAAGGTGCTTGGTCCAGGTACTTGTCAAAGTCTCATTTGTGGGCTATGCCTTGGCAAAATTATTAAATCACTCAAGAGCTAGGCAAAGGTATATGTCACAATTTCACATGTGGAAAGGCTTAAGAATAAGACTCACTAACCTTTACATATACCGGCTCCAGGCAAATCAGTTGTTATTAGGCTTTTCTTATGGTCTCAGATATATGGCACAATATCACTTGTGGCCAGACAGAAGGCAAGAAAGTCACATTATCTATGTGGGTGAAGGTCCAGTGAAATTGGTGAGGGGAGGGCGGAGCGATAGCATTAGGAGATATACCTAATGTTAAATGACAAGTTACTGGGTTCAGCACACCAACATTGGACATGTATACATATGTAACTAACCTGCACGTTGTGCATATGTACCTTAAAATTTAAGTACAATTTAAAAAAAAGAAATGTCACAATCCACCATGTGGTCAGGAACCCTGCTGAAGGGTCACATCACTTGGATCCTGGTTCCAGTGACATATCAGAACTGCTTCTGTGGTTAGGACTTTGGCAAGACAGAAGACTCACTTCACCTTGGTAACTGGCCTAGGTGTATGTCACAATATCTGTTGTGCAGTACCAAGGCTGGAGAGTGAAATCACATTGATCCAGGACCTGGCAATATGTCACAATCTCCTTGTGTTCATGGCCCAGGCAAAAACAAAGAAACCTCATGTAGGTGTTGAGCCAAGTGATATGTTACAATGCTTTTTGTTGGCAGAACCCAAAAAAGAGAATCATATACCCTGGGTGTCATGCCTAGTTATGTACCACAACGCCCTGTAACTGCAGGGCCAAGGCAGTAGAAAAGAGTTACATTACTTAAAGAATGGACCTAGAGAGAAGATATAATTCTATTTATAGGCAGGTTTTAGGCAGATAATTCACATCACTTGGGTGATACTTCCAGTGATATATAAAAGTGCCTTTTGTAGGCAGAGCAAAGAAAGATATTATGTATTGCTTAGCTGTTTGTTTCCACAGGGCACAATTTTATCTGCGGTCTGGGCCTAGAAAAAAGAGCCAAAATATTACTGTTCTGGGTATAGTTTCCTGTCCCTATCACACACTCAGAAAGTTTTGGAAAAAAGTTTCACATCTCACATGATTCCTGGTTTCGTGTATGTGAGCCAACTTTTTCTATGAGTTAAGTCGAAGTAGTGAATTCACAATCTCAACAATGGGCAAGATCCTTCTATAAGATGTCCAATCCCACTTGAAGACTCTGTTCCACTAGGGGAGTTACAGCACCACAGGTGTGTTGAAACATGGTTCAAATGCTACCAAGCCACCTGTGGATCAGATCTATGTATTAGATTAATTATTTCAACTTTGGCTGCTTTTGTGTGTGAGATTTAGTACCCCATTCCTAGGCCCTGTTCATATATGAGAATGACAATCCTGTTAGCTAGGTGTGCAAAAAAAGGTCATATTATCTCCTGGTTTTTGGTCTCTGTTATAACACTCTTTGTACCATTAAGTCTTTATATGATATACCTGAGTGTTATAATCTTTTGTGAAGTTTATGCAAGTGAAAACCCAGGACTTTACCCATGGGAATGAGACTGGATATGAAAGTCAAAATATCCCTACTGGCTTGGTCCAGTTATGAAAGTATATATCAAAATTTGACCTGTGAGCAGGGACAAGGCAGGAGAGTCACATCAACTGGGAGCTGTGCCAGTGATACAGTATAATGTCATTTGTAGTCTGGGCCTAGTCAGAAGGCTCACATCACCAGGGTACAGCCTCAAATAGTATGTCACCAAGCCCATTATAGACAGGCAAGAAGAAAAAGAGAAGAGTCTCTCCACCTAGGTGCTGGGCTCTGCAATACATAATCATCCCCTTTCTTGGCAGAGTCTAAATTATTAAGGAGAGTCATAACCTAGGTTTTGCAATCAGCAGTATGTCACAATTTGTTGGTGAGCAGGAGAGTCACAATACCTAGGTGTTATGTCTAATGATATTTTACAATATCCTCTGGGAGCAGGACACAGGCAGGACAGAAAAATCACCTAGCTTATAGGCCCAGAGATACATGATAATATCCCCTGTTGGCAGGGTCCAGGGAGGAGTGTCACATTATTATGATTCTAACCCAATGATATATCACAATACACCCACAGGAAGGAATTTAAGCCATAAAGTCTCAACACCTGGGTACTAGGCTTAGTAATATGCCAAATTTCCTTGTCTTTGAGGGTAACACCATTAACTGTGAGCTGCATGTATATATGATAGTCACAATCTCACATATTTTCTGGGCCATTTCATGAAACTCTGCAGCATTTGAAGGCTTTATACAGCACGCATGAGAGTTTCAAAGCACTCTGGGGCCTACATGCTCTTATGGATTTAGCATCTTACATACTGCCCTAAATCTACGTATAATATTTAATATCTCTTCTCTAGTCTGGGTTTAGGGATTAGGACCATTACTATGCCTCTGAGCTGGATCCAGCAATGAGTCACCATCTCACCTGTGGCCAGATCCTGTTATAAAGGTCACAATTCCAACTTTGTATTGCATTCACTTGATAGACTCAGGAGCTTAACAGTGGGCTTTGGACATGTTGGATGTTAATAACATTTGCTTTCATCTGGGTTTTTAATCAACAGTTCCAATCTAAACTTTTTGCTGGTCCCTGTCATGAAACCCTGCTGAGTCTGTCCCACAGACTCCAACTGAGTGATGGATGAAAGAAGTTCATTGACACAGGTATTTTGCCTGAGAGCATGACTAGGGGACTACATGCTTAGCCACACTGATGAGATTACAGCAACAGCAGCAACTGCAATAGCAGTTGAAAGTACAGCCTGCCACCCAAAAATCAGCAGCTGCCAACAGAGTTCATCAGCTGCTGAGAGAGTACAGCTGCAGTAGCAGCAAAGAAGGCAGTGCAGCAGAAGCTGAGAGTGCTGTCCCAATAAGCTGGTGAGGCTCACATTTATTTAGTAAAAAAATTAATGACAAAGCCTTGTAGCAAACCCAATTTGAGAGTAAAAAACATTGTCGACCCCCTAAGTAGAGAGCAGTCCTGTGCATCAATGATCATAGGTTGGTTTCTGGAGACATAAGAAAATCAATTTATCCAGATAAGTTCATTTACATTCCCTTGTTATCCACCCTTTGCTTTCAGGCTCCAGATAAGATAATTTGGCTGCTTTCAGCCAAAATTCTTTTCCAAAGTTTGTGCAAAACCTCCCAGCCTTCCAAGGAGGTTTTCTTCTTTCCTATAATTTTCCCACCACTCTGACCAGTCTCCTACACATCCCCATTTTCTGTTTTTTTCCATCAAGTTTTGTTGACTGAAGAGAACAAACGTGTGCACCAATAGGTCTGTCAGGCACAGAAGTTATAAATTGTATTCTGGCTTTGCATCCTAGAATCAGTAAATAACATAAGACAAACATGAGTATAATCAGTAACATCTTTTCCAATTAAAGAATGAAATGTTGTGTTACCTGGCACCTCAGTCCAGTGTTTGCTCTTACTAAGGAACCCCAGTCATGATATGTTAACCTTTCTAGCCAAGCAGTCACATTGTTAGAAGCTGGAAAGGGGATGTTTATTTAAGTAACAGGGCAGAAGAAAGGCATATTTAGAAGATGGGCCTAGAAAAATGTAGCAGGTACAGTCTGCAGGCAAAGTGAGAGAATAAGAAAGGTTAACAAAGCATACAAAGGCACAAATTATCTGGAGTGAATCATGTCTGTGTCTGGAGAAGGATTCACTTAGCATTCTGACTTGTCTTCTTCAGCATCCTCCAGGTAATGTAAGCCTGAGTCGTCTAAAGAAGCCACATTGTCTGCGACTGTGGGTTTTGCAGGGTTATTTTTTTCACTTCTGGTACCAGTTTGGGTCTTAGCCATGCCTTGGTAATGTTTGATGCATCGTGCTAGAATCCAAAGAAGGCCTGAGTGGGTGTGAACACAAGCATATCTTCTTCTCAATGTTAGCTAATCATTTGTACCATACCATACATTACTATTCACATCTTTCCGTAAAACTGTGTGTTTTATGTCTTATGAAATTTTAGCAAAGTGATTTTTTTATAGCTGATTGAAATTTGTCATCTAAATTTAGAAATTAAGAGTAAATAAGGCTTGTGGTATTAGTGTTTCAGGGTCCTTATTCATATTTCCCCTGTTTTGATTTCTGATCATATTTTTAAGAGTGAAATGGGCACATTCTAATATGGCCTCTCCTTAGGGGTTACACAGGATGCCTTTGGAACATTAGATGGTTCATGCATGGCAAAAGGGTTGAAATTGTGAGCTGGCATAAGCTGGAATAATCTTGTAATAAAGAAATACTTTTTGTACTGGGGAGCAAAGCTTGATTTACATGATACTGACACATAAACTGTTCAGCATCCTTTGAGGATGTACTCTCTGATGAAATCATTCAGTTGGCCTTTCATTATTGATACATGGTATGATAAGCACAAAGTTTTCTCTGTCCTGTTCAGCAAGGAGAATAGTATAAAAGCAGTGTTTTAAGTAAAAATGACTGGAGGCAAATCTTGAGGAATCACTTCGAGGAAAGGCAGCCCCTGTTGAAGGGGCCCCATACATTGCAAATTAGCAATGATAGCCTGTAAGTCATTCAAAAGAATCCATTTACCAGACCTTTTTTGGAATGACAAAAATTGGTGAATTCCAAGAGCTTTTTGATGGTTCTATATGGCCAGCATCTAATTTTTCCTCAATGAATTCTGGGCTTGTTCTAACTTCTCTCACTTTAAATGCTACTTTCCTACCCAAATACTATTTTAAGACAGCCATGGCTGGTGTAGTGGAGGAATAACAGTGGCCATTACTAGAAAGAAGTCTGCAGAGTGACTTCAATTAACCCTCTTATAAGTGGGCAAGCAACTCCCATTTGTCTTCTGCTTTTTCTTATTTGTTTATGTACATGATTGCCTTGTGGATCTTGCATTACTAGGCAGGCCAAAAGCTCTCCTTCTAATGCCATTTGCCTGAAACAGGGTCCCATAGCTGTAGCATATGCCTTGTCCTTTTTTCCATTTGTTTGGGGCAGGGGGCTCAGGGGAAAACTTCATTTTATCTGTGGTGCTTTTACTCAGTAATAGAGACTGAGGGAGGGGGAAGAGGTGGTGAGATGGGTGATGGTTTCTCCTCCCTTCTCTTCTTAGGCTTTCTGTATATAGCAGGCTCAAAGCAGCCCCAACTAAGACCCATAAGGTTAAAGATGTTAACGGGACTGGTTGTCCTTGTGCATGATGTTGTTTAAGATTTCTCCCCCTTGTTCCTAAAGCTCTACATCTAGCATGCCTTCTTCTACATATAGCATGCCTTCTTCTACATCTAGCATGCCTTCTTCTGGTAACCAAGCATTATGGCAAACACCAGTTTGCATTACATCCCTAAATTGAGCCTGCAAAACTGAGGCTCCACTAGCTTTAAGCAGTCCTTTCAATACTTTTACATACTGTTGCTGTTGAGCTGATAACTGTTGTTCCATAATGAAACCCTAGCCTAAACAATTCCCTCAGAATTGGAAATCTCAAGTGGTCACCAATGACTTACTGACTGTGCAGTCCCTTCAACTTGGTTTTTGGGGGTTCCATCATGATCCATTGCAGTGTTCCTCACAAGGGAAACCACCTGCTGAGTCTGTCCCACAGACTCTAGCTTAGTGACGAATAAAAAAAAAAATGGCTAACACAGGTATTTTGCCTGAGACTATGACTAGGGGACTGCTTGCTTAGCACCACTGATGAGAGTGTAGCAGCAGCAGCAGCAGCAGCCAAGAGTGCAGCTGATGCTGAGAGAGTGCAGTAGCCTCCAAGAGTTAGTGCAGCAGCCAGTGAGAGAGTGCAGCCATGGCAACAGCCGAGAGTGCAGTGCAGCAGAAGCTGAGAGTGCAGCCCAGAGAAGTCAGTGACTCTCAGATTTATATAGTACAGATTTAATGACAACTGCTTGAAGCAAACACAATCTGTAGGTAATATATATTGTCAGCCCCCTGTGTAGAGAGCAGTCCTGTGCATGAATAATCAAAGGTTGGTTTCTGGAGACATAAGTAAACCAATTTGTCTAGAAAAGTTTCTTTACATTCCCTTGTTATCTACACTTTGCTTTCAGGCTCTGGATAAGAGAATTTGGTGGCCTTCAGCCAAAATTGTTTTCTGAAGCTTTTACCCAACTCCCAGTCTTCCAAGAAGGTTTCTGTCTTTTCTATAATTTATCCTACCACCATAACTGATCTCCTACAAAACTCTCTGTACCACCCAAAAAGTTTATATGAGTTAGTGGTGTAAACTTCTGGCAGCTTGGTACAAATGTGCAATCCAGGACCTTACCTATTGCCCTAAGCCTAGTGACAAAAGGTAAAATATGTTCTATTGCCTGAAACCCAATGTGAGTTTGACCATCATGACTCTGAACTAAAGTATGATATATGTCATAGTCTCATCTGTGGGCAAAAACCTAGGCCAGAGGGTAACATCACTTAGGTAATGTGCCAAGCAATATGTCACAATGCCATCCCTGGGCAGGAAGTAGGAATTAGAGTCACATTAACTAGGTGCTGGACTCAGCAATATGACACAATATAACATGTGGGGGGAAAAAAAACAGCCAAAAGATGACAGCAAAAACAATGGCATAATGGGCCCAGGATATGTCAAAATACCTTCTGTGCTTAGGCATAGAAATTAGGGTCACATCATCAGGATGCTAGGCCAAGCAATATGCCATAATTTTCTGTATATAAGAGATCCATGTGGAAGAGTAACATTATCTGGGTACTGGGCCATCCAATAGGTCAAAATTTCTGTTCATGGGTATGGTTCAGGAAAAAAAGGAGAGTCAAATAACCTGTGTGCTGGGCTCTGCCATACATAACAATCCCCCCATTGCAAAGACCAGGCAGAAGAGAGTCACTTCACTTAGGTCATGGGCTCAGAGATACATCTCATTTTTCCAGTAGGCAGGGCTCAGGCGTAAAAAGAGTCATATCACCTAGATGCTTCTCTAGTTATGTGTCACAGTCTAACATGTGAGCAGAAGCCAGGCAGAAGAGCCATATCACCTTGGTACAGCCTCAAGTAATATGTCAACATGCACGATATACACAGGTTAAAAAAAAAAAAAGAATCACACCTCCTGGGTACTGGGCTCATGAAAGTGTGATAATTCCATCTGTTGGCAAAGTCCAGAACAAAGAGGAGAGTCATGTCACCTAGGTTTTGCACTCAGTGGTATGTCACAATTTCTTCAGTGGGCAGGATCAAGGCAAGAGTGGAGAGTCACATTCCCAAGATGCTGTATCTAGTGATATATCAATGTTTCAACTGTGGGCAAAAAGAAAACTGGCTGGAGAAATATATCACCTAGCCCATAGGCCCAGAGATATGTGAAAATATTTCCTATTTTCAGTGCCCCAACAGAAGAGTCACATTATCATTACTCTTACCCAGTGATATGTAACAATGCCTTACGAAAAGGAATTTAAACCAAAAAGTCTTATCTTCAGGGTTTGACACTATCTCCTTATCTTGAAGGTTGATACCATTAACTGTTAGCTAGTTGTATATATGAGAGTCACAAACTCACATTTGTGCTGGTCACTGTATTACACTCTCTACAACATTTGAGAACATTATACAACATGCATGAGAGTTGCAAACCTCTCTGAGGCCAAATCCTTCTATGGACTCAGGATCTTATATTACCCTAAAGCCAGGTATGACAGTCAAGAACTCTCATATAGGCGGACAGCTCTTGCATAGGCTGGATTCAGAGAAAAGACCATTATTATGCCTGTGAGCTGAGTCCAGAAATGAGTCACCATCTCACCTGTGGCCATATTCACTTATGAAAGTCACAATTCCAATTTGGTGTTATATTCACTTGTTAGACTCAGGAAGTCAACAATAAGCTTTGTAAATGTAGGATGGCAACAACTTTCACTTTCACCTGAGTGTGTAGTCAAGAGTCACAATTTTAACTTTTGCTGGGCCTTGTTATGAAACTGTCTGTACCACTGCAAAAGTTTTAATAATATGTGGTAGCTTTGTAAACTTCTGTGAGCTTTGTACAAATATGCAATGAAGGAACTTACCTAATTGACATGTGGGCAAAAACCAAGGCAAGAAGTTTATATCATTTAGTTGTGCCAAGCAATATGTCACAATGTCCTGATGTGCTGAGCCAAGGAATATGCCACAATTTCCTATTTATGCCTGGTCTAGGAAGAAGAGTAACGTCATCCACGTTCTGGGCCTTGAAGCATGGCAAATGTCCTGTTCATGGGCATAGTTCATCAATAAGACAACAGCCACATTACAAAAATGCTGGGCTTGCCAATATGTCATGTTGTTCTCATTGTAAAAGCCCAGACAAAATAAGAGAGTCACATCACTCAGGTCGTGGGCTCAGAAATATGGCCCAATGTCACCTGTAGGCAGGACTCAGGCAAAAAAAGAAAAAGAGTCATATCACCTAGCTGCTTCTTTAGTTATAAGTCATAATTTAAAAGGTAGGCAGAAACGAGGCTGAAGAACCACACCACCTAGTCCTGGGTCCTGAGATATTCACAAGTTCCCATTAGAAAAGGAACCAGGCAAAAGCATTACATCACCTAGGTGTACATTGCACCCTTATGTTACAGTGCTCCACATGGACAGAGCCAAGCAGGAAGTCATGTCACCTAGGTGATAAGCCCAGACATATTTCACAAAGCCTTCCTTAAAACATGGCCCTGGCAAGGAGTACCATCACCTTTGTGCCTGGCATAGCAATATGTCACTATTCAAGTGCATAAGTCCTAAACAGAAGAGCCATTTCACCTCCATGATAGTCCCTGTGATATGTCAAAATGTCATCTTTTGGGAATATCCCTTGCAAAAAAGTATCATCATTTGTGTGCCCGGGCCATGAGTATGTCACTATCCTGCCCTGTGTGCAGGGCTCATCCAGAGAGAATAGTTACATCTTCTAAGTGATAGACTCCATGATGTGTCACAATGATGTCTGTGGACATGGGGCAGGCAAGAATGTAACATCACCTAGGTGCTGGATCCAGTGATGTCACATTTCTTACTAAAAGCAGGGCCCAGGTGGAAGAGTCACATCACTTTAAGTTTGGCCCAGGTAGATATCAAAATTTCATATGTAGGCTGCAACCAGTCTGAAGAGTAAAATCACACAGGTGCATGGCAAATATTTACATCACAGTCTTGATGAACTAAAATTCTATTTGTCTTCATCCATCTGTGATGATGAAAGTCCTTGCTGTCAGCTGGATATGCATACAAGACTCACAAATTCCTCTGTGGTCCAGGCCCTGTTATGGCACTCTCTATACAACAAAAGTGTGTTATAAAATATGTGTGAGTGTTGTAATATTCTATGACTTGTTTACCAGGAGGAGATTGTTCACTCGCTCATGTTCCTAAACCTAGATATAAGAGTGAAAATTTTTCCTATTGGCTCTGTCCACATATGAGAGTCATTGTATCCCCTGTTAGCTGTGCCTAGGTATATTCACCATGTCTTCTGTGGTTACTAAACAGGCAGGACAATTACATCACCTAAATACTAAGTCAGAAATATTCCAATATTCTTTTTGTAGGTAGGACCCTTACAGAAATGTCACAAAACTTGGGTGCTAGGCCCAGGTCTATTGCATAATGCCTCTTTTGGAGAGTGTCCATGTAGGAGAGGAGAGTCATATTGCCTCAATTATAGGCCCAGAGAAATGTCAGAATGCCTCTCGTTGAAAGGGTCAAGACAACAGAGTATGTCATTTGAATTCAGTCCTTAGAAATGCTACACTCTTCACTAGAAGCAGGGTTCAGACAGGAGACAAAAGCCACATAATGTAGATGATCTGTCCACAGATATATTATGATCCCTTCTAAGCACGCTGTTAAGACAGGAGAGTAAAATCATCAATGTTTTTGGCCCAAGAATATGTCAAAATGTCTTCTATGGACTATAACTAGGCAGGATTACTAAATCATTCAGGAGCTAGGCAAAGGTATATGTAACAATGACACCTGTGGAAATATTCAGGGATGAGAGCTACAATCCTGCAAATATCTTGGCTCCAGGTATGACAGTCGTTATTAGGTCTTTGATCTGCTCTCATGTATATGACACAATATTACCTGTGGACATGGAGCAGAAAGGAAAGTCACATCACCTAAGTGGGTGCTGGTCCAGTGAAATGTCCAAATCTTCCTTGTAGGCAGGATGCTGGAAGAATAATTACATCATCTGGATGCTGGCATCAGAGATGTATCTATATTTCCCCTGTGAGCAGGGCTTAGTTAGGAGAGAAGACAAACTGCACCCAGGTAATTGGCCTGGATATATGTCACTATGATCCTTATGTGCAGGACCAAGGCAGGAGAGTGATGTCACCTTGGTGCTGGGTTCAGAAATATGTCACAATGTCTCTGGTGGTCAGGGCCAAGGCAACAGAGAAGAAACATCACCGAGTGCTGAGACAAGTGATATGTTATGGCAGCACTCCCCACAAAAAAAGATTCAGATCATCTGGTGGCAGTACCCAGTTATGTGTCACATTGCACCACAAGTGCAGGGCAAAGGCAGTAGAAGGAAGTCATATCATCTATGTAATGAACCAAGATAAAAGCCATAATGCTCTTTGTAGGCAGGGTTCTGGCCAAGATTTCATATCAGCTGGATACTGGTCCCAGTGACATATAAAATTTCCCTCTGTCACATTGCCAAAATGATCTCATAAATTGCTTACATGCTTGCTGCACATATATCATGGTTTCAACTGTACCATGGGCCTAGAAAAAAGAGGCAAAACAGTCAGATGCTGGGCAAAGTTGTACTTCTCAATCGTACACTCAAAAATATTCAGAAACATGTTTCATAGTCCCACACAAGTCCCGGCTTTGGGTATAAGACTCAACAGTTCCTTTGAGTTGGGTCAAAGTACAAGTCAGAGACTGAACAATTGGCAAGATTCATGTATAGAAGCACCAATCCAACATGAAGATTGTGTTCCAGTAAGAGAGGCAAAGCACCACAGGTCTGCTGAATCATGGTTCAAAAATCACCAACCACATGTGTTTCTGATTCATGTATGAGAGTAACAATTTCAAGCTTCAATGGCTTACACATCTGAGATTTAGTACCTCATTCATAGGCTCTCATCATGTCTGAGAATGGCAATTGTGTCAGGTAGGGGTGCATCAAACAGCCATAAGAGCACCTGGTTGCTTGTGCCTGACATTTTTTCTACCACTCAGGCTTTATAAGGTACAATTGAGCTGCATATTTCTCTGTGTATTCTTAAAGGTAAGAGATCTTTGGCTTTACCCATGGCCATAAGACTGGCTAAGAAAGTCAAAATATCTCCTCTGGCTGGGTCCAGTTATGAGAGTTATTACTGTGCATATGAGCTGAATCCAGGTATATGTCCCAATTTCACCTTTGGACAGAGACAAAACCGAAGAGTCACATCATCTAGGACCTATATCAGGGAAACAATATAATCTCCTTTTTAGACAGGACTCAGTTAGAAGGTTTATATCACCTGGGTATAGTCTCAAACAATATGTCATAATGCCCACTGTATACAGAGTTGAAAAAATAGTGGATAGTCACATTTTCTAGTTGCCGTGCTCTATAATATGGTATAATTTACTCTCTTGGCACAGTATAGGACTCAGAGGAGAGTCATAGCACCTAGCTTTTGCAATCAGTGGTATGGCACAATTTCTTCAGTGGAAAGGATCCAGGCAGGAGATGCAAGTCACATTACATAGATGCTATATCTCCTGATATGTCATAGTGTCCCCTGTGGGCAGGACACCGGCATGAAAGACACACCCCTAGCTGATGGGCCCAGAGATATGTCACAATATCTTCTATTGACAGGGCACAGGCAGAAGAGTCACATTATGATGATTCTGACTCAGCAATATGTAACAATACAACCATGAAAAGGAATTTGAGCCACAAAGTGTCAACACCTGGATACTAGGTCTAGTGATATGAAACAATCTCCACAACTTGGAGGTGACATTTTTAACTTTTAGCTGAGCATGTCTATGCTGGGCCAATGTGTGACACTCTCCATAACATCTGAGGGTTGTATAAAACCTGAATGAGAGTTGCAAACTTTTCTGAGACCTACCTGCTTGTATGGACTCAACAATCTTACATATTGCCCTAATCCTAGGTTTGATAGTTAACTTCTCTCCTATAGGTAGGGTTAAGGGAAAAAAACAATTATGCCTGTGTGTTGGGTCCAGAAGTGAATCACCATCACATATGTGGCCAAGTCCACATATTAAAGTAGCAATTCCAACTTTGTGCTGTATTCCCTTGTTAGCCTCAGGGCCTCAACAGTAGGCATTGTAAATGTGGGATGGTGACATCTTTTAATTTCATCTGGGTGCATAATCAAGAGTCCCAATTTGAACTTTTTGCTGGGTCCTGTTATAAAACTCTCAACCACCAAAGAGTTTATATGATATAAGTTAGTATTGTAAGCTTCTGTGAGCTTGGTCCAGACATGCAATAGGACCTTACCTATTGCATTAAGGCTAATGATGAGAGACAAACTATATTCTATTGGCTGAATCCCAAAATAAGGTTGATTATCATGCCTGTGAACTGTTGCACAGTATATGTCATAATCCTATTTGCGGGAAAATCTGGGCAGGAGGGTACCATCAATTAGGTGCTGGGCCAAGCAGTATGTCACAATGCCTTTTCTAGGCAGGGAATTGAAAATATAAGCAGGGCATAGGGTCACATTAACTGGGTGCTGTACCCAGAATTGTTACACCATCCCATATGTTGCAAAAACCCAGCCAAGATATGTCAGCCAAACACTTACATGATGGGCCTAAGGTATGTCAATATAACTTTGGTGTCTCCAGCATGGGTGAGAGAGTCACATCATAAGAGTGCTGGGCTCAGCAATATACAATATGTCACAATTTTCTGTTTATACAAAACCCAGGCAAAAGATTAACATCATCTAGGTGCTGGGTTATGCAATAGGTCACAATTTGTTTTGCAGGCATGGTTCAGAAAAAAGAGGAGAGTTACACATCCCAAGTCCTGGGGTCAGCAATGTGTCAAAATTCTGCTATTGTAAATGTCAGGGAGAAAAAGAAAGTCACAACACTTAGGTCCTGGGTTCAGATATATGTCCCAATGTCCCCAGTCGGTGGAGCTCAGGCATATGAGGAGAGTCATATCACTTAGATGTTTCCTTAGGAATATGTCACAATGTAACATGTGCACTGAAACCAGGCAGAAGAGTTACATCACTTGGGTGCTGTTTCCTGAGATATGTCACAAGGCTGTCTTAGGACAGCACCCAGGCAAGAGAGTTACATCACCTAGGTGCAGCTTCTCTGCTTATACCACAGTGGTCCATGTAGGTAGGGCCCAAGGAAAGAGTTACTTTACCACGGTGACAGTCCCAGAGATATGTCACAATGTCTTCTATGGAGCATAGCCCTGGCAAAAGAGCACTATCACCTGTGTGCCTGGCCCAGAAATATGTCACTCTCCAGGTTGCCATGGCTGAAGCAGGAGATCTACATATCCTAGGTGATAGGCCCAGAGATATGTCACAATGCATTCTTTTGTGGTAGCTCTGGCAAAAAAAGTACAATTATCTGTGTGATTGGCCTTGCAATATGTCACTATTTTTTTTGTGTGCAGGGCACATTCCTGAGAGGAGAGTTACATCACCTATGAGGTGGACACATAAATATTTTCCAATAATTTTGATGGGCATGGGGCAGGCAAAAATGTAACATCCCCTGGTTATTAGATCCAGCTATTTGTCACAACACTTACTGGGAGAAAGGCCCAGGCAGGAGAGTCACATTGCCTCAAGTTTGACCTAGGTTGATATCAGAATCCCATATATGGCTGGGAGAAGTCTGGAAAGTCAAATTACACAGGTGTTTGACAAAGATTTATATCACAATTACGCTGTCAGAAAATTCCAAAGGTGAATGTGAGATGATGACAGTCTTTACTGTCAGCTGGGTATGGATACAAGACTTACAATTTCATCTGTGTGCTGAGACCTGCTTTGACGCTGTCTGTATAACCCAAATACTTTGTAAAAATATGTGTGAATGTTGTAATCTTTTGTACAAGATTACAAGAGGTGTACAAGAAAGTGACCCAGGGCATTACGCATGTTCTTCAACCTAGTTATAAGAGTCAAAATATACTTTATTGGCTGAGTTCACATATGAGAATTATTATCATTCCTGTGATCTGTGCCTTGGTATATGTTACAATTCTCTTTATGATTATGAAGCAGACAGAACAGCCACATCACTTAATGCTGGGCCAGAAATATTACAATATTTTCTATGTAGGCAGGGTCCTTTCGGTAATGTCACAATTCTTGTGTGCTAGGTCCAGCTCTGTGGCACAATGTCCCTTGTGTGCAATGTCCAGGCAGAAGAAGGGAGTCATAACACCTAAAAGATGGACTGAAAAGTATGTCACAATCTCTCCTGTTGACAGGGCTGAGGTAAGACAATAATATCATTCAGATTCAACTACAATTTATCATCATTTAGAAATGCTACAATTACCAAAGGAAGCGGAATACAGGCAGTAGAGTAAAGCCATGTAACCTAGATAATGACTCCAGGAATATGTTACAATTCCCCTGAGAACATTGTTAGGATAGTAAAGTCAAATCACCAAGGTGCTTGGCCCAGATACTTGTCAAAATCTCATATGTGGGCTATAGCAAGGCAGAATTATTAAATCACTCAGGAATTGGGAAAAGGTGTATGTCATAATTACATTAGTGGAAAGGAATAAGACTAAGACTCACCATCCTGCAGATATTTTGACTCCAGGTATATGAGTTGTTATTAGGATTTTCTTATGGTCTCCCTGTCCCAATCACCCTCTCAGAAAGGTTCAGAAATAAGTTTCACATCCCAAACAAGCACTGGTTTCATGTATCTGAGTCAACTCTTTCTATGAGTTGGTCAAAGCAGAGGAATCACGATCTCAACAATGGGAAAGATCCATATATAAGAAACCAAATCCCACTAGAACATTGTCTTCCAGTAGAGGAGTCATAGTACCACAAATATGCTGAATCATGGTTTAAATATCACCAAGCAACCTGTGAATCAGATCCATGTATGAGAGTAATTATTTCCGTTTTCAACCGCTTTTTTGTGTGAGATTTTGTGGCTAATTCCTACACCCTGTTCATGTGTGAAAATGACAATCGGGTCAGGTAGGTGTATATAGAAGATTCTCATTCTCATCTGGTTACTGGTCTCTGTTATGACACCGTTGGTACCATTAAGAATGCATATGATATACGTGAGTGTTATAATCTTTCGTGAACTTTGTCCAAATGAAAAACACAGGATTTTACCCATGGCCATGATACTGGCTATGAGAGTGAAAATATATCTTCTGGATGGGTACAGTTATGAGAGTTATTATTGTGCATGCATGATTAACCCAGGTATATGTCACAATTTCACCAATGAGTAATGACAGGCAGGAGAGTCACATTAGCTGGGTGGTGAGAGAGTGACACAGTATAAAGTCATTTGTAGGCTGGGCCCAGTCAGAAGAGTCATATCACCAGGGTACAGCCTCAAATAAAATGTCACCAAGCCCACTATAGACAGGGAAGAAGAAAAAGAGGAGTCATTCAACCTAGGTGCTGCCCTTTGCAATATGTAATAATCCCCTCTCTTGGAAGAGTCTAGAATATGAAGAAGAGTCATATCATCTATGTTTCCAATCAATGGTAGGAGAGGAGAGTCACATTACCTAGATGTTAAGACAAACAGTCTTTTAAAATGTCTTCTAGGGGAAGTGCAGAGGCTGGTGAGAAATATTACCAGGTTTATAGGCCCAGGTATATGTCATAATATCCCTTGTTTGCAGGGTCCTGGCAGAAGAGTCACATTATTAATATTCTAATTCTGTGATAAGTCACAGTGCTCCATGGAAAAAATTTAGGCCAAATGTTACAATACCTGTATACTAGGCCTAGTAATATAGTAAATCTTATCTTTAAGGGTGACGCCATTAATATTGAGCTGGCTGTTTATATGTGAGTCACAATCTCACACATTTCCTGGGCTGTTGACTGACACTCTACACCATTAGAAGGCATTGTATAGCATGGAAGCATGTATAATACAAATGAATAATGATGTTGCAAATCATTCTGAGGCCTACATGATCCTGTGGATTCATGATTTTACATATTTCCCTAAACCCAGGTATAATAGGCAACATCTCTTCTGTAGGCTGTGTTCAGGAATGAGACCCATTATTTTGCTTGTGAACTACATCCAGATATGTGTCACCATCCCAACTGTAGCCAGATCCACATATGAAGTTCCGAATTCCAATTTTGTGCAGCATTTACTTGCTAGACTTAGGACATTAAGTGTGGGCTTAAGTACTCTTAAGTAAATGTTACCACATTTACTTTCATGTAGGTGTGTAATTGAGAGTTCTAATATGAATTTGTTGCTGATTCTCATCATGAAACTCTCTGTACCACCCAAGGAGTTTATACATTATGAGGTACTGTTGTACAGTTCTGTAAGCTTGGTATGAATATTCAACCCAAGACCTTACCTATTGCCCTAGGCATAGCAACAAAAGGCAAAATAGCTTCTCTTGGCTGAATCACAATATAAACTTGACCATCATGCCTGTGAACTGAAGTAAAGTATATGCCATAGCCTTGTTTTTGGGCAAAAATCTAGGCATGTGGTTAACATCGCTTAAGTGCTGTGCCAAAATCGTATCACAATGCAATCTCAAGGTAGAGTATAGAAATTAGAGTCACATTAACTGGGTGCTGGACTCAGCAATATGAAACCATCCTAAACATGTGAAAAAAAAAAAAAGCCAAGAAGTGTGAG
Source organism: Pongo pygmaeus (assembly GCF_028885625.2). Taxonomy (NCBI): domain Eukaryota; kingdom Metazoa; phylum Chordata; class Mammalia; order Primates; family Hominidae; genus Pongo; species Pongo pygmaeus. The sequence goes on along the minus strand of NC_072397.2, from coordinate 16,421,924 downwards.
TGAAAACACCTACATAATGGGCCCAAGATATGTCAAGAAACCTTCTGTGGCATGGGGACAGGAATGAGAGCTACATTATAGCAGTACTGGGCCCTGCACTATGCCCTAATTCTTTCTATATGCAATTCACAGTGAAAAGAGTAACATTTTCTTGGTGCTAGGCACTGGAAAAAATCAAAGTTTCTGTTTGTGGGCATGGTTCATGAGAAAAAGGAGAGTTAAATAACCTGAGTCCTGGGCTCAGCAATATGTCACTATCCCTCCAAGGAAAAGACCAGTCAGAAGAAGAGGGTCACTTCACTTAGGTCATGGACTCAGAGATACATCTCAGTGTTTCCAGTAGGCAGGGCCCAGACAGAAATGGAGAGTCATGTCTCTTAGGAGCTTTCCTAGTTATATGTCACAGTCAAACATGTGGGCAGGAACCAGGCAGAAGAGCCACACCACATTGGTATAGATTCAAGTAACATGTCAACATGCTCAATGTAGACAGGTTGGAAGAACAAAAAAAGAATCCCTATGTAGTGGCTTTCTTTGTCTTTTTTGATTTTTGTTGGTTTAAAATCTGTTTTATCAGAGACTAGGATTGCAACCCCTGCCTTTTTTTGCTTTCCATTTTCTTGGTAGATCTTCCTCCATCCCTTTATATTGAGCCTGTGTGTGTCTTTGCACATGAGATGGGTTTCCTGAATACAGCATACTGATGGGTCTTGACTCTTTATCCAATTTGCCAGTGATGGTCTTCTAATTGGAGTGTTTAGCCCATTTGCATTTAAGTTTAATATTGTTGTGTGTAAATTTGATCCTGTCATTATGATGTTAGCTGGTTATTTTGCTCATTAGTTGATGCAGTTTCTTCTTAGCCTCAATGGTCTTTACAATTTGGCATGATTTTGCAGTGGCAGGTACCGGTTGTTCCTTTCCATGTTTAGTGCTTCCTTCAGAAGCTCTTTTAGGGCAGGACTTGTGATGACACAATCTCTCAGCATTTGCTTGTCTGTAAGGGATTCTATTTCTCCTTCACTTATGAAACTTAGTTTGGCTGGATATGAAATTCTGGCTTGAAAATTCTTTTCTTTAAGAATTTTGAAAATTGGCCCCCACTCTCTTCTGGCTTGTAGAGTTTCTGCTGAGAGATCAGCTGTTAGTCTGATGGATTTCCCTTTATGGGTAACCCGATCTTTGTCTCTGGCTGACCTTAACATTTTTTCCTTCATTTCAACTTTGGTGAATCTGACAATTATGTGTCTTGGAGTTGCTCTTTTCAAGGAGTATCTTTGTGGGGTTCTCTGTATTTTCTGAATTTGAATGTTGGCTGGCCTTGCTAGATTGGGGAAGTTCTCTTGGATAATATCCTGTAGAGTGTTTTCCAACTTGTATCCCTTCTCCCTGTCACTTTCAGGTACACCAATCAGATGTAGATTTGGTCTTTTCACATCATCCCATATTTCTTGGAGACTTTTTTCATTTCTTTTTGTTCCTTTTTCTCTAAACTTCTCTTCTTGCTTTATTTCATTCATTTCATCTTCAATCACTGATACCCTTTCTTCTAGTTGATCAAAATGGCTACTGATGCTTGAGCATTCATCACATACTTCTCATGCCATGGTTTTCAGCTCCATCAGGTCCTTTAAGGACTACTCTGCATTAGTTATTCTAGTTAACCATTCCTCTAACTTTTTTTAAGGTTTTTAACTTCTTTGCCATGGGTTCAAACTTCTTCCTTTAGCTCAGAGTAGGCATGGGCAAAGACTTCATGTCTAAAACACCAAAAACAATGGCAACAGAAGCCAAAATTGACAAATGGGATCTAATTAAACTAAAGAGCTTCTGCACAGCAAAAGAAAATAATATCAGAGTGAACAGGCAACTTACAGAATGGGAGAAAATTTTTGCAATCTATTCATCTGACAAAGGGCTAATATCCAGAATCTACAATGAATCCAAACAAATTTACAAGAAAAAAAAAACAACCCCATCAAAAAGTAGGTGAAGGATATGAACAGACACTTCTCAAAAGAAGACATTTATGCAGCCAAAAAACACATGAAAAAATGCTCATCATCACTGGCCATCAGAGAAATGCAAATCAAAACCACAATGAGATACCATCTCACACCAGTTAGAATGGAAATCATTAAAAAGTCAGGAAACAACAGGTACTGGAGAGGATGTGGAGAAATAGGAACACTTTTACACTGTTGGTGGGACAGTAAACTAGTTTAACCATTGTGGATGTCAGTGTGGCAATTCCTCAGGGATCTAGAACTACAAATACCATTTGACCCAGCCATCCCATTACTGGGTATATACCCAAAGGATTATAAATCATGCTGCTATAAAGACACATGCACACCTATGTTTATTGAGGCACTATTAACAATAGGAAACACTTGGAACCAACCCAAATGTCCAATGAGGATAGACTGGATTAAGAAAGTGTGGCACATATACACCATGGAATACTATGCAGCCATAAACAAATGATGAGTTCATGTCCTTTGTAGATACATGGATGAAGCTGGAAACCATCACTGTCAGCAAACTATTGCAAGGACAAAAAACCAAACGCTGCATATTCTCACTGATAGGTGGGAATTGAACAATGAGAACACATGGACACAGGAAGGGGAACATCACACACTGGGGCCTATTGTGGGGTAGGGGGAGGGGGGAAGGATAGCATTAGGAGATATACCTAATGTTAAATGACAAGTTAATGGGTGCAGCACACCAACATGGCACATGTATATATATGTAACAAACCTGCAAGTTGTGCACATGTACCTTAAATCTTAAAGTATAATAATAATAAAAAAAAGGATCACACAACCTGTGTGCTAGGCTCAGCAATATGAAATATTTCTTCTCTTGGAAGAGATCATGATAAAAAAGAGAGTTATATCACCTAGGTTTTGCACTCGAGGGTATGTCACAATTTCTTCAGTAGGAAGGATCCAAGTGAGAGAAGAGAGTCATATTACCTATATGCTATATCTAGTGATATGTCACTGTGTCCATTGTGGGTAAGACACTGGCAGGACAGACATATCATCTATCCAATAAGCCAGGATATATGTGAAAATATCCCTTGTTTGCAGCACCCATGCAGAAGAGTCACATTATAATTATTCTGACCCAGTGATATTTAACAAAGTCTTTATAAAAAGGAATTTAAACCAAAAAGTCTTAACACCAGGGTACTGGGCCAAGGGATACAGCACAATCTTCTTTGAAAGGTAACACCATTAGCTATTACCTAGTTGTATGTGTGAGAGTCACAATCTCATATGTGTGCTGGCCATTAGATGACACTCTCTACAATATCTGAGAACTTTATACAACATACATGAGAGTAACAAATCTCTCTGAGGCCTACATACTTATTTTGACTAACAAAATTATATATTGCCCTAAATCCATTTAGGATAGCCAACATCTCCCTATAGGTTGGCTTCAGGGATGAGACCACTGTTATGCCTCTGAGCTGGATCAAGGAATGAATCACCATCCCACGTGTGGCCAGGTTCACTTGTGATAATCACAATTCCAACTTGGTGCTTTATTCACTTGTTAGACAGGCACTCAACATTGGGCATTGCAAATATAGGATGGTGTCAACTTTCACTTTCATCTGAGTGCGTAGCCAAGGGTCACAATGTTAACTTTTTTTGGTCCCTGTTATGAAACTCTTTGTACCACACAAGAAGACTATGATATGAGTTAGTGTTGTGAAATTTCATGAGCTTTGTATAAATATGAAGTGAAGGACCTTACCTACTAACCTAAAGCTAGTGATGAGAGGTGGAATATCTCTTGTTGGCTGAATTCCAGTATAAGCTTCATCATCATACTTTTGAACTAAAGCAAGGTATATGTCATAATCCCATTTGTTTGCAAAAATCTAGGCATAAGGTTAACATAACTTAGGTGCTGTGTGAAGCAACATGTCACAATGACCTCTCTAGGCAAGACCTAGCAAAGAGAGACACATTAACTGGGGGCTGGAGCCAGAAATATGATACAACCACACATGAAAGACACACAGCAAAGTGATCAGAGCCGGGGTGAGGAGCCAAGATGGCCGAATAGGAAGAGCTCTGTCTACAGCTCCCAGCATGAGCGACGCAGAAAATGGGTGATTTCTGCATTTCCATCTAAGGTACGTGGATCATCTCACTAGGGATTGACAGACAGTGGGTGCAGGTCAGTGGGTGCCTGCACCATGCGCAAGCCAAAGAAGGGCAAGGCATTGCCTCTCTCAGGAAGTGCAAGGGGTCAGGGAGTTCCCTTTCCTAGTCAAAGAAAGGGGTGACAGACGGCACCTGGAAAATCGGGTCACTCCCACCCTAATACTGTGCTTTTCCAATGGGCTTAAAAAACAGGGCATGAGGAGATTATATCTCTCACCTGGCTCAGAGGCTCCTACACCCATGGAGTCTCGCTGAATGCTAGCACAGCAGTCAGAGATCAAACTGCAAGGTGGACCAAGGCTGGGGGAGGGGTGCCTGCAATTGCCCATGCTTTCTTAGGTAAACAAAGCAGCCAGGAAGCTCAAACTGGGTGGAGCCCACCACAGCCCAAGGAGGCCTGCCTGCCTCTGTAGGCCACACCTCTGGGGTCAGGGCATGGACAAACAAAAAGACAGCAGTAACCTCTGCAGACTTAAATGTCCCTATCTGACAGCTTTGAAGAGAGCAGTGGTTCTCCCAGCACACAGCTGGAGATCTGAGAATGGGCAGACTGCCTCCTCAAGTGGGTTCCTGACACCTGACCCCTGAGCAGCCTAACTGGGAGGCACACCCCAGCAGGGTCAAACTGAAACCTCACATGGCTGGGTACTCCAAAAGACCTGCAGCTGAGGGTCCTGTCTTTTAGAAGGAAAACTAACAAACAGAAAGGACATCCACACCAAAAACCCATCTGTACATCACCATCATCAAAGACCAAAAGTAGATAAAACCACAAAGATGGGAAAAAGCAGAGCAGAGTGCCTCTCCTCATCCAAAGGAATGCAGTTCCTCACCAGCAACAGAACAAACCTGGATGGAGAATGACTTTGACGAGCTGAGAGAAGAAGGCTTAGGACGATCAAATTGCTCTGAGCTATGGGAGGATATTCAAACCAAAGGCAAAGAAGTTGAAAACTTCAGAAAAAATTTAGAAGAATGTATAACTATAATAACAAATACAGAGAAGTGCTTAAAGGAGATGATGGAGCTGAAAACCAAGGCTCGAGAAATTCCTGAAGAATGCAGAAACCTCAGGAGCTGATGCAGTCAACTGGAAGAAAGGGTACCAGCGATGGAAGATGAAATGAATGAAATGAAGTGAGAAGGGAAGTTTAGAGAAAAAAGAATAAAAATAAACGAGCAAAGCCTCCAAGAACTATGGGACTACGTGAAAAGACCAAATCTATGTCTGATTGCTGTGCCTGAAAGTGATGGGGAGAATGGAACCAAGTTGGAAAACACTCTGCAGGATATCATCCGGGAGAACTTCCCCAATCTAGCAAGGAAGGCCAACATTCAGATTCAGGAAAAACAGAGAACGCCACAAAGATACTCCACGAGAAGAGCAACTCCAAGACACATAATTGTCAGATTCACCAAAGTTGAAATGAAGGAAAAAATGTTAAGGGCAGCCAGAGACAAAGGTCCGGTTACCCTCAAAGGGAAGCCCATCAGACTAACAGCGGATCTCTCGGCAGAAACTCTACAAGCCAGAAGACAGTGGGGGCCAATATTCAACATTCTTAAAGAAAAGAATTTTCAAGCCAGAATTTCATATCCAGCCAAACTAAGTTTCATAAGTGAAGGAGAAATAAAATACTTTACAGATGAGCAAATGCTGAGATTTTGTCACCACCAGGCCTGCCCTAAAAGAGCTCCTGAAGGAAGCACTAAACATGGAAAGGTACAATCGTTACCAGCTGCTGCAAAATCATGCCAAATTGTAAAGACCATTGAGACTAGGAAGAGACTGCATCAACTAACTAGCAAAATAACCAGCTAACATCATAATGACAGGATCAAATTCACATATAACAATATTAACTTTAAATGTAAATGGACTAAATGTTTCAGTTAAAAGACACAGACTGGCAAATTGGATAAAGAGTCAAGACCCATCAGTGTGCTGTATTCAGGAAACCCATCTCACGTGCAGAGACACACATAGGCTTAAAATAAAAGGATGGAGGAAGATCTACCAAGTAAATGGAAAGCAAGAAAAGGCAGGGATTGCAATCCTAGTCTCCGATAAAACAGACTTTAAACCAACAAAGATCAAAAGAGACAAAGTAGGCCATTACATAATGGTAAAGGGATCAATTTAACAAGAAGAGCTAACTATCCTAAATATAGATGCACCCAATACAGGAGCACCCAGATTCATAAAGCAAGTCCTGAGTGACCTACAAAGAGACTTAGACTTCCACACATTAATAATGGGAGACTTTAACACCCCACTGTCAACATTAGACAGATCAACGGGACAGAAAGTCAACAAGGATACCCAGGAGTTGAACTCAGCTCTGCACCAAGCAGACCTAATAGACATTTACAGAACTCTCCACCCCAAATCAACAGAATATACATTTTTTTTCAGCACCACACCACACTGATTCCAAAATTGGCCACATACTTGGAAGTAAAGCTCTCCTTAGCAAATGTAAAACAACAGAAACTATAACAAACTATCTCTCAGATCAAAGTGCAATCAAGCTAGAACTCAGGATTAAAAATCTCACTCAAAACCACTCAACTACATGGAAACTGAACAACCTGCTCCTGAATGACTACTGGGTACATAACGAAATGAAGGCAGAAATAAAGATGTTCTTTGAAACCAACGAGAACCAAAACAACATACCAGAATCTCTGGGAAGTATACAAAGCAGTGTGCAGAGGGAAATTTATAGCACTAAATGCCCACGAGAGAAAGCAGGAAAGATCCAAAATTGACACCCTAACATCACAATTAAAAGAACTAGAAAAGCAAGAGCAAACACACTCAAAAGCTAGCAGAAGGCAAGAAATAACTGAAATCAGAGCAGAACTGAAAGACATAGACACACAAAAAGCCCTTCAAAAAATTAATGAATCCAGTAGCTGGTTTTTTGAAAAGATCAACAAAATTTATAGAGTGCTAGCTAGCAAGACTAATAAAGAAGAAAAGAGAGAAGAATCAAATAAATGTAATAAAAAATGATAAAGGGGATATCACCACCGATCCCACAGAAATACAAACTACCATCAGAGAATACTACAAACACCTCTACACAAATAAACTAGAAAATCTAGAAGAAATGGATAAATTCCTCGACGAATACACTCTCCCAAGACTAAACCAGGAAGAAGTTGAATCTCTGAATAGACCAATTACAGGAGCTGAAATTGTGGCAATAAGCAATAGCTTACCAACCAAAAAGCGTCCAGGACCAGATGGACTCACAGCCAAATTCTACCAGAGGTACAAGGAGGAACTTGTACCATTCCTTCTGAAACTATTCCAATCAATAGAAAAAGAGGGAATACTCCCTAACTCATTTTATGAGGCCAGCATCATCCTGATACCAAAGCCAGGCAGAGACACAACCAAAAAAGAGAATTTTAGACCAATATCCTTGATGAACATTGATACAAAAATCCTCAATAAAATACTGGCAAACCGAATCCAGCAGCACATCAAAAAGCGTATCCACCATGATCAAGTGGCCTTCATTCCTGGGATGCAAGGCTGGTTCAATATACGCAAATCAAGAAATGTAATCCAGCATATAAACAGAACCAAAGACAAAAACCACATGATTATCTCAATAGATGCAGAAAAGGCCTTTGACAAAATTCAACAACCCTTCATGCTAAAAACTCTCAATAAATTAGGTATTGATGGGACATATCTCAAAATAATAAGAGCTATCTATGACAAACCCACAGCCAATATCATATTGAATGGGCAAAAACTGGAAGCATTCCCTTTGAAAACTGGCACAAGACAGGGATGCCCTCTCTCACCACTCCTATTCAACATAGTGTTGGAAGTTCTGGCCACGGCAATTAGGCAGGAGAAGGAAATAATGGGTATTCAATTAGGAAAAGAGGAAGTCAAATTGTCGCTGTTTGAAGATGACATGATTGTATATCTAGAAAACCCCATTGTCTCAGCCCAAAATCTCCTTAAGCTGATAAGCAAGTTCAGCAGTCTCAGGATACAAAATCAATGTACAAAAATCACAAGCATTCTTATATACCAACAACAGACAAACAGAGAGCCAAATCAGTAGTGAACTCCCATTCACAATTGCTTCAAAGAGAATAAAATACCTAGGAATCCAGCTTACAGGGGATGTGAAGGACCTCTTCAAGAAGAACTACAAACCACTGCTCAAGGAAATAAAAGAGGATACAAAGAAATGGAAGAACATTCCATGCTCATGGGTAGGAAGAATCAATATCTTGAAAATGGCCATACTGCCCAAGGTCATTTATAGATTCAATGCCATCCCCATCAAGCTACCAATGACTTTCTTCACAGAATTGGAAAAAACTACTTTAAAGTTCATATGGAACCAAAAAAGAGCCCTCATCATCAAGACAATCCTAAGCCAAAACAACAAAGCTGGAGGCATCACGCTACCTGACTTCAAACTATACTACAAGACTATAGTAAGCAAAAGAGCATGGTACTGGTACCATAACAGAAATATAGATCAATGGAACAGAATAGAGTCCTCAGAAATAAAGCCACTTATCAACAACTATCTGATCTTTGACAAACCTGAGAAAAACAAGCAATGGGGAAAGGATTCCCTATTTAATAAATGTTGCTGGGAAAACTGCCTAGCCATATGAAGAAAGGTGAAACTGGATCCCTTCCTGAACACCTTATACAAAAATTAATTCAAGATGGATTAGACTTAAACATTAGACCTAAAACCATAAAAACCCTAGAAGAAACCCTAGGCATTACCATTCAGGACATAGACATGGGCAAGGACTTCATGTCTAAAACACCAAAAACAATGGCAACAAAAGCCAAAATTGACAAATGTGATCTAATTAAACTAAAGAGCTTCTGCACAGCAAAAGAAACTATCATCAGAGTGAACAGGCAACCTACAAAATGAGAGAATATTTTTGCAACCTACTCATCTGACAAAGGGCTAATATCCAGAATCTACAATGAACTCAAACAAATTTAAAAGAAAAAAACAAACAACCCCATCAAAAAGTGGGTGCAGGACATGAACAGACACTTCTCAAAAGAAGACATTTATGCAGCCAAAAAACATGAAAAAATGCTCACCATCACTGGCCATCAGAGAAATGCAAATCAAAACCACAATGGTATACCATCTCACACCAGTTAGAATGGAAATCATTAAAAAGTCAGGAAACAATAGGTGCTGCAGAGGATGTGGAGAAATAGTAACACTTTTACACTGTTAGTGGGACTGTAAATTAGTTCAACAATTGTGGAAGTCAGTGTGGCAATTCCTCAGGGATCTAGAACTAGAAATACCATTTGACCCAGCCATCCCATTACTGGGTATATACCCAAAGGACTGTAAATCCTGCTGCTATAAAGACACATGCACCTGTATATTTATTGTGGCATTATTCACAATAGCAAAGACTTGGCACCAACCCAAATGTCCAACAGTGATAGACTGGATTAAGAAAGTGTGGCACATATACACCATGGAATACTATGCAACCATAAAAAATGATGAGTTCATGTCCTTTGTAGGAACATGGATGAAATTGGAAATCATCATTCTCAGTAAACTATCACAAGAACAAAAAAACAAACACCACATATTCTCACTCATAGGTGGGAACTGAACCATGAGAACACATGGACACAGGAAGGGGAACATTACACTCTGGGGACTGTTGTGGGGTGGGGGGATGGGGGAGGGATAGCATTGGGAGATATATCTAATGCTAGATGATGAGTTAGCGGGTGCAGTACACCAGCATGGCAGATGTATACATATGTAACCAACCTGCACATTGCGCACATGTACCCTAAAACCTAAAGTATAATAATAATAAATTTAAAAAAAATTAAAAAAAAAAAGAAGTGACCAGGCCAAAACACCTAAAGAATGGGCCAAAGATCTGTCAAAATACCTTCTGTGACTCTGGTACTGGTAGGAAAGTCACATTATCAGAGTGCTGGTCCAAGCAATATTCTGTAATTTTCTGTTTATGCATGACCTGGACAGAAGAGTGATATCATCTAGATGCTGGGCCCTGAAATATGGCAAAACTCCTGTTCTTGGCCATTGTTCAACAATAAGACAAGGGCCACATTACCTAAGTGCTGGGTTCATCCATATGTCACAATCTTCTTATTGTACAGGCCCAGATGAAGAGCCCCATCATATGGTCCTGGTTCCTGAAATATTCACAAGTCTCCCTTAGAAAAGGATCCAGTCTAGAGAATCACATCACCTAGATGTAGGTTCCACCCTTATGTCACTATGCTCCATTTGGGCAGGGTGAATCAGGAAGCCATATCACCTAGGTGATAGTCCCAGATAAATGTCATGAAGCCTTCCGTAGACCATGGTTTTGGCAAAAGAGTACCATCACCTTTGTGTCTGGCCTAGCAATATGTCACTATTCATGTGGGCAGGTCCCAAGCAGAAAAGCCATATCACCTACATGATAGGCCTGGTGATTTGTCAAAATGCCCTCTTTGGAGCATGGTCTTGGCAAAAAAGCATCACCTGTGGGACTGTTCTAAGAACATGTCGGTACTCTGCTGTTTGTGCAGGGCCCATTCAAGAGAGGAGAGTTATGTCTTCTAACTGAGTGATATGTCACAGTGATGTCTGTGGGCATGGTGCAGGCAAGAATGTAACCTCATCTAAATGCTAGATTGAGTGATGTCGCAACTGTTACTGAGAGCATGCCCCAAGCAGAAGAGTCACATCACTTCATGGTTGGCCCAGGTAGATATCAAAATCCCATATATAGGCTGGAACGATTCTGAAGAGTGAAATGACACAGGGGCATGGCAAAGATTTATGTCATAGTCACAATGAAAATCAATTCTAGGGATTAGCTTTAAAATACCAAACAAGTCCTTTTTTTATGTATGATGGTTGCATTCATCCATCTTTTTGGTGAAAGTTTTTACTGCCAGCTGGGTGTACATATGAGGCTCACAATTTCCTATGTGTGCTGGGCCCTGTTATGTCACTCACTCTACAACACAAGGGTGTTATAAGATAAGTGAGAGTGTTGTAATATTCTGTGACCTTTTCACCAGATGGAGATCCTGGACATCACTCATGTCCCTAAATGTAGTTTTATAATTCAAAATTTATCCTATTGGCTGGGTCCACATATGAGAGTCATTATCATGCCTGTTAGCTGTTTGAAGGTGTATGTCACCATTCCCTCTGTGATTACTAAACAGGCAGAAAAACCACATCATTTAAATTCTAAGCCAGAAATATTTCAATATTCTCTTTGTAGGTAGCCTAACATAAATGTCACAAAACTTGGGTGCTAGGCCCAGCACTGTGTCATAATGTCCCTTGTGGAGTGTATCCAGGCAGGAGAGGAGAGTCATATCACCTACATCATGGGCCCAGAGATATGTCAACTCCAGTTGAAAGTTTGAGTCACATTGGCTGGATGCTGATTTCACAATGCCTCCAGTTGAAAGTTTGAGTCACATTGGCTGGATGCTGATTTCACAATGCCTCCAGTTGAAAGTTTGAGTCACATTGGCTGGATGCTGATTTCAGTGATATATCTAAATCCCCACTGTGGGCAGAGCTTAGGGAGGAGTGAAAACAAAGTTCACCAAAGCAATTGGCCTGAATATATGTCACAATGGCCCATGTATGCAGGACCAAGGTAGAAGAATGATCTCTCCTTGGTGCTGTGTTCATTGATATGTCACAATGTCTCTGATTTTCAGGTCTGGGCAAGAGAGGGAAAACATCACATAGGTCCTGAGCCAAGGGATATGTTATAAAGCAGTCTATTGGCAGTACGCCCCTCAAAAAGAGTCAAAACACCTGAGTGAGTTCCCAGTTATGTGTCACAGTGCACCATAAATGCAGGGACAAAGCAGTGGAGGAAGTCACACCACTTACTTGATGGACCTAGATAAAAGCCACAATGGTTTTGTATGCAGGGTTCAGGCCAATATTTCACATCAGGTGGGTGCTGGTTCTAGTGATATGTAAAAATGCCCTTTGTTGCATTGCCAAAGGTGTTATACATTGCTTTTGTGGTTGGAGCACATATGTAACAATTTCAACTGTGCTCTGGGCCTAAAAAGGAGTGTCAAAACACTAATTTGCTGGGAAACATCATACTTCTCAATCGCACTCTCGAAAATGTTCAGAAATAAGTTTCACAGTCCCACACAAGTCCTGGCTTCAGGTATGAGAGTCAACACCTTCTATCAGTTGGGTCTAATTACATAAGTCAGAATCTCAACAAAGGGCAAGATCCGTATATAAGAGCTCCAGTCGCCCTTAAGGATTGTGTTCCAATAGTAGAATCAAAGCACCACAGGTCTGCTGAATCATGGTTCAAACATCACCAAACCACCTGTGGATGAGATTAATGTATGCGAGTAACAATTTCAAGCTTCAGCTACTTACATGTGTGAAATTTAGCACCTCATTTGTAGGCCAAATCATGTGTGGGAATGACAATCTTGTCAGCTGGGTGTGCCTGAAGTGTCAAATAGCACCTCACTGCTGGTGCCTGTTATGATACCCTTTGTGTGACTAAGGCTTTGTATAATATGCCTGAATAGCACGCTTTTCTGTGACTTCTTACAGGTGTGAGATCTGGGAATTTACTCTTGGCTATAAGACTGGCTAAGAGAGTCGAAATATCTATCCTGGCTGGGGCTAGGTTTGAGAGTTATTATTGTGCATATGAGCTGAATCCAAGTATATGTCACAATTTCTCCTTTGAACAATGACAACATAGAATAGTCACATCATCTGGGTGCTGAGCCAGGGATACATTGTAATATTATCTGTAGGCAGAATGAAGTTAGAAGAGTCATATCACCTTGGTACAGTCTCAAACATGTCATCTTGCCCACTTTATACAGGGTCGAAAAAATAGTGTATAGTCATATTTCCTAGGTGCTGGGCTCAGCAATATGTTATAATTCCCTCTCTTGGCAGAATCCAGAACAAACATAGAGTCACATAACCTAGGCTTTGTACACATTGGACTATCACAATTTTTTCAGTGGTCAGTATCCTGCCAGAAAAGGAGAGTCAAGCTACATAGATGCTGTATCTAACAATATGTCACAATGTCCTGTGTGGGTGGGGAACTGGCAACAGATACATAACATCTAGCTGATACGTTCAGAGATATGTGATAATATCCCCTGTTGTCTGGGTCCAAACAGAAGAATCACTTTATTGTAATTCTTACCCAGCGATATGTATCAAGGCACCTACGGAAAATAATTTAAGCCTGAAAGTCTCAACACCTGGGTACTAGGCCCAGTGATATCACTCAATCTCATCTTTGAGGGTGACACCTTTAAATTTTAACTCAGCATATATATTAGAGTCACAACCTCGCATGTGTGCTGGGCCAATGTATGACAAACTCTACAACATCTGAGAGTTTATAAAACCTGCATGAGAGTTGCAAAACTTTCTGAGGCCTACATGCTGATATGGGCTCACAGTCTCACACCTGTGGTCTGAGCCTAGAAAAATAGTAACATTATCTGTGTGCTGGGCCATGTAATAGGTCAAAATTTCTGTTTATGTGCATGGTTCAGGAATAAAAGGAGAGTCAACAACGTAAGTTCTGGGCTGGGCAGTATGTCACAATCCTTCTATTTTAAAGATGAGGCAGAATAAGAGAGTCACTTCACTGAGGTTATGGGATCAGAGATATATCAATGTTTGCAGTAGGCATGGCCCAGGAAGAAAAGGAGAGTCATATCACCTAGGAGTTTTCCTAGCTATATGTCTCAATCTAACACGTGGGCAGATACAAGTCAAAAGAGCCACATCACCTGGGTACAGCTTAAAGTAATATGTCACCATGCCCAGTGTAGACAGATTTAAAAAGGAGGAAAGAAAGAAAGAGAGAAAGAAAGAAAGAGAGAGAGAGAAAGAAAGAAGGAAAGAAAGAAAGAAAGGAAGGAAGGAAGAAAGAAAGAAAGAAAGAAAGAAAGAAAGAAAGAAAGAAAGAAAGAAAGAAAGAAAGAAAGAAAGAAAAAGAGAAAGAAAGAAAGGAAAAGAAAAGAAAGAAAGAAAGAAAAAGAAAAGGATCACAACTCCTGGGTGCTGGGCTCAGCAGTAAGTAATAATTTCATTTCCTGGCAGAGTCCACGACTAAGTGGAGAGTCATGTCATGTAGGTTTTGCACTCAGGTGTATGTCACAATTTCTTCAGTGGCAGAATCCATGCAGGAGAGGAGAGTCACATTACCCAGAAGCTATATCTAGCGATATGTCACAGTGTCTTTTGTGAGCAAGGCACTGGAAGCAGAGATATATCACATAGCCTATAGCCTCAGAGATATGTGACAATATCCCCTGTTTGCAATGTCCAGGCAGAAGAGTCACATTATTATAATTGTGACCAAGTGATATGTAACGATGACCTTATGGGAATAATTTAAACCAAAAATTCTCAACACTCTGATACTAGGCAAAGGAATATGATGTAATCTCCTCTTTAAGTGTGACACCATTATTTGTTATCTGCTTGCATATATGTCATCCACAATCTCAGGTGTGTGCTGGCCATTGTTTGACACTCTCTACAACATGTAAGAAAGTTAAACAATGTGCATGAGAGTTGCAAAACTCCCTGAGGCCTGCATTATTGTATAAACTCACTATCTTATGTATTGCCCTAAACTCATATATGACAGTCAACATCTCTTTTATAGGCTGGCTTCAGGTATGAGACAATTATTATGCCTCTGAGCTGGGTCCAGAAATGACTCACCATCCCACCAGTGGCCACAATCACTTATGAAAGTCACAATACCAACTTTGTTCTGTATAAACTTGTTAGACTCAAAGACTGAACAATGGGTTTTGTAAATGTAGGATGATAAAAACTTTTACTTTTACCTCAGTGAATAGTCAAAAGTCACAGTCTTAACTTTTTGCTGGGCCCAGTAATGAAACTCTTGTTACCACCCAAGAAGTCTTTGTTATATGAGTTAGTGTTGTAAAGCTAGTCAGCATATCAAACAAAGCCTTTATCCCTGTGGGAAAGGCCCATGCAAGAGAGGAAACTTGTGATCTTTGTACAAAGATGTGATGAAGGGCCTTAGCTGTTTACCTAAACCTCATGATGAGAGGCAAAATACCACCTATTGTCTTAATGTCAATATAAGCTTGATCATCATGCCTTTGAACTGAAGCAAGGTATATGTCATAATCCCATTTGTGAAGAAAAAACTAGACAGAAAGTTAAAATCACTTAGATGACACATTGCTTGGCAATATGTCACAATGCCCTCTATAGGCAGGTCCTTGGGGCTTCAGCTAGAAAAATGAATAAACTGGGGGCTTCAGACAGAAAAAATGAAACCATCACAGGAAGAAGAAACCAAGCAAAGTGATAAGAGACAAAACGCCTACAAAATTGGCCAAAGATATTTCAAAATACTTTCTGTAGCTCTGTAGCAGGTGAGTCACATCATTACAGTGCTGGGCCAAGATATATGCCACAATTCCCTTTTTATGTATGACTTAGGCAGTAGAGTAACATCATCCAGGTGCTGGGCTTTAAAATATGGCAAAAGTCCTGTTTGTGGGTGTCATTCAGGAATAAGAAATGAGTCACATTACCTAAGTGCTGGGCTCATCAGTATGTCACAATCTTCCCATTGTAAAGGTCTAGACAGAATAAGATAGTCATATCACTTTGGTCATGGGCTCAGAAATATGGCCCAATGTCGCCAGTAGACAGCGCAGAAATGGAGAGTCATATCACCTAGGTGCTTCTTTAGGTATATGTCACAATGTAATACATGAGCAAAATCCAGGATGAAGAGCCACATTACCTGGTTCTGGGTCCTGAGATATTCACAAGTGTCCCTTAGAAAAGAACTCAGGCAAGAGAGTCACTTCACTTAGATGGAAGTTCCACCCTTATGTTACAATGCTCCGTGTAGGCAGGGCCAAGCAGGAAGTCACATCACCTAAGTGATAGACCCAGAGATGTGTCACAAAGCCATCCTTAAAGCATGGCCCTGGTAGATGAATACCATCACCTTTATGCCTGGCCTAGCAACATGTCATATGTCAAGTGGGCAGATTGTAAGCAGAAGAACAATATCACTTACATGATAGTTTATGTGATATGTCAAAATACCCTATTTGGGGCATGGCCCTGGAGAGAGAGTGTCATCACCTCTGTGCCCGGCCTAGGAATATGTCACCATTTTTCCCCGTGGGAAGGGTCCATTCCAGAGAGAAAAGTTATGTCTTCAAACTGATGGACACAATGATGTGTCAAAATGATTACTATGAGCATGTTGCATGCAAGAATGTAACATCAACTTTTTGCTGGATCCAGTGATGTCACAATTTTTACAAAGAACAGGGCTCAGGTAGAAGAGTCACATCCCTTCATGGTTGGCCCAGGTAGATATAAAAATCTCATATGCAGGCTGCAATCACTCTGAAGACTGAAATCACACAGGTGCTTGGCAAAGATTTATATTACTGTCACGATGAAATAAAATTATAGGGATTAGATATACAATATCACACGTGTTTTGTTTTCATGTGAACAGATTGCTTCATCCATCTATGATGGTGAAAGTCCTTACTGTCAGCCGCGTGTGCATATTAGACTCACAATTTGCTCCCTGTGCTAAGCCCAGTTATGACACTCTCTATTCAACCCAAGGATGTTTTAAAATATGTGTGAGGGTTGTAATCTTCTGTGACATCATACCAAAAGGAGATCCTGGACATCATTCATGTCCCTAAATCTGTAATGTCAAAATTTCTCCTATTGGTTGTGTGCACATATGAGAGTCATTACTATGACTGTTAGCTGTGCCTAGGTATATGTCACCATCCCCTCTGTTGTTATTAAAGTGGCAGGACAATGGCATCACCTAAATCCTAAGCCAGAAATATTCCAATATTCTCTTTGTAGGCATTGCCCTACAGAAAAGTCATACAACTTTGGTGGTAGGCCCATTTCTATGAGATTGTGCCCCTTAAGGACAGTGTCCAGACAGGATAAGAGAGTCATATCACCTAAACAATGGTACCAGAAATATGTCACAATGCCTCCTGTTGAAAGGGTCCAGGAAGAGAGATATGTCATTTGAATTCAGTGTTTATAAATGTTACACTCTTTTCTGGAAGCAGGGCTCATGCAGGAGAGGAGACTCACATAACCTAGATGAATGGGTACAGAGATATGTTACAATCCTATTTGAGGACATTGTTAAGACGTGAGAGTCAAATGTCATCATTTCTTGGACCAGGTATATGTCACAATGTCATCTGTGGGCAGGGTGAAGAAAGAAAAGTCACATCACCTGCGTGAGTGCTGGTCCAGTGATATGTCACAATCCTCCTTGTCGGCAGAAGTCTGGAAAAAGAGTCACATCACTTGGATGTTGGTTTCAGGGACATATTTAAATCCCCACTCTAGGCAGGCCTTAGGCAGGAGAAGAGACAAATTTCACCTAGGCAACTGGCCTGGATATGTCACAATGGCTTCGATGTGCAGGATCAAGGTGGGAGAGTGACCTCACCATGGTACTGGGTTCAGCAATATGTCACAATCTCTTTGGTGGTCAGGCCCCAGGCAGGAGAGAAGAAACATCACTTAGGTGCTGAGCCAAGTGACATTTTACAAAGCGTCCTATTTCCAGAACCCACCCTAAAAAAGAGTCACATGACCTAGGTACAATACTCAGTTTCGTGTTACAATGCACCATAAGTGCAGGGCCAAGGAATTAGAAAGAAGTCACATCACTTATATGATGGAGCAAGATAAAAGCCACAATGCTTTTTGTAGGCAAATTTCAGGCCAACATTTTACATTAGCTGACTTCTGGTTTCAGTGATATGTAAAAGTGCCTTTTGTCACGTTGCCAAAGAAGTTGTTATATATTGCTTAGGTGCTTGGCACATGCAGGTCACAATTTCAACTGTGTTCTGGGTCTAGAAAGAAGAGTCAAAACACTCAGACGTTGGGCAAATGTATGCATCTCAATCATACACTCAAAAATGTTCAGTAATAAGTTTCACTGTCCCACCCAAGTCCTGGCTTCTGTTATGAGTTTCTCCATTTCTTGTAAGTTAGGTCAAAGTACAGGAGTCAGAATCTCAACAATGGGCAAGATCAATGTATGAGAGCCCCAATCCCACTTGAAGATTATATTCCAGTAGGAGAATCAAAGCACAAAAAGTCTGCTGAATCATGGTTCAAACATCAAAAAGCCACCTGTGGATCAGATTCCTTTATCAGAGTAACAATTTCAAGCTTCATCTGCTTATGTGTGTGAGATTTAGTACCTCATTCTTTGTCACTGTTTATGTGTGAGAATGCCAATTATTTCAGCTGGGTTTGCATCCAAGAGTCACAATAACACCTAGTTGCTGATGCCTGTTATGACACTCTTTGTACCACTCAGACTTTGTATGAAATACCTGACTAGCATACTTTTCTCTGAATTCTTGCAAGTGGGAGATCTGAGACTTTACCCTTGGTGGTAAGACTTGCCATGAGAGTCAAAATATCTTCTCCCATATCTGGGAATACATATGACAGTTATTATTGAGCATATGAGATGAATCCAGGTATATGTCACAATTTCACCTTTGTACAGAGACTAGAGAGAAAAGTCACATCATCTGCATGCTGAGCCAGGGGTACAATGTAATCTTGTAGGCAGGACAAAGTCAGAAGTGTGATATCATCTGGGTACAATCTCAAATACTATTCCTTATTCCCACTGTCTATAGGGTTAATAAAAGATTGGATAGTGACAACCTGAGAGCTCAGTTCAGCAATATGTTATAGTTACCCTCTTGGCAGAGTCCAGGACAAAGGGAAGAAACATGCCACCTAGATTTTGCACTCAATGGTATGTCACAACTTCTTCAGTGGGCAGGATCCAGGCAGAAGAGAAGAGTCACATTACCTACACGCTCTATTTAGCAATAATTCACTGTGTCCTGTGTGGGCTGGGCACTGGGAGGTTAGACACATCATCTAGATGATAGACCTAGAGATATGTCATAATATACCCTGTTGGCTGGGTCCAAGCAGAAGAGTCAAATTATTGATTTTAACCCCACAATATTTCAGAATACTTAACAATGCATCTATGGTAAGAAATTTAAGCCAAAAAGTCTCAACACCTAGGCGTACTAGGCCTAGTGATATGACACAATCTCCTCATCTTTTAAGATGACACTTTTAACTGTTAGCTTGGTATGTTTATAAGAGTCACAATCTCATGTGTGTTCTGAGTCATGGCATGACACACTCTACCACATCCAAAGGTTTTATGCAACATGTATGTGAGTTGCAGTTCACTCAGAGGTCTATATGCCTGTATTGACTCACAATCTTACATATTGCTTTAAATCATGTTACGATAGTCCACATCTCTCCTATAGACTGAGTTCAGACAGGAGACCCATTATTATGCCTGTCATCTGGGTCCAGAAATGAGTCACCATCTCACCACTAGCAAGATCCAAATATTAAAGTCACAGTTCCATCTTTGTACTTTATTTACTTGTTAGACTCAGGGCTTCAAGAGTGGGCTTTGTAAATGTAGGATGGTGACAACTTTTGCTCTCACATTCATGAGTAATAAAGAGTCATGATCTTATTGTTTTGCTAGGCCCTGTTATGAAACTTTGCATACCACCCAAAGAGTTTATAGAATATGAGTTAGTGTTGTAACCTTCTGTGAACTTTGTACAAACATGCAACTCATAACCTTACCTATTGCCCTAACTGGAGTGATGAGAGGCAAAATATCTACTATTTGTGGAATCTCAATTTAAGTTTGATAATTATGCCTTTGAATTGAAGCAATGTAAATTTCATAATCCCATTTGTAGGAAAAAACTTTGGCAGGAGAATAGCACAACTTAGGTTCTTTGCCAAGCAATATGTCAAAATTCCATTTCTAGGCAGGGTCTAGAAATGAGGGTTACAGTAACTAGGTGCTGGACCCAGAAATATGACACAATCCTAAATGTGAAAACAAAACAAAATAAACAAATCCCAGATAAATGATGAGAGCAAAACACCCATGGAATGTGTCCAAGATATGTAAAAATACATTCTCTTGTTCTTGCATAGGCAAGAGACTTACATCAAGGCAGGGGGCCAAGCAATATGTCATAATTCTTTCTCTGTGTAGGACCCATGCAGAAGAGGAATATCATATAGGTGCTGGCCCTCCAAAACATCAAAATACCTTTTCCTTGGCATGGCATGGTTCAGGAAAAAAATGCAGAGTCATATTACCTAACAATTGGGCTTAGCAATATGTCACCCCAATGTAAATGCTCAGGCAGAAGAAAAGAGTCACATAACTTAAGACACAGGCTCAGATATATGGTCAAATGTCCCAAGTAGGTAGGGCTCAGACAGAAGAGAAGAGTTATATCACTTAGGTGGTTCCCTAGGTATATGACACAATCTAACATGTGAAGTGAAGCCAGGCAGATGCTGGGTCCTGAGCTAAGTCACAAAGCTTATTTAGGACAGGACTCAGGCAAGAGAGTTATAACAAATAGATGCAGGTTCTACATTTATGTCACAATGTTCTATGTGGGCAGAGCTTGAGAAGAAAGTCACATCACCTAGGTGATACACCAAAGATGTGTCACAATGTCCTCCTTGAGGCATGGCCCTGATGAAAGAGTACCATCCTCTGTGTCCCTAGCCAAACAAAAGGTCACTCTCCATGTAAGCAGGACCCAACAGAAGAGGAGCATCACCTAGGTAATAGGCCCAGAGATTTGTCATAATGTCTTCTTTAGGACATGGCCCTAAAAAAAGAATACTGTCACCTGTGTGCCTGGCCCAGCCATATGTCACTATCCCCCACTGTGTGCAGGTCCCATTCTAATGAGGACAGTTACATCACCTAAGTGGTTGACACAATGATATTTTACAATGATTTCTGTGGGCAAGACTTAGACAAAAATGTAACATGACCTACGTGCTTGATCTAGTGATAAATCCCAATTCTTTCTAAGAGAAGAACCCAGCAGAAGGGTCTCAACACCTAGAGGTTGGCCCAGGTAGATATCACAATAACAGTCTAAAGAGTCAGATAACACAGATGCTTGGCAAAGATGTATATCCCAATTACATTGGCAGAAAATTCCCAAAATCAGATTTACAATAGCACACATGTCCTGTTTTCATGAATGACAGTTGGCTTTATATATGTGAGATGATCATAGTCCTTACTGTCACCTGGGTGTGGCTATGAGACTCACATTTTCACCTTTCTACTGAGTTCTGTTATGATACTCTCTGTACAAACCAGGGGTTTTATTAAATATCTGACGCTGTTGTAATCTTCTTTTTTTCCAGAAAGAGATTTAATTTCTCATGTTTCTAAAGCAAGTTATGGCAGTCAAAATTACTAGTATTTTGGGGGTCCACACATGAAAGTCATTATCATACCTTTGAGCTGTGCCTATGTGTAGGTCAAAATTTACTCTGTGGTAATGAATCAGGCACAAAAGCCACAAAAACTAAATGTTGAGTCAGAAATGTTCCAATGTTCTCCTTTTAGGCAAGATCCTGGCAGAAAAGTCACATAACTTTGCAGTTACATCCAACTGTATGGCACAGTGACCCTTGTGGGCAGTTTCTGACAGAAAAGGAGAGTCATATCACCTAAGTGACAGGCCCAGAGGCATGCCACAATGTTGAAAGGACCAGGGCAGACAGTCATATCATTTGGATACAGTGCTTATAAATGTTACAATCCTTAGTGGAAGCAGGGTCAGGCAGGAAAGCAGTGTCAGGTAACCTAGTTGTTGGCTCCAGAGACATGTTACAATCCATCCTGAGGAAACTGTTAAGACAAGAGAGTCAAATCACCAAGGTGCTCAGCTAAAGTATATGTCTAAATCTCAATTGTGGCTTACACCAAGGCCAAAATTATTAAATTACTCAGGAGCTGGGCAAAGGTAGATATCACAATAACACTGGTGGAAAGTTCTAGGAATGAGAGTCACCAACTTGATTATGACCGGGCTCCAGGTTTAAGAGTCATGATCAGTCCTCTTATCTGACTCAGATATATGGCACAATATCACATGTGGGCATAGAGCAAGCAGAAAGGTCACATAACCTGGGTGGGTTCTGGTCAGTGAGATCTCAATTCCTCTTGTAGAGAGACACCTGGAAGAGTCACATCACCTGGATGCTGGTGTTTTTTGTTTGTTTTGTTTTGTTTTGTCTTGTTTTGTTTTGTTTTGGAGGATATATCAAAATTCCACATGTGTGCAAGACTTAGGGAGTAGAGGAGACTCACTTCTTCTAGGCAAAAGGCCTAGATATATGTCCATGGCTACTATGTGCAAAACCAAGGAATGAAAGTGACCTCACCTTGGCATTGAGTATAGCAATATGTCACGATCTCTCCTGTGGTCAGGGCAAGGCAAGAGAGGAGAAACATCACTTAGGTACTAAGCCAAGTGATACATTACAAAGCTTCCTGTTGGCAGAACCCAAAATGGAGATTCACATCCCATGGGTGCAGTACCCATTTATGTGTCACAGTGCACTGTAAGTACAGGGCAATGGTATTAGAAAGGAGTAACATCACTTACATGATGGACCTAGGTATTAGCCACAATGCTTTTATAGGCAGAGATCAGGCAAATAATTTACATCACCTGGGTGCTAGCCCCAGTGATATGTAAAAGTGTCCTTCATAGGCAGGCCAATGCATGTTTGCTTAGGTAAATGGACCACGTATGTGACAATTTTATGTGTAGTCAGCCTAAAAAAGGAGTCAAATTATTCAGGAGCTGGGCTAACATTTATGCCCTAATCACACACTAGAAAATAATTTTGAAATAAGTTTCAGAGCCCCACACAAGTCCTGGATTCGTGTATGTGAGTCAACACGTATTATTAGTTAAGTCGAAGCAGAGGAGTCACAATCTCAACAATGGGCAAGATCAATGTAGAAGATGCCCAGTCCCACTTGAATATTGTGTTCCAGTAGGGGAGTCACTGCCTCAGAGATGTCCTGAATCATGCATCACCAAAACACCCATGGGTGAGATCCATGTACAAGAAAAAGAGTTTCAGCCTTCAACTGCTCTTTTTTGTGAGATTTAGTACCTTATTTGTAGGCACTGTTCTTATGAAAGAATGATAATCAGGTCAGCTAGGTGCGCATCTAAAAGTCTCAATCACATCTTGTTGTTGTTCCCTGTTATGATACTCTTTGTACCACTCATGGTTTATATGAAAGGCCTGAGTGTTATAATCCTCTGTGAACTTTATATAATTTGGAGACCCATTACTTTACTTTTGGCCATAAGACTGCCTATGACAGTCAAAATATCCCTTCTTTCTAAATCCAGGTATGATGATTATATTTGGGCATGTGAGCTGAAACCAGATATTTCACAATTTAACCTGTGGACAAAAGAAAGGCAGGAGAGTCTCGTCACCTAGATTCTGAGATCAGAATTGTTATAATCTCCTTTGCTTGGGAGGGCCAAGTCAGAAGAGTCACATAACCTGGGTACATCATCAAGTAATATGGCACCATTTCCATGGTAAACAGGGTTGAATAAAAAGGGGAGAGTCATACCACCTACATGCTGGGCTCAGCAATATGTAATAATCCTCTCTTCTGGCCTGACACCAGAATAAAGAGGAGAGTTGCATTACCTAAGTTTTACACTCAGTTGTATGTCACAATTTCTTTAGTGGGCTGCACCTAGGCAGGAGTAGAGAGTCACATTTCTTAGATGCTATGTCCAGTGATGTCACAATGCTCCTTGGGGACAAAACATAGGAAAAACATGCAAATTACCTAGCTGATAGGCTCAGAGATATGTAATAATATCCCCTGTTAACAGGGCCCTGGAAGATGAGTCACATTATTATGATTCTGACCCAGTGATTTGTCACAATACACACAATTTAAGCAAAACTTTTAACACTTGGGTACTAGACCCGGTTATATAACAAATCTTATCTTTGAGGGTGACACCTTTAACTGCTAATTTGGTGTGTATATGAGAGTCATAATGTCATATGTGTCCTGGGCCATTTTATGACACTCTCTACAACATCCAAGAGCTTGACACGACATGCATTAGAGTTGTAAACTTCTCTGAGTCCCACATTCTCATATGGAATCACAATCTTATATATTGCTTTAAACACAGAAATGATAGTCAATAACTCCCAATTAGGCTGAGTTCAGGAATGAGACCCTATTTTTATGCCTGTGACATGGGTCCAACCATGTGGCACAATCACACCTGTGGCCAGATCCACATATGAGAGTCACAATTCCATCTTTGTACTATTTGTACTTGTTTGACTCAATATGTCAACCTTGCACTTTGTCAATCTGGGATGGTGACAACACTGAATTTCATCTGGGTACGTAACTGAGAGTCACAATCTTAACTTTTTGCTGAGCCTCGTTATGAAATTATTTTTACCACTCAAGGAGTTACATATGTGTTAGTGTTTTAATTTTCTGTGAGCTTTGTACAAATATGCAACCCAGGATTTTACCCATTGCCCTAATCTGCCAATGAGAGACAAAATATCTTCTATTCACTGAATCTCAAAATAAATTTGGCCATCATTCCTGTCAGCTAAAGCAAGGTATCTATCATAGTCCCATTTGTGGGCAAATAATTAGGCAAAAGCATAATATCACTTAGGTGATGTGGCAAGGTACATGTCATGTTGTAATACCCTCTCTAGGCAGAACCTAGGAAGGAGGGTCACATTAACTGGGAGCTGTACCCAGACATATAACACAGTTATGTCACCTAATTAGTGAACACAGCGATATGTCACATTGATGTCAGTGGGCACGGTCCAAGTAAAACTGTAACATCACCTGGTATTAGATACAGTGATATGTCACAATTCTTACTGAGAGAAGGACCCAGGCAAGAAAGTCACCTCAGCCTGGAGAGTCAAATTACACAGATGCTCAGTAAAGATTCTTATCACAATCACACTGGCATAGTACTTCAGAGATTAGATTTACAATAGCATGTCCTGTTTCCATGAGTGACAGTTGGCTTCATATATGTGAGACATGGCAGTCCTTATTGTCAGCTTGGTGTGCATATGAGACTCACAATTTCATCTTTCTTCAATGTTCTGCTATAACACTTTCTGTACAAGCCAAGGGCTGTAAATTGTCTAAGACTGCTATAATCTTCTATGACCTTTTTACCAGAAAGGGATGTAAAATATCACTTGTGTTTCTAACGCAAAGTACAGTAGTCAAAATTACTCCTATTTGTGGGGTCCACATGCCTCTAAGCTGTGCTTAGGAATATGTCAGAATTTACTCTGTGGTAATGAAGCCGGCATGACAGCCCCATAACCTAGATGCTAAGATGGAAATGTTCCAATGTTCTTCTTAAAGGTAAATTCCTGGGGGAGGAGCCAAGATGGCAGAATAGGAACAGCTCCGGTCTACAGCTCCCAGCGTGAGCGACGCAGAAGATGGGTGATTTCTGCATTTCCATCTGAGGTACCGTGTTCATCTCACTAGGGAGTGCCAGACAGTGGGCGCAGGTCAGTGGGTGGGTGCACCGTGTGCCAGCCGAAGCAGGGGCGAGGCATTGCCTCACTCAGGAAGTGCAAGGGGTCAGAGTGTTCCCTTTCCAGGGGTGCCACTCCCACCCGAATACTGTGCTATTCTGACGGGCTTAGGAAACGGTGCCTCAGGAGAGTATAGCCCGCACCTGGCTCAGAGGGTCCCATGCCCACGGAGTCTCGCTGATTGCCAGCACAGCACTCTGAGATCAAACAGCAAGTCGGCAGTGAGGCTGGGGGAGGGGCGCCCGCCATTGCCCAGGCTCGCTTAGGTAAACAAAGCAGCCAGGAAGCTTGAACTGGGTGGAGCCCACCACAGCTCAAGGAGGCCTGCCTGCCTCTCTAGGCTCCACCTCTGGGAGCAGGGCACAGACAAACAAAAAGACAGCAGTAACCTCTGCAGACTTAAATGTCCCTGTCTGACAGCTTTGAGGAGAGCAGTGGTTCTCCCAGCACGCAACTGGAGATCTGAGAATGGGCTGACTGCCTCCTCAAGTGGGTCCCTGACCCCTGACCCCTGAGCAGCCTAACTGGGAGGCACCCCCAAGCAGGGGCAGACTGACACCTCACATGGCCAGCCAGGTACTCCAACAGACCTGCAGCTGAGGGTCCTGTCTGTTAGAAGAAAAACTAACAGAAAGGACATCCACACCAAAAACCCATCTGTACATCACCATCATCAAAGACCAAAAGTAGATAAAACCACAAAGATGGAGAAAAAACAGAGCAGAAAAACTGGAAACTCTAAAAAGCAGAGTACCTCTCCTCCTCCAAAGGAACGCAGTTCCTCACCAGCAACAGAACAAAGCTGGATGGAGAATGACTTTGACGAGGTGAGAGAAGAAGGCTTCAGACGATCAAATTACTCCGAGCTATGGGAGGATATTCAAACCAAAGGCAAAGAAGTTGAAAACTTTGAAAAAATTTTAGAAGAATGTATAACTAGAATAACCAATACAGAGAAGTGCTTAAAGGAGCTGATGGAGCTGAAAGCCAAGGCTCGAAAACTATGTGAAGAATGCAAAAGCCTCAGGAGCCAATGCAATCAAATGGAAGAAAGGGTATCAGCCCTGGAAGATGAAATGAATGAAATGAAGAGAGACGGGAAGTTTAGAGGAAAAAGAATAAAAAGAAACGAGCAAAGCCTCCAAGACATGTGGGACTATGTGAAAAGACCAAATCTACGTCTGATTGGTGTACCTGAAAGTGACGGGGGGAATGGAAGCAAGTTGGAAAACACTCTGCAGGATATTATCCAGGAGAACTTCCCCAACATAGCAAGGCAGGCCAACATTCAGATTCAGGAAATACAGAGAACGCCACAAAGATACTCCTCGAGAAGAGCAACTCCAAGACACGTAATTGACAGATTCACCAAAGTTGAAATGAAGGAAAAAACGTTAAGGGCAGCCAGAGAGAAAGGTCGGGTTACCATCAAAGGGAAGCCCATCAGACTAACAGCGGATCTCTCAGCAGAAACCCTACAAGCCAGAAGAGAGTGGGGGCCAATATTCAACATTCTTAAAGAATAGAATTTTCAACCCAGAATTTCATATCCTGCCAAACTAAGCTTCATAAGTGAAGGAGAAATAAAATACTTTACAGACAAGCAAATGCTGAGAGATTTTGTCACCACCAGGCCTGCCCTAAAAGAGCTCCTGAAGGAAGCGCTAAACATGGAAAGGCACAACCGGTACCAGCCACTGCAAAATCATACCGAAATGTAAAGACCATCGAGACTAGGAAGAGACTGCATCAACTAATGAGCAAAATAACCAGCTAACATCATAATGACAGGATCAGATTCACACATAACAATATTAACTTTAAATGTAAATGGACTAAATGCTCCAATTAAAAGACACAGAGTGGCAAATTGGATAAAGATTCAAGACCCATCAGTGTGCTGTATTCAGGAAACCCATCTCACGTGCAGAGACACACATAGGCTCAAAATAAAAGGATGGAGGAAGATCTACCAAGCAAATGGAAAACAAAAAAAGGTAGGGGTTGCAATCCTAGTCTCTGATAAAACAGACTTTAAACCAACAAAGATCAAAAGAGACAAAGAAGGCCATTACATAATGGTAAAGGGATTAATTCAACAAGAAGAGTTAATTATCCTAAATATATATGCACCCAATACAGGAGCACCCAGATTCATAAAGCAAGTCCTGAGTGACCTACAAAGAGACTTAGACTCCCACACAGTAATAATGGGAGACTTTAACACCCCACTGTCAACATTAGACAGATCAACGAGACAGAAAGTCACCAAGGATACCTAGGAATTGAACTCAGCTCTGCACCAAGCAGACATAATAGACATCTACAGAACTCTCCACCCCAATTCAACAGAATATACATTTTTTTCAGCACCACACCACACCTATTCCAAAATTGACCATATACTTGGAAGTAAAGCTCTCCTCAATAAATGTAAAAGAACAGAAATTATAACAAACTATCTCTCAGATCACAGTGCAATCAAGCTAGAACGCAGGATTAAGAATCTCACTCAAAACCGCTCAACTACGTGGAAACTGAACAACCTGCTCCTGAATGACTACTGGGTACATAATGCAATGAAGGCAGAAATAAAGATGTTCTTTGAAACCAACGAGAACCAAGACACAACATACCAGAATCTCTGGGATGCATTCAAAGCAGTGTGTAGAGGGAAATTTATAGCACTAAATTCCCAAAAGAGAAAGCAGGAAAGATCCAAAATTGACACCCTAACATCACAATTAAAAGAACTAGAAAAGCAAGAGCAAACACATTCAAAAGCTAGCAGAAGGCAAGAAATAACTAAAATCAGAGCAGAACTGAAGGAAATAGGGACACAAAAAACCCTTCAAAAAATAAATGAATCCAGGAGCTGGTTTTTTGAAAGGATCAACAAAATTGATAGACCACTAGCAAGATTAATAAAGAAAAAAAGAGAGAAGAATCAAATAGATGCAATAAAAAATGATTAAGGGGATATCACCACCGATCCCACAGAAATACAAACTACCATCAGAGAATATTACAAACACCTCTGTGTAAATAAACAAGAAAATCTAGAAGAAATGGATAAATTCCTCAACACATACACCCTCCCAAGACTAAACCAGGAAGAAGTTGAATCTCTGAATAGACCAATAACAGGAGCTGAAATTGTGGCAATAATCAATAGCTTACCAACCAAAAAAAGTCCAGGACCAGATGAGTTCACAGCCGAATTCTACCAGAGGTACAAGGAGGAGCTGGTACCATTCCTTCTGAAACTATTCCAATCAATAGAAAAAGAGGGAATCCTCTGTAACTCATTTTATGAGGCCAGCATCATCCTGATACCAAAGCCTGGCAGAGACACAACCAAAAAAGAGAATTTTAGACCAATATCCTTGATGAACATTGATGCAAAAATCCTCAATAAAATACTGGCAAACAGAATCCAGCAGCACATCAAAAAGCTTATCCACCATGATCAAGTGGACTTCATCCCTGGGATGCAAGGCTGGTTCAATATACGCAAATCAATTAATGTAATCCAGCATATAAACAGAACCAAAGACAAAAACCACATGATTATCTCAATAGATGCAGAAAAGGCCTTTGACAAAATTCAACAACGCTTCATGCTAAAAACTCTCAATAAATTAGGTATTGATGGGACGTATCTCAAAATAATAAGAGCTATTTATGACAAACCCACAGCCAGTATCATACTGAATGGGCAAAAACTGGAAGCATTCCCTTTGAAAACTGGCATAAGATAGGGATGCCCTCTCTCACCACTTCTATTCAACATAGTGTTGGAAGTTCTGGCCAGGGCAATTAGGCAAGAGAAGGAAATCAAGGGTATTCGATTAGGAAAAGAGGAAGTCAAATTGTCCCTGTTTGCAGATGACATGATAGTACATCTAGAAAACCCCATTGTCTCAGCCCAAAATCTCCTTAAGCTGATAAGCAACTTCAGCAAAGTCTCAGGATACAAAATCAATGTAGAAAAATCACAAGCATTCTTATACATCAATAACAGACAAACAGAGAGCCAAATCATGAGTGAACTCCCATTCACAATTGCTTCAAAGAGAATAAAATACCTAGGAATCCAACTTACAAGGGATGCGAAGGACCTCTTCAAGGAGAACTACAAACCACTCCTCAAGGAAATAAAAGAGGATACAAACAAATGGAAGAACATTCCATGCTCATGGGTAGGAAGAATCAATATCATGAAAATGACCATCCTTCCCAAGGTAATTTACAGATTCAATGCCATCCCCATCAAGTTACCAATGACTTTCTTCACAGAATTGGAAAAAACTACTTTAAAGTTCATGTGGAACCAAAAAAGAGCCGGCATCACCAAGTCAATCCTAAGCCAAAAGAACAAAGCTGGAGGCATCACACTACCTGACTTCAAACTATACTACAAGGCTACAGTAACCAAAACAGCATGGTACTGGTACCAAAACAGAGATATAGATCAATGGAACAGAACAGAGTTGTCAGAAATAATGCCACATATCTACAACTATCTGATTTTTGACAAACCTGAGAAAAACAAGAAATGGGGAAAGGATTCCCTATTTACTAAATGGTGCTGGGAAAACTGGCTAGCCATATGCAGAAAGCTGAAACTGGATCCCTTCCTTACACCTTATACAAAAATCAATTCAAGATGGATTAAAGACTTAAATGTTATACCTAAAACCATAAAAACCCTAGAAGAAAACCTAGGCATTACCATTCAGGACATAGGCACGGGCAAGGACTTCATGTCGAAAACACCAAAAGCAATGGCAACAAAAGCCAAAATTGACAAATGGGATCTAATTAAAGAGCTTCTGCACAGCAAAGGAAACTACCATCAGAGTGAACAGGCAACCTACAAAATGGGAGAAAATTTTCACAACCTACTCATCTGACAAAGGGCTAATATCCAGAATCTACAATGAACTCCAACAAATTTACAAGAAAAAAACAAACAACCCTATCAAAAAGTGGGTGAAGGACATGAACAGACACTTCTCAAAAGAAGACATTTATGCAGCCAAAAGACACATGAAAAAATGCTCACCATCACCGGCCATCAGAGAAATGCAAATCAAAACCACAATGAGATACCATCTCACACCAGTTAGAATGGCAATCATTCAAATGTCAGGAAACAACAGGTGCTGGAGAGGATGTGGAGAAATAGGAACACTTTTACACTGTTGGTGGGACTGTAAACTAGTTCAACCCTTGTGGAAGTCAGTGTGGCGATTCCTCAGGGATCTAGAACTAGAAATTCCATTTGACCCAGCCATCCCATTACTGGGTATATATCCAAAGGACTATAAATCATGCTGCTATAAAGACACATGCACACGTATGTTTATTGCAGCATTATTCAAAATAGCAAAGACTTGGAACCAACCCAAATGTCCAACAATGATAGACTGGATTAAGAAAATGTGGCACATATACCATGGAATACTATGCAGCCATAAAAAATGATGAGTTCATGTCCTTTGTAGGGACATGGATGAAACTGGAAATCATCATTCTCAGTAAATTATTGCAAGAACAAAAAACCCAACATCGCATATTCTCACTCATAGGTGGGAATTGAACAATGAGAACACATGGACACAGGAAGGAGAACGTCACACTTTGGGGACTGTTGTGGGGTGGGGGGAGGGGGGAGGGATAGCATTGGGAGATATACCTAATGCTATATGACGAGTTGGTGGGTGCAGCACACCAGCATGGCACATGTATACATATGTAACTTACCTGCATGTTGCACACATGTACCATAGAGCCTAAAGTATAATAATAATAATAATAATAATAAAAAGAAAAAAAAAATCAAGACCATACCAACCAAAAAAATAAAAAAGGTAAATTCCTAACAGAAAAGGGACTTAACTTTGGGGCTACACCCAGCTGTATAGCACAATGTCCTTTTTGGGCAGTTTCCAAGCAGAAGCGGAGAGTCATATAATGGAAATGATAGGCCTAAAGATATGTCACAATGCCTCCTGTTGAAAGGGACTGGCACATTTAATTTTTGATTATAGTCATTTTAACTGGAGTGATTTGTTATCTTATTGTAGCTTTTATTTGCATTTTTCTAATAATGTTGTGCACCTTTGCATGTACTTGGTCATTTGTAAGTCTTCTTTGGAAAAATTTCAGTTAAGATTTCCTGTCTATTATTAATCGTGTGTTATGTTTGCTGCTAAGTTTGTTATATATCCTCTAATTTTGTGCCTTGTCATATGGATATTCTCCCACACTAGAAGTTTTCTCTTCATTCTGTTAATTTATTTTTGCTTTGTTTTATTTATTTATTTTTTTTTGAGATTCTGTAATTTCACCTGTCTGTTTTTGCTTTTGTTCCCTGTGCTTTTGAGGTCTTATTTAAACTTTTTTCTCTCCTATTTGGTAAAGAATTACACGATGTTTTATTCAAATAGTTTTATAAGTTTGAGTTTTATATTTACAACTTCTATTTATTTTTAAGTAAGTTGTTTTAATATGTTTAGAGGTAGGCATCTATTTATATCCCTCTGTATTTAAATAATCAACTTTTCTAGAATTATTTATTGAAAAAATTGTCTTTTCTTAATTATGTGTTCTAAAAAACTTGCAAATTACTTGGCTCTAGATTTGTGAATTTATTACTGGGATCATTGAATACTTTGGTTTATGTGTCTGTTTTCTATGACATTATCATAGCGTTTTACTTCTTATAGTTTTGCAGTATATCTTTAAGTCATGTAGTTTGAAGCTTTCAGCTTTGTTATTTTTTCACAAGATTTCTATGGCTATTTTGGGAAGTTTTTTTTTTTTTTTGGTTCTGCATAAATTTTAGACCAGTTTTATCCATTTCTGTGAAAAAAATGTCATTGGCATTTTCATAGAGATTTCATTGAATCTGTAGATTACACTGAGTAGCATAGCCATTATAAAAATATATTTTATAACTCATGCAAAAATATTTCTGACTTTTCATTTTTTTTAGTTTCTTCATCAATGTTTAATAATTTAAAGTGTAGAGAATGTTTATGTTTTTAATTAAGTTTACTGCTAGGCAACTCTGTTTTTGATTCTAGTTGCAGAAAAAGTCTCTGAAGAAAATTAACTTGTCTTTTTGATTAAAACCACTGAACAATTTAGGTACAGCTGATATGTACTTCAACACAGTTAACACAAAATATGACAAATTAATAGCTATTATCACACTGAATAGGAAAAGAAGAAAGCATTTTATTTAAGCCTGAAACCAGGCTATGATTTCTACTTTTACCATTTTTATTCAACTGAACACTGGAACTCATAGCCAGATCATTTCTTCAAGAGAAAAAAATAAAAGACATCCAAATACAAAAAGAAGAGAGTCAGATCGTCTGTTTGCAAATTACATAATTGTCTATGTAGCAAAATTTCAATACTATGTAAAAATTTTGAGGTTTAGTAAACAAACTGAATAAAGTACAAGAATACAAATTAACATACAAAAATTAGTAGGAGCATTCTATGCCAAGAATAAGCCACCTGAAAAATAAATTCAAGAAATAAATTATTTACAACAGCTATAAAAAATGTCATTTCATTTTAAGTTCATGCTCGTGTAAGCTTCAACTTCATTTTATAATTCAGATATTCAGTATTTTCCAACCCAGTTTTTAAAATACTGTTTCTCACTTTCAGTGATAGAGACAGGAGATAGTCAAAAGACCTTTTCTTATTTGAGTAATAGAGACAGGAGACAGTCAAGGGTCCCAGCGAAACCACTCCTTCAAGCCAAAAATGCCTGAAGGCAGAAAAATTGGACTGCTCGTTTCAGATGAAGTCCGCCTTTCCTGATTGTTTTTCTCTGAATAATTCCAAGTTGTACACTGGGAAAAGGAGTCATAGAAATTCACAACTTTAGGCAGTTGAGGAGCCTGGACTCTTCAGTTGCTATGTGGTGACTGGTGTTCATTAATCTGTAAGGTGGGGGCCTGTTAACAGGAGTCACTCTTATTTTGCTGAGATTTTTTTTTTTTCCTTTTTGTCCAGTGAACTTTACTCTCCACTCTTCAGTGTGATCGGTTGGCCTTTTCATTCCTGGTTATATGACAAGATCCTGGTTTTATCTGCACTAAGGAGAAAGTTCTATAATATTTGTTGTCTAGATTTAGGGCATGAGGATGAATAAGACGTAAACAAAAAATAATAATAATTTTCTGTTGGGTTTGTAAGCCTTTTTATCTTTGGAATTCTCCTGAGGGTAGAAGAAACTGCACCATCCTACCCCAACAGCCCCAGGCACATGTGGGATAAAAAGGAGAATGAGAGCTCCTCGCCCCCATCTCCTCTAGGCTGCAAAATCCCAAACATTCATGGTATTTCCCCTTCACTGACCAAGTTATGCAGCCTCATCCAATAGCAATTAAGTTTTTTTTTCTCTGTTCAAGGAACATATTTGCATAAGAATGGAAATTTCTTTCCTGTCATATACTTAAGACTTTCTTTTGTTTTGAGACGGAGTCTCGCTCTATCGCCCAAGCTGGAGTGCAGTGGCACGATCTCGGCTCACTGCAAGCTCCCCCTCCTGGGTGCACACCATTCTCCTGCCTCAGCCTCCCAAGCAGCTGGGACTACAGGCCCCCGCCACCATGCCCGAATAATTTTTTGTATTTTTAGTAGAGACAGGGTTTCACCATGTTAGCCAGGATGGTCTTGATCTCCTGACCTCGTGATCCACCCGCCTCAGCCTCCCAAAGTTCTCGGATTACAGGTGTGAGCCACTGTGCAAGGCTCTGTTTTTTTTCTTTACTTCACCCTGTCAGCAGTATACTTTTAAGTAAAATGCCTTTTTTTTAAATCTCTTAGAAAATATTTTGCTGGGCTAGGACCACAAAAAAAACAAGCTTATTTTGTTGTACAGTTTTAACTGTGGAAGAGTATTTGTGAGGATGGTTTCAGCTGTGGCCAATCTGGCATGCTTATATGATTCTCTATGGTTATTAGAAAATTCTCCTGCAGGCCTCCATCTTTTGTGATTTTAGGAACATGACTTGTACCCACGTGGCAATGTTTTATTTTAGCCTCTGCCATTTTACAATGGTGGCCCAATTTTAATTTTGGCTTAGGGAATTAGCCCCTTTTGATTTCATATTATAACTTTTGCCATTTGTGAATTCTCTTCCCCTTCACAAACTGCCTTACTTTTTTTTTTTCTCTGAGCACCTGATAAGTTACTTTTTGTAAAGTTTGAAACCAAGAAACACTGGTTGTTTGGTGCTGATGGAGTCCGGTAATAAATTATTTAGAAGTATTTTCTTAGTGCTCAACTTAATTCCAAGTCGATATTCAATGTATAGGTATATTTAAAAGACCTTGTGTTTTTCTATTCTGGTATCTTGTTTTTCCTGGAAAAGGTTTTTTTCTCAGCCAGTTGAATTATTTTTCTTCATTTTGTCTTGCCACTATAATGCACGAAGCAGAGGCCAATAATTCAATCAGAAAATTGGCAAATTAAAAATCTTATGGCCACTGGGCTTTCTTCTGTCTGTCTGAGTGTGGTTATATGTTTTGTGTGTTAGTTCTATAAAAAAGAGCTCTAATATATTTACTCAAAGAATAATTAGCACTCGGATCAAAAATTTTTTTAAGGGAAGATAAAAGCTGTGTACCCTTTAGTTTACTTGACTTTACTCTTTGAGAAATAAAAACAGCCTTAAAGATTATCAGTAAAACACAAATGTCATCAATATATGAGTAGGTTGACTAAATACACAGGTCAGATTCTAGGTTTCCTAAATGTTTTAAGGTTATAAACTGCTTTTTTGTTTTTTGAGAACAGTTCAACTTTGCTTCACAATTGGTAAGGCCTGAGGGACAAATGGAATTAACCACACCCTTAATTGTGCTGAAAGGAGTCATATATTTGACAGCACCTAGCACCTGAATAAAAGCTAAGGGGGTGGAAATATCTGCCCTTACTTACCAACATATGCCCTATCTTTGTTTCTGAAAATAGTTCTGGAGTTCACTAGACCTCATGTATGCCATAGATACTAGCACGATCTTTGTCCATGAAATGAGAGGCTTGGTTTATTCAGCTGAAATTAGTCATGCTAACCTGTGCTGTGCTTTTTAACCTCCATTATCATCTGCCTCTGGGTTTCGCAGATACAATATTCTTTTCTAAGGCTTCAACCTGAAGGTTGGAATAGAGTTTGGGACAAAAATATGTCACAGATGATTCATGGACTCTTTTTCATGAGCTGAATGCTAAGACAAAGCTGTGAAATTGAGTCTTCTTTTCACAAGGGAGAGAAAAGAATGTCTTGTGACACACCCAGGTAACTAGTGGCTATATTTATGCTCACTCAAATTTGTTATTTATTTATTCTCATCACTCTGCAGGATTTGCAGGATAATTGCCCAGAACCAGAACGTTAATCCAGATTTTTATGTTACCTGTCCCTTTTTGTTTCTTCTGAGCTTCAGTTGAAGACCACTAGCTGGGTCAGAGGAATAAGAAGGGTTGGTCTAAAATGCAGGCAAAAACACACAATGAATGAGTTTAGAATTTAATGACAAATGTGTAAGTTTTGATACATACTCTTTTTCTACCCAACCCTCTTTTTTGTTAAAAACAAATCATGATAGGAATGAGTTGTTTGTGAAATAAGCTTCAGTTTCATACTTGTTCTGATTATTTCCACAAAGTGCAGCAAGAATAATTATTTCTACCTAGGTCATTTACATTGGCTTTGGTGGAACAGTCTTCCACAAGAAACTTCAGAAAGGATTTCGTAACTTCGAGCCTAGCCAAAGATTTGTACCATTAAACACTTATGAGGTGGGTGATCCTCTCCTCTTATGGTCTCAAGATAAAATTGGAGCTCCTGGGTCAGAAAGTGTAATTCTTTACTTACAACAGATCAGGAACCCTCCACAAGAAATGTATAGGTGAAATACAAGGCAAGTTTTTCCAAGTGGCTTTTATTGGTTCTCCAAGTTGAGATCGACTCCTTAAAGGTAAACATAACGTACACTTTCAGTCAAGCCCTTGGTAAAATAACCATTTTCTACAACTGTGTCCTGTTGCAAAAAGGAAAATGGATTATTATTTTATTTTTATTTTTTATTATACTTTAAGTTTTAGGGTACATGTGCACAATGTGCAGGTTAGTTACATATGTATACATGTGCCATGTTGGTGTGCTGCACCCAGTAACTTGTCATTTAACATTAGGTATATCTCCAAACGCTATCTCTCCCCCTTACCCCCACCCCACAACAGGCACTGCTGTGTGATGTTCCCCTTCCTGTGTCCAAGTGCTCTCATTTTTCAGTTCCCACCTATGAGTAAGAACGTGTGGCATTTGGTTTTTTGTCCTTGTGATAGTTTGCTGAGAATGATGGTTTCCAGCTTCATCCATGTCCTTACAAAGGACTTGATCTCATCCTTTTTTATGGATGCATAGTATTCCATGGTGTATATGTGCCACATTTTCTTAATCCAGTCTATGATTGTTGGACATTTGGGTTGGTCCCAAGTCTTTGCTATTGTGAATAGTGCCACAGTAAACATATGTGTGCATGTGTCTTTATAGCAGCATTATTTATAATCCTTTGGGTATATACCCAGTAATGGGATGGCTGGGTCAAATGGTATTTCTAGTTCTAGATCCCTAAGGAATTGCCACACTGACTTCCACTAGTTTACAGTCCTACCAACAGTGTAAAAGTGTTCCTATTTCTCCACATCCTCTCCAGCACCTGTTGTTTCCTGACTTTTTAATGATCGTGATTCTAACTGGTGTGAGATGGTATCTCATTGTGGTTTTGATTTGCATTTCTCTGATGGCCAGTGATGATGAGCATTTTTTCTTGTGTTTTTGGCTGCATAAATGTCTTCTTTGGAGAAGTGTCTGTTCATATCCTTTGCCTACTTTTTGATGGGGTTGTTTGTTTTTTTCTTGTAAATTTGTTGGAGTTCATTGTAGATTCTGGATATTAGCCCTTTGTCAGATGAGTAGATAGCACAAATTTTCTCCCATTCTGTAGGTTGCCTATTCACTTTGATGGTAGTTTCTTTTGCTGTGCAGAGGCTTCGTAGTTTAATTAGATCCCATTTGTCAATTTTGGCTTTTGTTGCCATTGCTTTTGCTGTTTTAGACATGAAGTCCTTGCCCATGCCTACGTCCTGAACGGTATTGCATAGTTTTTCTTCTAGGGTTTTTACGCTTTTAAGTCTAACATGTAAGTCTTTAATCCATGTTGAATTAATTTTTGTATAAGGTGTACAGAAGGGATCCAGTTTCAGCTTTCTCCATATGGCTAGTTGGTTTTCCCAGCACCATTTATTAAATAGGGAATCCTTTTCCCATTGCTTGTTTTTCTCAGTTTTGTCAAAGATCAGATGGTTGCAGATCTGCAGCCTTATTTCTGAGGGCTTGGTTCTGTTCCATTGGTCTACATCTCTGGTTTGGTACCAGTACCATGCTGTTTTGGTTATTGTAGCCTTGTAGTATAGTTTGAAGTCAGGTAGCGTGATGCCTCCAGCTTTGTTGTTTTGGCTTAGGATTGTCTTGACAATGACAGCTCTTTTTTGGTTCCATATGAACTTTAGGGTAGTTTTTTCCAATTCTGTGAAGAAAGTCATTGGTAGCTTGATGAGGATGGCATTGAATCTATGAATTACCTTGGGCAGTATGGCCATTTTCACGATATTGATTCTTCCTAACCATGAGTATGAAATGTTCTCTCATTTGTTTGTATCCTCTTTTATTTTATTGAGCAGTGGTTTGTTGTTCTCCTTGAAGAGGTCCTTTACATCCCTCATAAGTTGGATTCCTAGGTATTTTATTCCCTTTGAAGCAATTGTGAATGGGAGTTCACCCATGATTTGGCTCTTTGTTTGTCTGCTATTGGTGTATAAGAATGCTTCTGATTTTTACACACTGATTTTGTATCCTGAGACTTTGCTGAAGTTGCCTATGAGCTTAAGGAGATTTTCGGCAGAGGTGATGGGGTTTTCCAGATATATAATCATGTCATCTGCAAACAGGGACAATTTGACTTCCTCTTTTCCTAATTGAATACTGTTTATTTCCTTCTCCTGTCTGATTGCCCTGGCCAGAACTTCCAACACTATGTTGAATAGGAGTGGTAAGAGAGGGCATCCCTGTCTTGTGGCAGTTTTCAAAGGGAATGCTTCCAGTTTTCGCCCATTCAGTATGATATTGGCTATGGGTTTTTCATAGATAACTCTTATTATTTTGACATATGTCCCATCAATACCTAATTTATTGAGAGATTTTAGCATGAAGTGTTGTTGAATTTTGTCAAAGACCTTTTCTGCATCTATTAAGATATTCATATGGTTTTTGTCATTGTTTCTGTTTATATGCTGGATTATGTTTGTCGATTTGTGTATGTTGAACCAGCCTTACATCCCAGGGATGAAGCCTACTTGATCACTGTGGATAAGCTTCTTCATGTGACTCCCACACAATAATAATGGGAAACATTAACACCCCACTGTCAACATTAGACAAATCAATGAGACAGAAAGTTTCGAGGATATCCAGGAATTGAACTCAGCCCTGCACTAGGCAGACCTAACAGACATCTGCAGTACTCTCCATCCCGAATCAACAGAATATACATTCTTCTCAGCACCACACTGCACATATTCCTAAATTGACCACAGTGTTGGAAGTAAAGCACTACTCAGCAAATGTAAAAGAACAGAAATTATAACAAAGTGTCTTTCAGACCACAGTGCAATCAAGCTAGAACTCAGGATTAAGGAAGTCACTTAAAACTGCTAAACTAAATGGAAACTGAACAACCTGCTCCTGAATGACTACTGGGTACATAATGAAATGGAGGCAGCAATAAAAATGTTCTTTGAAAACAATGAGAACAAAGATACAGTGTACCGGAATCTCTGGGACACATTCAAAGCAGTGTGTAGAGGTAAATTTGTAGCACTAAATGCCCACAAGAGAAAGCAGGAAAGATCTAAAATTTATACCCTGACATCACAATTAAAAGAACTAGAGAAGCAAGAGCAAACACATTCAAAAGCTAGCAGAAGGTAAGAAATAACTAAGATCAGAGCAAAACTGAAGGAAGTAGAGACACAAAAAACCCTTCAAAAAAATCAATGAATCCAGGAGCTGGTTTTTTGAAAAGGTCAACAAAATTGATAGACCGCTAGCAAGACTAATAAAGAAGAAAACAGACAAGAATCAAATAGGTACAATAAAAAATGATAAATGGAATATCACCATGGATCCCACAGAAATACAAACTACAATCAGAAGTGTATAAACAACTCTACACAAATAAACTAGAAAATCTAGAAGAAACTGATGAATTCCTTGACACATACACCCTCCCAAGATTAAACCAGGAAGAAGTTGAGTCTCTGAATAGACCAATAACAGGCTCTGAAATTGAGGCAATAATTAATAGCTTACCAAACAAAAAAAGTCCAGGACCAGATGGATTGACAGCCAAATTCAACCAGAGGTACAAGGAGGAACTGGTACCATTCCTTCTGAAACTATTGCAATCTATAGAAAAAGAGGGAATCCTCCCTAACTCATTTCATGGGGCCAGAATCATCCTGATACCAAAGCCTGGTAGAGACACAACAACAAAAAAGAATTTTACACCAATATCCCTGATGAACATAGATGCAAAAATCCTCAATAAAATACTGGCAAACCAAATCCAGCAGCACATCAAGAAAATGGATTATTAATGGACTAATGCAATCAGGTATATTGGTATAAGTTAACAATACACTCAACTATGTTTCAAATTCTGAAGAATACAGAAAACAAGAGGCAAGCATGCTCCAAATTTTATTCACAGGAGTACAACTTACGTATGAAAAGCTGTAAAGAGCTGAAAATGAGTTTTCTTGACTTAGTAGTGTTACTAGCAAATGTAAGAAAGATTACTTCAGTTTTCTATTTGGTCAGTCCATTTAGTTGAGTCTTGTTTTATTTGATAGTCATGATTATTTTAGCTCTTCATGAGTCCTGTGGGTACTTTCTGTATTCCAATGTCACAAGATCTAAAGTTCTCAGAAGGCAGAATTTGAGAGTACCTGTCAAATTTCTAAAGCTGATTAAAAAACATTTTTTGAAAAAAAAATACAAGACAATAATTGTCTGTGTATAATTAAATACACAGAGTAATTACAGTTAATAACATAATTGACAAACAATTTTTGTTATTTATGTGGTTTAAAATATCTTAATATAACAACTTTAATTGTGTTTGATAGCACATATTTCAGACATTAGAATTTTAGAAATCCCTTTAAATTTTGGAAGAGGTATTAATATTATTCACCAAAATATCATGTTAAGAATATTGAGCACCATATTCACAATTCCATAAAGCTAAACTTGTCATATAATCCTGTTCAACTCACTTGTGGATACTCCAGGGGCACTCCTTAGCATCCAGAAGTCAGGAATTAGAAAAGACAATTTTGTAACTAAAGTTTAATTTTGAGACAGATACTACATGTTAGAAGTTGAAAACAGTTGATGTTATGAAATAAAATTTTAGATAAATTACTTATTTAACAAAAATGATGACTTAGAAATGTGAGAAGCAATAAACTTTTATCACTCTTTACAAATTTTGCTAAAAAGCAGATTAGTGCCTTAAGAATCCCTTCTTGTACTTTTATTTTAATGCACAATTTACAAAACACATATATAAAAACTTTTTTAATTTAATTAATGTTCACACACTTGATTTCTTAGAAAGATTTATTTTTACAAAGCTTCTACAATTTGTTTGAAATTTTAGCTCTATCTTCTTTAGTTCAAAACAATTGACTTTATGCAATAATTTATATTTCCATGCCTTTTTATAATCTTTTATTAAAAAACACTTTTGACTGTTCTTACACACCACATATGTAAAATTACTTCCAGTTGTTTCAATTACATGTTACAATGATAACTTCTAGAAATTTTAACTTTAATGTAAAACCAGATAAATTTGCTTTGCTAAAAGTAGAAAAGTAACTTTTAGAAGAAACCTTATTGTGAGTACACCTCACCAGTTCAGAATTATTCTAAGTCAAAAAAAAGTAAAAAGGTAGCTTACTAATTCAAAAATCTTAAAAAGTATGGGGCTATTATGTTAGAAAAGGGTAATGTAACTCCAACCCCTGATAATTCCCTTAACTCAGCAGATTTCCTAACAGGGTATTTAAATCTTAATTACCATACAAAGGTCCAACTAGACCTAGGAGGAACTCCCTTCAGGACAGGATGATAGGTGGTTCCTCCCAGGCGATTGGGGAAAAAAACACAATGGGTGTTCAGTAATTGACATGGAGACTTTTGTGGAAGCAGAGTTAGAAAAATTCCCGAATAACTGGTATCCTCAAATGTGGGAGCTGTTTGCACTCAGCCAAGCTTTAAAATACTTACAGAATCAAAAGACTATCCTGACTCAAAAAGTTTGCTGAAATGAATTTGCATAAGAACTGTTGTTTATGGGAATGCATCCTGATGGGGCAGCTGGGTTGTTATAAAATACTCAGGAACCCAGCCCAGCTCTAGGGCTCACCCCTGAGTGCAAAGGCAATGTTGGACAATCTGCTAAAGGATCACTAGAATCCAGCAGCTGGGACCCCTTTCTTTGTGTTCAAGAGAGGCAGGAAAACAGGTGCAGGACTGCTACATCAGTGAGTGCTACTAATCTGATAAGCAGAGGTCCATGGGTGTTAATGTGTCCTTGAAAGGAATAAGCATTAAGGCCATAGAGGATGCTCTAGGACTAGTGCTCATCAGAAAATGACTAGGGGTGCTGGCATCCCTATGTTCTTTTTTCAGATGGGAAATGTTCCACCCAAGCCAAAAATGCCCCTAGGGTGTATTCTGGAGAATTAGGACAAATTTGACCCTCAGACACTAAGAAAGAAATAACTTATATTCTTCTGCAGTACTGCCTGGCCACAATATCCTCTTCAAGGGGGAGAAACGTGATCTCCTGAGGGAAGCATAAATTATAACGCTATCTTACAGCTGACCTCTCTTGTAGAAAAGAAGGCAAATGGAGTGAAGTGCCATATGTACAAACTTTCTTTTCATTGAGACAACTCTCAGTTATGTAAAAAGTGTGATTTATGCCATACAGGAAGCCCTCAGAGTCTACCTCCCTACCTCAGCATCCCCCTGACTCCTTCCCCAACTAATAAGAACCCCCCTTCAACCCAAATTGTCCAAAAGAAGATAGACAGAGGGGTAAACAATGAACCAAAGAGTGTCAATATTCCCTGATTATGCCCCCTCCAAGCAGTGAAAAGAGGAGAACTTGGCCCACCCAGAGTGCATGTACCTTTTTCTCTCTCAGACTTAAAGAAAATTAAAATAGGCCTAGGTAAATTCTCAGATAATCCTGATAGCTATATTGAAATTTTATAAGGGTTAGGATAATCCTTTGATCTGACATGGAGAGATATAATGTTACTGCTAAATCAGATACTAACCATAAATGAGAGAAGTGCCACCATAACTGCAGCCTGAGAGTTTAGTGATCTCTGGTGTCTTAGTCAGGTCAATGATAGGATGACAACAGAGGAAAGAGAATGATTCACCACAGGCCAGCAGGCAGTTCCCAGTGTAGACCCTCATTGGGACACAGAATCAGAACATGGAGACTGGTGCTGCAGACATTTGC
Organism: Pongo pygmaeus; assembly: GCF_028885625.2. Lineage (NCBI taxonomy): Eukaryota > Metazoa > Chordata > Mammalia > Primates > Hominidae > Pongo > Pongo pygmaeus. The sequence goes on along the minus strand of NC_072397.2, from coordinate 16,378,387 downwards.
TAACTTGCATGCTAGAAGGACTAAGGAAAACTAGGAAGAAGCTTATGAATTATTCAACAATGTCCACTATAACACAGAAGGGAAGAAAATCCTACTACCTTTCCAGAGAGACTAAAGTAGGCACTGAGGAAGCAAACTTCTCTGTCACATGACACTACTGAAGGCCAACTAATCCTAAAGGATAAGTTTATCACTCACTCAGCTGCAGACATAGAAAAAAAAAACTGCAAAAGTCTGCCTTGGGCCTGGAGCAAAACTTAGAAACCCTATTGAACTTGGCAACCTCGTTTTTTAATAATATAGAGATCAGGAGAAGCAGGCAGAATGGGACAAACAGGATTTAAAAAACACCACTGCTTTAGGCATGGGCTCAGGCAAGTGGAATTTGGAGGCTCTGGAAAAGGGAAAACCTGAGCAATTTGAATGCCTAATATGGTTTCTTCCAGTAGCGTCTACAAGGATACTTTAGAAAAGATTGTCCAAGTAGAAGTAACCATGCCCCTTATGTCAAGGTAATTACTGGAAGGTCCACTGCCCCAGGGGATGAAGGTCCTCTGAGTCAGAAACCACTAACCAGATGATCCAGCAGTAGGACTGAGGGTGCCTGGGATAAGTGCCAGCCAATGCCATCACCCTCACAGAGCCCCAGGTATGCTTTATCATTGAGGGCCGGTAGGTTAACTCTCTCCTGGACACTTGTGCAGCCTTCTCATTCTTACTCTCCTGTCCTGGACAACTGTCCTCCAGATCTGTTATTATCCAAGGGGTCTTAGGACAGCCAGTCACTAGATACTTCTGCCAGCCACTAAGTTGTGACTGGAGAGCTTTATTCTTTTCACATGCTTTTCTAATTATGTCTGAAATCCCCACTCCCTTGTTAAGGAGAGAGATTCTAGCAAAAGCAGGGGCCATTATACACCTGAACATAGGAGAAGGAACACGCATCCTATTTATTGTCCCTTGATTGAGGAAGGAATTAATCCTGAAGTCTGGGTAACAGAAGGACAATATGGATGAGCAAAGAATTTTTGCCCTGTTCAAGATAAACTAAAGAATTCCACCTCCTTTCCCCACCAAGGCAGTAACCCCTTAGAACCAAGGCCCAACAAGGACACAAAAGATTGTTAGGACCTAAAGGTCCAAGTCCTACTAAAACCATGCAATAACACCTGTAATACTCCAATTTTAGGAATACAGGAAGCCAATGGGAAGTGGAGGTTAGTGCAAGACCTCAGGATTACCAGTGAGGCTGTTGTACCTCTATACCCAACTGTACCTAGCCCGTATACTCTGCTTTCCCAAATACCAGAGGAAGCAGAGTGGTTTACAGTCATGGACATTAAGGATGACTTTTTCTGCATCCCTGTACATCCTGACTCTCAATTCTTGTTTGCCTTTAAAGATCCTTCAAACCCAATATCTCAACTTACCTGGACTGTTTTATCCTAAGGGTTCAGGGATAGCCCCCATCAATTTGACCAGGCATTATTCCAAGACTTGAGCCAATTCTCATACCTGGACACTCCTATCCTTTGGTATGTGGATGATTTACTTTCAACCACTCATTCAGAAACCTTGTGCCATCAAGCCACCCAAGCACTCTTAAATTTCTTTGCTACCTGTGGCTACAAGTTTTCTAAACCAAAGGCTCACCTCTGTTCACAGCAGGTTAAATACTTAGGGCTAAAATTATCCAAAAGCACCAGGGCCATCAGTGAGGACATATCTAGCCTATACTGGCTTATCCTCATCACAAAACCCTAAAGCAACTAACAGGGTTACTTGACATAACAGGTTTCTGCTGAATATGAATTCACATGTATGATGAAATAGCCAGACCATTATATACACTAATTAAGGAAACCCAGAAAGCCAATACCCATTTAATAAGATGGACACCAGAAGCAGAAGCAGCTTTCCAGGCCCTAAAGAAGGCCCTAATCCAAGGCCCAGTGTTAAGCTTGCCAATGGGGCCAGACTTTTCTTTATAGGTCACAGAAAAAAACAGGAATAGCTCTAGGAGTCCTTACACAGGTCTGAGGGATGAGCTTGCAACCAGTGGCACACCTGAGTAAGAAAATTGATGTAGTGGCAAAGGATTGGCCTCATTGATTATGGGTAGTGGTGGCAGCAGCAGTCTTAGTGCCTGAGGCAGTTAAAATAATACAATAAAGAGGTATTACTGTGTGGAAATCTCATGATGTGAATGGCATACTCACTGTTAAAGGAGACTTGTGGTTGTCAGACAACCATTTACTTAAATATCAGGCTCTATTACTTGAAGGACCAGTGCTTCAACTATGCACCTGTGCAACTCTTAACCCAGCCACATTTCTTCCAGACCATGAAGAGAAGATAGAACACAACTATCAACAAGTAATTGCTCAAACCTACACAGCTCAAGGAGACTTTTCAGAGGTTCCCTGGACTGATCCCAATCTCAACTTGTATACTGATGGAAGTCCCTTTGTAGAAAAAGAACTTCAAACAGCAGAGTATGTAGTGGTCAGTGATAACGGAATACTTGAAAGTAATCCCCTCACTCCAGGAGCTAGTACTAAACTGGCAGAACTAATAGCCCTCATTCAGGCTCTAGAATTAGGAGAAGGAAAAAGGGTAAATGTATATACATACTCTAAGTATGCTTACCTAGTCCTCAATGCCTATGCAGCAAAATGGAGACAAAGGGAATTCCTAACTTCCAAGAGAACAGCTATCAAACATCAGGAAGCCATTAGGAGATTATTATTGGTTGTACAGAAACCTAAAGAGGTGGCAGCCTTACACTGCTGGGGTCATCAGAAAGGAAAGGAAAAGGAAATAGAAGGGAATCACCAAGCAGATATTGAAGCCAAAAGAGCCACAAGGTGGGAACTCCATTAGAAATGCTTATAGAAGTACCCGTAGTATGGGGTAATCCCCTCTAGGAAACCAAGCCCCAGTACTCATCAGGAGAAATAGAATGAGGAACCTCACACGGACATAGTTTTTGCCCTCAGGATGCCTAGCCACCGAAGAAGGGAAAATACTTTTGCCTGCAGCTAACCAATAGAAATTACTTAAAACCCTTCATCAAATCTTTCACTTAGGCATTGATAGCATCCATCAGCTGGCCAAATCATTATTTACTGGATCAGGCCTTTTCAAAACTATCAAACAATAGTCAGGGTCTGTGAAGTGTGCCAAAGAAATAATTCCCTGCCTTATTGCCAAGCTCCTTCAGGAGAACAAAGAACAGACCATTACCCAGGAGAAGGCTGGCAACTAGATTTTACCCACATGCCCAAATCTCAGGGATTTCAGTATCTACTAGTCTGTGTAGACACTTTCACTGGTTGGGCAGAAGCCTTCCCCTGTAGGACAGAAAGGGCCCAACAGGTAATAAAGGCACTAGTTCATGAAATAATTCCCAGATTCAGACTTCCTGAGGCTTACAGAGTGACAATGTCCCTGCTTTCAAGGCTACAGTAACCCAGGGAGTATCCCAGGTGTTAGGAAAACAATATCACTTACACTATGTCTGGAGGCTGCAGTTCTCAGGAAAGGTCCAGAAAATGGATGAAACACTCAAACGACATCTAAAAAAGCTAACCCAGGAAACTCACCTCACATGCCTGCTCTGTTGTCTATAGCCTTATTGAGGATCCTAAACTCTCCACAAAAATAGGACTTAGCCCATACAAAATGCTGTGTGGAAGTCCCTTCCTAAGCAATGACCTTGTACTTGACCAAGAGACAGCAAACTTAGTTGCAGACATCACTTCCTTAGCCAAATATCCACAAGTTCTTAAAACATTACAAGGAGCCTGTCTCTGAGAAGAGGGAAAGGAACTATTCCACCCTGGTGACACCGTATTTGTCAAGTCCCTTCCCTCTAACTTCCCATCCCTAGATACATCCTGGGAAGGATGCTACCCAGTCATTTTACCTACCCCAGCTGGGGTTAAAGTGTCTGGTATGGAGTCTTGGATACATTAAACTCAAGTCAAACCTTGGATATGGCCAAAGGAACCCAAAAATCCAGGAGACAATTCTAGCTATTCTTGTGAGCCCCTAGAGGATCTGCACCTGCTCTTCAAATGACAACCAGGAAGAAAGTAACAAAAATCGTAAATCCCCAAGTCCCTCCCTTATCATATTTTTCTATTTACTATTTTTTTACAGCCTTTCACTCTCATTGCACCCCCTCTATGCCTCTGTACAACCAGTAGCTCCCTTTACCAAGAGTTTCTATGGAGAATGCGACATCCAGGATATACTGATGACCCATTTTATAGGAGTTTATCTAAGAGAATCCTCACCTTCAATGCCCATATCCACATGCCCCACAACTGCTATAACTCTGCCACTCTTTGCATGAATGCAAATACTCATTATTGGACAGGAAAAAATGATTAATCCTAGTTGTCCTGGAGGACTTGGAGCCACTATCTGTTGGATTTACTTCACCCATACCAGCATGTCTGATGGGGATGGAGTTCAAGATCAGGCAAGATAAAAACACATAAAGGAAGTAGTCTCCCAACTGACCCAGGTACATAACACCGCTGTCCCCTAAAAAGGACTAGATATCTCAAAACTACATGGAAGCCTCTGTACCCATACTTTCCTGGCAAGCCTATTTAATACCATCCTCACTGGGCTTCATGAGGTCTCAGCCCAAAACCCTACTAACTGTTGGATATGCCTCCCCCTGCACTTCAGGCCATAAGTTTCAATCCCTGTACCTGAACAATGGAACAACTTCAGGATAGAAATAAACACCACTTCTGTTTCAATAGGACCTCTTGTTTCCAACCTGGAAATAAACCATACCTCAAACCTCACCTGTGTAAAATTTAGCAACACTGTAGACACAACCAACTCCTGATGCATCAGGTGGGTAACAGCTGCCACATGAATAGTCTGCCCACCCTAAGAAATATTTTTTTTTGTCTGTGGTACCTCAGCCTATCGTTATTTAATGGCTTTTCAAAATCTATGTCCTTCCTTTCATTCTTAGTGCCCCCTATGACCATCTACGTGGAACAAGACTTACACAATTATGTCGTACCTAAGCCCCACAACAAAAGAGTACCCATTCTTCCTTTCATTATTGGAGCAGGAGTGCTAGGTGGACTAGGTACAGGCATTGGCAGTATCACAACCTCTACTCTGTTCTACTACAAACTATCTCAAGAACTAAATGGTGACATGGAACAGGTCGCTGACTCCCTGGTCACCTTGCAAGATCAACTTAACTCCCTAGAAGCAGTAGTCCTTCAAAATCGAAGAGATTTAGACTTGCTAACTGCCAAAACAGGAGGAACCTGTTTATTTTTAGGGGGAGAATGCTGTTGTTATGTTAATCAATCTGGGAATCATCACTGAGAAAGTTGAAGAAATTTGAGATTGAATACAATGTAGGGCAGAGGAGCTTCAAAACACTGGACCCTGGGACCTCCCGGGGTCAGCCAATGGATGCCCTGGATTCTTGCCTTCTTAGGACCTATAGCAACTATAATATTGCTACTCCTTTTTGGACTCTGTATCTTTAACCTCCTTTTTAAGCTGGTCTCTTCCAGAATCAAAGCTGTAAAAACTACAAATGTTCTTCAAATGGAGCTGCAGATGAAGTCCATGGCTAAGATCTACCAGGGACCCCTGGACCAGACTGCTAGCCCATGCTCTGATGTTAATAACATCGATAATGACTCTTCTGAGGAAATCTCAACTGCACAACTCCTACTACACCCCAGTTCAGCAGGAAGCAGTTGGAGTGATTGTTGGCCCACCTCCCCAAAAGCACTTGGGTTTTCTTGTTGAGAGATGGGACTGAGAGACAGGACTAGCTGGATTTCCTAGGCCAACTAAGAATCCCTAAGCCTAGCTGGGAAGGTGGCTGCATCCATCTTTAAACAGGGAGTTTGCAACTTAGCTCACACCTGACCAATCAGAGAACTCACTAAGATGTTAATTAGGCAAAAACAGGAGGTAAAGAAATAGCCAATCTTCTATTGCCTGAGAGCGCAGCGGGAGGGACAAGGATTGGGATATAAACTCAGGTATTCAAGCCAGCAAGGGCAACACTTTTGGGTCCCTTCCATTTGCATGGGAGCTCTGTTTTCACTCTATTTCACTCTATTAGATCTTGCAACTGTACTCTTCTGGTCAGTGTTTATTATGGCTGGAGTGAGCTTTCACTCACCATCCACCACTGCTGTTTGCCACCATTGCAGATCCTCTGCTGAGTTCCATCCCTCCAGATCAGTGTTCCTGATCCAGCGAGGCATCCATTGCCATTCCCAATCAGGCTAAAAGCTTGCCATTGTTTCTGCATGGCTAAGTGCCTGGGCTCATCCTAATCAAGCTGAAAACTAGTCACTGGGTTCCACAGTTCTCTTCCATGACCCATGGTTTCTAATAGAGCTTTAACACTCACTGCTTGGCCCAAGATTCCATCCAGTGGAATCCATAAGTCCAAGGACCCCAGGTCAGAGAACATGAAGCTTGCCACCATCTTGGAGGTGGCCTGCCACCACTTTAGAAGTGGCCTGCCACCATCTTGGGAGCTGTTGGAGCAAGGACTCCCTGGTAACAGTACTGTCTCTCAGCTAGGGCTTTTGGGGAGTAGTAATGCACAGTTTCCTTTACCCTCGGGAGAAGTCCAAGGATGAAAAGACTTATTTTAAAAAAAAAAAAAAAAAAGATTTTTTTGGTTTACATCTTACCCTTCCTCAAGTCCCACATGTAGACACTGAAATCTTGTAGAACATTTTCTTTAGTTCACATAAAACAAGGATCTTGTCACATGACCAGGAATGAACAGGCTAATGGACACACTGAATGGTGAGGAGTAAACTTCATTGGGCAAACAGGAAAAAGAAAGAAAAAAAACTGTTAGCAAAGAGAGGGACTTCTGTTAACAGACCTCACAGTTTGATGAACACCAGGTCACCACATAAAAACTAAGAGTCCAGCCTCCTCTCCTGCCAAAAGGTGTGAATTTCCAAGGCTCCACCTCCTTTTCCTAGTGCATAGATATGCATTATTCACAGAGAAACAATAAAATAAAGAGTGTCCTTCATCAGAAATCAGCAGTCCAAGTTTTCAGCCTTCAGGCTGTTTTAGGCTTGAATGGGAAGTTTCACCCAGACCCGTTGACTGTCTCCTGTCTGTATCACTCAAAATGAGAAAAGGCACCTTGGCTATCTCCTGTCTTTATCACTCAAAATGAGAAAGTCTTTTTAACAAGTTGTTTGGAGAATCCTGAATATCCAAATGATAAATAATAAAGTTGAACATTACCACAAGCATGAACTTAAAGGGAGCTAAGACTTATTTTTTATAAAGTTGTAATTTTTTTTTCTCAAAATTGTTTTCAGATGGTTTATAATTGGCTTGTAAGGATGCTCCTACTAATTTTTGTAGGTTAATTTGGTATTCTGCCACTGTACTGAATGTCTTTATTACTTCTCAAGATTTTTAGTGTAGTATTTAAATGTTTCTATATAGACAATAATGTGATGTGCAAACCGAAACAATTTGACCTTCTCCTGTTTTATTTGGATGACTTTCTTATATTTCTTTCTCTTACACAAATGATCTGCCTGGGACTTCCAGTACTCTGTTGAATAAAAGTGGTAAAAGTCAACATTTTTGTCTTCTTTCACATCTTAAATAAAAAGCTTTCTTTTTTTCCAGTTCAGTGTAATATCAACTATTGATTTGTCATATTTTGCCTTAATTGTCCTGAAGAACATGCCATCTATACCCAATTTGTTCAGTTGTTTTAATCACAAAGTCATCTTAAATTTTTCCAAATAATTTCTTCTGCATCTAGAATAAAAAATAAAGATATTTACCAGTAAACATAATGAAAAATTAAACATTCTCTACACTATAAATTATAAAACACTGATGAAGAAACTAAATAAAACATGAAAAATTTGAGAGAATTTATCTTGCTTATGAGTTATAAAAATATGGTTAAAATGGCTATAATACTGAAGATAATCTACAGATTCAGTGAAAACCGTATAAAAATGCCAACAATTTTTTTTCCACAGGAATGGAAAACACAGGCCTAAAATTTATGGAGAACAGAAAAACCCTTTCAAATATCAAAGGTAATTCTCTGAAAAATGAACAAAGATGAAAGCATCAAACTACCAGACTTCAAAATATATTGCAAAGCTATAACAAGAAAAACAGCATGACACTGGCATAGAAAACAGACACACAGACCAAAGTATCTAGTGATCTCAGTAATAAATTTATAAGCCTAGAGCCAAGCAATTTTTAACTTGTTTAGAACACATATTTTAAAAAAAGACAATCATTTCAAAAAATGATACAGGAAAGTTGATTACTTAAATGCAGAGCAATGCAACCAGATGCCTACCTGTTACCATATTAAAACAACTTAATTAAAAATAAGTAGAAGATTTAAATGTGAAATTTAAACTTATAAACCTATTTAATGAAATATAGAGAAATTCTTTACCAAATAGAATGGGGAAAATAATTTTAAATAAGACCTCAAAAACACAAGCCACAAAAGCAAAAGCAGACAAGTGAAATGACCAGAATATAAAAATTTTACATAGCCAAAATAAATTAACAAAATGAAAAGAAAACTTACAGTTTGAGAGAACATATTGGAAAAATAGACATTACAAGGAATAAACATACAAAATATACAACAAATTTAAAAGCAAAAACAACAGATGATTAATAATAGGCAGAAAATCTTAAATGAAATATCTCCAAAGTGACATTTCTCCAAAGAAGACATACAAATGGCCAAGTACATGCAAAGATGCTCAACATTGTTATTAAAAAATACAAATCAAAGCCACAAAAAGATACCAAACCACTGCAGTTAAAATGACTATAATCAGAAATAATACATGCCTGGCTATTTCAACAGGAGGCATTGTGACATATCTCTGGGCCTATCATTTAAGGGATATGATTCTCCTCTTCTGCCTGGACACTGATCACAATAAGCATTGTGCCATGCAATTGGGCATAGGCTGGAATATATGTGACTTCTTTTGTTGTGAACTTGCATACAAGGAGAACATTGGAACATTTCTGCCTCAGCATTTAGGTTATGGGGCTGTCATGACTCTTTCATTACCACAGAGTAAATTGTGATGTATACCTAGGCACAGCTCCCAAGCATGATAATGACTCTTATAAGTGGATCCCACAAATGAAAGTAATTTTCACTCTCATAACTTGCATTAGAAACACAAGTGATTAAATCTCTTTCTGGTGAAGAGGTCACAGGAGATTATAACAGCCTCAGATATTTTAGAAAGCCCTTGGCTTGTACAAAGTGTGTAACAGAATTCATCAGAAAGGTAAAATTGTGAGTCTCATATGCCCACCCCACTGACAATAAGAACTGTTAACATCACACATATATGAAGCCAACTGTCACTCATAAAAACAGGACATGTGTGGGATTACAAATCACAATGCAGGAATTTTCTGCCAGTTTGATTGTGATATAAATGTTTGCTGAGCATCTGTGTCGTTTGAAAGTCCAAAATGGTTCCAGCCAACATATATTTTCATGATATCTACCTGGGCCAACATCTAGGTGATGTGACTCTCCTGCAAGGGCCCTACTCTCAAAAAGAATGGCCACATATCACTAGATCAAGCACTACATTGTTGTCTGATCTATGTCCACAGCAATTATTGTGACATATCACTGTGTCAACCACTCAGGTGATGTAACTCTCCTCATTAGAATGGGCCCTGCACACAGTGGGGTATAGTGACATATGGCTGAGCAAGGCACACAGGTGATGATACTCATGATGGAGTCATGTCCTGAAGATGGCATTGTGTCAAATATCTGGGCCTATATACTAGGTAATGCTGCTCTTCTGCTTGGGTCTGGCTTACCTGAATAGTGACATATTGCTAGGCTAGGCACACAGGAGATGGTATTCTTTTGCCAAGTCCATGCCTCAAGGAGAACATTGTGACATTTCCCTGGGCATATCAAGAAGATTTTGTGGATCCTTGCTCAGGTCCTGCCCACAGGGAGCACTATTACATAAGGGTAGAACCTGCATCTATCTGTTGTAACTCTCTTGCCTGAAACCTGCCTTAAAGGAGCCTTGTAACACATCTTGAGAGTTACCATCAAGGTCATGTAAATCTTCTGCCTAGCTTCACCTCACATGTTAGATTGTGTTATATAAGTAAGGAAGCTCCTAGGTGATATGATTTTTCTGTTTGAGACCTGCCTACCTGGGTCATTGGGCTATGTATGTAATCACGTGTCTTAAGTGATGTGATCCTTTTCTTCTGCCTGAGTCTTTACAATAGAAAAATATGACATATTGCTAAGCCCAATACTTAGGTAATATGCCTATTCTTTTTTTCCTGAACCATGGCCATGTAAAAGTATTTTGATGTATTGTAGGGCTTAGCATACAGATGGCATTCCTTTCTGCCTGGGCTCGATCTAAACAAAGAATTATGGCATATTGCTCAGCACCCCCACCCTGATGATGTAATTCTCCTGCCTATGCCAAAGCAACAAAAAGTATTTTTACACATCTTGGGCACATTTTGTAGGTGTTTTTACTCCCATCATTTGTATGGATTTTTTTTCCACGTTTAAAATTGTGTTATATTGCTGGGTAGAGCACCGAGTTAATGTAACCCTGATTTCTAGACTCTGCCTACAGAGGGCATTGTGACATATTGCTTGGCACAGCATTTAAGTTGTGACACCCTCTTGCCAAGTTTTTTTCTACAAATCGGATTATGAAATTTTCATTGCTTCAATTCAGAGGCATGATAATCAAACTTAAATTGGGATTCCACCAATGGTAGATATTTTGCCTATCATTGCTACACTTAGTGCAATAGGTAAGTTTATGGGTTGCATATTTGTACAAAGCTCATAGAAGGCTATAACACTGAACATATTCTATAAACTCTTTGGGTAATACACAGAGATTTATAACAGGCTGCAGGAAAAATTAAGATCATGACTCTTGATTACACATGCAGGTGAAAGCAAAAGTTGTCACCATCCCACATTTACAAAGCCCACTGTTGAAGTCCTGAGTCTAAGAAGTAATTAAAGTACAACGATGAAATTGTAAGTTTCACATGTGGGTCTTACTACAAGTAAGATTGTGATTCATTTCTGGACCCACCAACTCAAAGGAGATGCTGACTTTAAACCTGAAGCCGGGACTTGTGTGATAATGTGAAACTTATTTTTGAACATTTTCAACTGCGTGATCCAGAAGTATAACTGCTCAGCATCTGAGTGTTTTTGCTCTCCTTTCTATGCCCACAACACTGTTGAAATTGTGACATGTGTGCACCAAGCACCTAAGCAATGTACAACATCTTGTTTGGCAATGCAACATAGGAAAGTTTTATATATCACTAGGACCAAAACGTAAGTGACATGAAATCTTTACAATAGGGAAATGTGATTCCTGATTCACATTTTGGCCTGATTCCTGACTACAAAGAGCATTGTGGCTTTTATCTAGGTTTATCACATAAGTGATGTGACTTTCTTCTACAGTCTTGGTCCTGCACTTATGGGGCATTGTGACACATAACTCTTTTCTGCACCCAGGTGATGTGACATTTTTGGGTGGGGTTCCAGGTAAATTGCAAAGCTGAAGTTTGTCTCCACTCCTGCCTAAGCCCTGCTAACAGGGGAGATTTATAAATGTCACTGAAACAAACATCCAGCTGATGTGACTCTGCTTCCAGAGTCCTACCCACAAGGAGAATTCTGACATTTCACTGGGCCAGCACCCACTCAGGTGATATGGCTTTCCATTCTTCACCATGCTGAGAGGTGATATTGTTCCATATACCAGAGAACAGATCTAAGGCCTAAAAATGACTCTTGTTTCTGGAGCTAGGACATGTGCAGGATTTTGACTCTCATCTCTGAACCTTTAAACAGGTGTTCTTTTGACATCAAATACCCTTGCCCAGCTCCTGAGTGATTTAATAATCCTGCTCAGTTATAACCAACAGATGACATTTTGACACATACCTGGGTAAAGAACCTTGGTGATTTGACTCACATGTCTTAACAGGTTTTCAGAAAGGATTGTAACATATCTCTGGACCCATTGTCTAGATTATGTAACTGTTCTCTCCTGCCTGAACCCTGCTTCCAGTGAAGAGAACAACATTTGTAAGCACTGAATTCAAATAACGTGACTCTCTTGCCTGGGCCTTTTCAACAGCAGTCATTAAGACATATCTCTGGGCCCATCATTTAGGTGATATGATTCTCCTCTCCTTAATGGACACACTTCACAAGGGACATTATTCTATATTGTTTGGCCTAGCACCAATGTTTTGTGGCTTTTCTCTTTGGGCCCTGCCTACAAAGAGAATATTGCAATATTTCTGCCTTAGAATTTAGGTGATATGGTTGTCCTCCCTGTTAAATAATGACAGAGGGGATGTTGACATGTAACTAGGCACAGCTAACAGGCATAATGATGACTTTCATATATGAACCTAGCAAGTAGGAGAAATTGTGACTTTTTTAACTAGGTTTAGGGATACGAGTGATGTCCAGGATATCCTTCTGGTAAAAAGGTCAGAGAAGATTACAACACTCTCACATACTTTATAACACCCTTGGGTTCTACAGATAGTGTCATAATAGGGCCTATCACACAGAAATAATTTTGAGTCTCATTTGCACACCCAACTGAGAGTAAGAACTTTCAACTTCACAGATGGATGAAGGCAGCTGTTCTGCCCAAAAACAGGACATGTGTGGTATCAACGATGGATGAAGGCAACTGTTTTACATGAAAACAGGGTGTGTAGTATTGTAAATATAATCCCAATAATTTTATTTCATCATGACTCTGATATTAATCTTTGCCATGCACCTAAGTGATTTCACTGTTCAGACTGATTCCAGCCTACATACCGGGTTTTGTTCAACCTGGGCCAACCTTGAAGTGTTGTATTTCTTGTGCCTTGGCCCTGTTCTCAATAATAACTGTGACATCACTGGATCCAGCACCAAGGTGACATTACATTCTTGCCTGCACCATGCCCACACATATTATTGTGACATATCACTGTCCATCTCTTGGAAGATATAACTGTCCTCTATGGAATGGGCCAAGTACCAAGGGCAAAATAGTTATATATTATTAGGCCAAGCACACAGGCAATGATACTCTTTTGCATGGGCCATGCCCAAAAGGGCACTTTGACATATCACAGGGCCTATCATGTAGGTGGGTAATATTGCTCTTCTGCTTAGGACCTGCCCACTTGAATAGTGATTTATTGCTAGGCAAGGCAAAAAGGTGATGGTACTCTTTTGCCAGGGTCATGTTTTAAGGAAGGCTTTGTGACACGTCTCTAGGCCTGTCACCTAGGTAATGTGACTTCCTGTTTGGCCCTGCCCACATGGAGCATTGTGACATAAGGGTGAAACCTACTTCTAGGTAATGTAACTCTGTGGCCTGAGTCTTTCTCTAAGGGGGACTTGTGAATATCTCAGGACCCAGGACCAGATGATGTGGCCCTTTTGTCTGGTTTCTTCCCACATATTAAAATGTGACATATACCTAAAGAAGCACCTAGGTGACATGACTCTCCTTTTCTGCCTTGGCCCTGCCTGCTGGTGACAATAAGCCATATTTCTTGGCCCATGTCCTAAATGATGTGACACTCTTCTTCTGTCTGGGTCTTTACAATGGAAAGATTGTGACATATTGATAAGACCAGCACTTTGATAATGTGACTCCCGTCTTGTTGGTGAACAATGCCCCTACTTTTGTCATATTTCAGGGCCCAGCACCCAGATAATATTACTCTTCTGCCTATATCATTCATAAAGAGAAAATTGTGGCATATTTCTTGGGCCAGCACCATAATGATGTGACACTCTTGCCTGTGCCAGAGCTACAGAAGTTATTTTGACATAATTTTCATCCATTTTGTAGGTGTCTTGGCTCTCATGACTCTTCTGGTTTTCTTCCATGTGTGGTTGTATTATATTGCTGGCTCCAGCCCCCAGTTAATGTGACCCCCTTTCCTAGGTGCTGCCTAGAGAGGACATTGTGATATATTATTTGGCAAAGTCCCTATGTGATGTTAACCAACTGTCTAGATTTTTGCCCACAAATGGGATTACAAGATATACCTTGCCTTATTTCAAAGACATGATGATCAATCTTATGTTGTGATTCAGCCAATAGAAGATATTTTACCTCTCACCACTAGGTTTAGATAAATAGGTAAGGAGCTTCATTGAATATTTGTACAAAGCTTAGAGAAATTTACAACATTAACTCATATTATAAAATCTTCTTGGATCATACAGAGATTTTTATTGCAGGGCCCAGCAAAAAGTTAAGTTTGTGACTATCAATTACACACTCAGGTGAAAGTAAATGTTGTTATTGTCCTATGTTTGCAAAGATCATTTCTGTGGTCATACATTTAGCAAGTGAATACAGCACAAGGTTGGATTTCAGACTTTTGTAAGTCAATCTGGCCACAGGTGGGATGGTGAATCACTTCTTGACCCATCTCATGAGCATAGAAATGATCTTATTTTTTTTGTCAGCCTATAGGAGAGATGTTAAGTTTCATATCTGGATTTAAGGCAATATGTAATATTGTGAGCCCATATAAGCATGTAGGCCTCAGAGAGTTTTGCAACTCTTAGGCATAGTGTATAAGGTTCTCAGATGTAGTAGAGAGTGTCATACAATGGCCAGCACACACATGAGACACTGACTGTCATGCATACAACACCTGGAAAATTGGGTCACTTCCACCCTAATACTGTGCTTCTTAAAGGGTGGTGCTTTTCAAAGGGTCTTAGCAAATGGCATACCAAGAGATTATATCCCACACCTGGCTCAGAGAGTCCCATGCAGCAGTGAGGCTGGGGGAGGGGCACCCACCATTGCTTAGTCTTGAGTAGGTAAACAAAGTGGCAGGGAAGCTCGAACTGGGTGGAGCCCACCACAGCTCAAGGAGGCCTGCTTGCATATGTAGACTCCACCTCTGGGGACAAGGTATAGCCAAACAAAAGACAGTAGAAACTTCTGCAGATTTAAATGTCCCTGTCTGACAGCTTTGAAGGAGTAGTGGTTCTCCCAGTATGGAGTTTGAGATCTGAGAATGGACAGACTGCCTCTTCAGGTGGGTGACTGATCTCTGAGTAGCCTAACTGGGAGGCATACCTTGGTAGGGGCAGATGGACACCTCATATAGCCACGTACCCTCTGAGATGAACCTTCCAGAGGAATGATCAGGCAGCAACATTTCCTGTTGAGCAATATTTTCTGCTCTACAGCCTTCTCTGCTAATAGCCAGGCAAACAGGGTCTGGAGTGAATGGAGCCTCACTGCCACATAGGACCCTCTGATCCAGGTGTGGGATATAATCTCTTGGTGTGACATTTGCTAAGACCCTTTGAAAAGCACAGTATTAGGGAGGAAGTGACCCAATTTTCAAAGTGCTTTCTGTCCTGGCTTCCCTTGGCTAGGAAAGGGAATTCCCTGATCACTTTCAATTCCCAGGTGAGGCAATACCTCATGCTCCTTCAGCTTTCACTCAGTGGGCTGCACACACTGTCCTGCATGAACTGTCTCACTTGACCCAGTGAGATGAACCCGGTACCTCAGTTGGAAATGCAGAAATCACCCATCTTCTGTGTCACTCACACTGGGAGCTGTAGACTGGCACTGTTCTTATTCAGCCATCTTCTGTGTGTGTGAGTTCTATAAAGAAGAGCTCTAACAATTTTTCCTAATGAAAAGCACTTGGATCAAATATTTATTGAAGAGAAGATAAAAGCTCTTTCTCTTTTAGTTTACATGAGATTAATGCTTGATAAATAAAAACAGACTTAAAGGTTATCAATAAAACACCAATGTTGAAGATGGCAGGACAGGAAGAGCTCTGGTCTGCACGTCTGAGTGAGATCAATGCAGAAGGCAGGTGATCCCTGCATTTCCAACTGAGGTTCCCAGTTGATCTCACTGACACTGGTTAGACAGTGAGGGCAGCCCATACAGGATGAGCTGAAGCAGAGTGAGATGTCACCTCTCTTGGGAAGCACAAGGGGTCAGGGAACCTCCTCATCTAGCCAAGGTAGTCCTTGAGGGACTGTTCCATGAGAAACACTGCATGCCAGCCCAGATACTATGCTTTCTCCATTGTCTTCACAACCCACTGGCCAGGAGATTACTTTGGGTTTCTACACCACCAGGGCCCTGGGTTTTAGGCAAAATAAAAAAATAAAATTAAAAAAAAAGGTGGCCATGTAGTCAGGTACTGATCTAGTTGCAGGAGTTTTTCATACCCCAGTTACTCGTGGAACACCAGAGAGACAGAACCATTCATTACCCTGGAAAGGGGGCTAAACCCAGTGAGCCAAGTAGTCTAGTTCAGTGAATCCCATTCCCATGGAGCCCAGCAAGCTGAGATTCACTGACTTAAAATTATCACTGGCAGCACAGGACTCTGAAGTCGACCTGGGATGCTCAAGCTTGGTAGTGGGAGGAGCATCCACTATTACTGAGGCTTGAGTGGGTGATTTTCCCCTCACAGTGTAAAGAAAGCCCCCATGAAGTTCTGACTGGGCAGAATCAATCACAGCTTGGCAAAGCCACTGTAGCCACACTGCCTCTCTGGATTCCCCTACTCTGGGCAGGGCATCTCTGAAAAGAAGGCAGCAGCCCCAGTCAAGGGCTTATAGATAAAAACCTCATCTCCCTGGGACAGAGAACCTATGGGAAGGTGCATCTATGGGTGCAGCTCTATCAGACTTAAACATCCCTGCTTGCTGGCTCTGAAGAGAGCAGTGGATTTACCAGAAAATTGCTTGAGCTCTGCTAAGGGACAGATGGCCTTCCCAAGTGGGTCCCTGACTCCCATGCCTGGTGACTCCCAGCAGAAGTCAACAGACACCTCATAAAGAAGAGCTCCAGCTGGCATCTGGTGCATCCCTTTCTGGGACAAAGCTTCCAGAGAAAAGAGAAGGAAGCAAACTTTGCTGTTCTGCAGCCCCCACTGGTGATACCCAGGCAAAGAGTATCTGGAGTGGACCTCCAGCAAACTCCAGCAGACTGCAGGAGAGGGGTCTGTTAGAAGGAAATCTAATAAACAAATCAATAGCATCAACAAAAAGGATGGCCATGCAAAAACTCAATCTGAATGTCACCAAACAGAGACCAAAGGTAGATAAATACATGAAGATGAGGAAATACCACTCAACAAAGCTGAAAATTTGAAAACCTGAATGTGTTTTCTCTTACAAAGGATTACAACTTCTCAACAGCAAGGGAACAAAACTGGGTGGAGAATGAGTTTGAGGAACTGAGAAAAGTATACTTCAGAAGGTGCGCAATAACAAACTTTCTCAAGGAAAAGGAGCATCATCTAACCCACTTCAAAGAACCTAAGAATCTTGAAAAAAGGTTAGATGAATTGCTGACTATAATAACCAGTTTAGAGAAGAACATAAATGACCCAATTGAGCTAAAAAACACAGCATGAGAACTTCCTGAAGCATACACAAGTATTAGTAGTTAAATCAATCAAGTGGAAGAACGGGTACCAAAGATTGAAGACCAACTAAATAAAATGAAGCATAAAGACAAGATTAGAGAAAAAAATAAGAAATGAACAAAGCCTCCAAAATATGGGAGTATGTGAAATTGCTAAACCTACATTTGATTGGTGTACATAAATTTGAATTCTGGATTGTGGAATTCCAGTTGGGTTTCACATGCCAGTGGAGTGAGGAGGCCCAGGTGGGCCCATAAAAGTGGCTGTGGGTGGGCTTATCACACATTACTGGTTGTTTCCTTGTCTACACTCATAAGAAAGAAAGATCTTCTTTTTCATGGCAAGGCCAGGGAGGTTTCAGGAAAGTCAAGGGAGGTCTGAGGCTTTTGGGAACCAGTGAGGAAAAAAGGTCATTTCTCAGCCCAGTGCTTTTGCCCTTCCTGGCTTGTGGCTTTGGGGACTCAATTTGCTCATAAAAATACTGGCAATGAAAGACCCTCAGTGACTGGCTGCTCACACCAATTTTACCAGGCCACTGCACTGTTCCCACCCTGCAGCTCCAGGTAAAGACTGTACTTCAAAAAGCTTTGGATCTCTGGGCTGAGTTCAGATCTTTGAGAGGGTTTCCCTCAGGGCACACCCTCAGGCAGCTGCCTCCCAGGTTTCCTCCTAGAATGTGAACTCAGGGGGTTATAGCAGCACATTCTGCTTTAAGTTATTGACTAGTTAATCAATAAATCACTTAATATGCCAAGATGGATGTGGGTCTTGACACTTGATCTCCTTCTTCTAGTGGGACTGCACTGGGGTTTGCCATACTGATTTCTTTGAGGAAAAAGCTAGCAGGCAAGACAGGACTCAAGGGCCAGAGATGGGACAGAGCACCTAGACTGGCCTCTACCAAGGCCCTCTGAAACCCCTGCAGACAGGAAGGCTCAGTGGAGTTCCAGGCCCCTTTCCTAGGTTGGTGCCCATAGCCCATTACTGGATCTCAAAGAAGAGCCTACTCTTTCTGCAACCTGAACCCACTGTTCTCTAGGAGGTGAGCATCCATTTATCTTTGTGGAGATGGCCTTCTGCTTAATTTCCATTGAATGTTCTTCTGCAGGAAATGCCTAGGGAATCCTGGGTCTTTGCTGGAGTTTCTCTAAGTGTCAAAATCAGTAAGAGTCTCAAAAATATAATTAAGAGTATTTTCTTCACATTACTATCTCAGCCTTAGCTTTGCCTGAAAATGTATAAAAACAAATGTTAAGATTTTTGTCCTTTTCATTATTTTAATGAGGTCATCACAAAAAACTTTTATTTTTTTGGAATTTATTTTCATGCCAATCATTGATTTTTGTTTTCTTCTTTGTTCAATTTGTTACTTGTTTTGGGGGCACAATCTTTTTTTATTATTATTATTATTATTATTATTATACTTTAGGTTTTATGGTACATGTGCGCAATGTGCAGGTAAGTTACATATGTATACATGTGCCATGCTGGTGCGCTGCACCCACTAACTCGTCATCTAGCCTTAGGTATATCTCCCAATGCTATCCCTCCCCCCTACCCCCACCCCACAACAGTCCCCGAAGTGTGATGTTCCCCTTCCTGTGTCGATGTGTTCTCATTATTCAATTCCCACCTATGAGTGAGAATATGCGGTGTTTGGTTTTTTGTTCTTGTGATAGTTTACTGAGAATGATGATTTCCAGTTTCATCCATGTCCCTACAAAGGACATGAACTCATCATTTTTTATGGCTGCATAGTATTCCATGGTGTATATGTGCCACATTTTCTTAATCCAGTCTATCATTGTTGGACATTTGGGTTGGTTTCAAGTTTTTGCTATTGTGAATAATGCCGCAATAAACATACGTGTGCATGTGTCTTTATAGCAGCATGATTTATAGTCCTTTGGGTATATACCCAGTAATGGGATGGCTGGGTCAAATGGAATTTCTAGATCTAGATTCCTGAGGAATCCCCACACTAACTTCCACAAGGATTGAACTAGTTTACAGTCCCAACAACAGTGTAAAAGTGTTCCTATTTCTCCACATCCTCTCCAGCACCTGTTGTTTCCTGACTTTTTAATGACTGCCATTCTAACTGGTGTGAGATGGTATCTCATTGTGGTTTTGCTTTGCATTTCTCTGATTGCCAGTGATGATGAGCATTTTTTCATGTGTTTTTTGGCTGCATAAATGTCTTCTTTTGAGAAGTGTTTGTTCATGTCCTTCACCCACTTTTTGATGGGGTTGTTTGTTTTTTTCTTGTAAATTTGTTTGAGTTCTTTGTAGATTCTGGATATTAGCCCTTTGTCAGATGAGTAGGTTGCGAAAATGTTCTCCTATTTTGTAAGTTGCCTGTTCACTCTGATGGTAGTTTCCTTTGCTGTGCAGAAGCTCTTTAGTTTAATTAGATCCCATTTGTCAATTTTGGCTTTTGTTGCCATAGCTTTTGGTGTTTTAGACATAAAGTTCTTACCCATGCCTTTGTCCTGAATGGTAAAGCCTAGGTTTTCTTCTAGGGTTTCTATGATTTTAGGTTTAACATTTAAGTCTTTAATCCATCTTGAATTAATTTTTGTATAAGGTGTAAGGAAGGGATCCAGTTTCAGCTTTCTACATATGGCTAGGCAGTTTTCCCAGCAACATTTATTAAATAGGGAATCCTTTCCCCATTGCTTGTTTTTCTCAGGTTTGTCAAAGATCAAATAGTTGTAGACATGTGGCATTATTTCTGATGGCTGTGTTCTGTTCCATTGATCTATATCTCTGTTTTGGTACCAGTACCATGCTGTTTTGGTTACTGTAGCCTTGTAGTATAGTTTGAAGTCAGGTAGTGTGATGCCTCCAGCTTTATTCTTTTGGCTTAGGATTGACTTGGTGATGCGGGCTCTTTTTTGGTTCCATATGAACTTTAAAGTAGTTTTTTCCAATTCTGTGAAGAAAGTCTTGGTAGCTTGATGGGGATGGCATTGAATCTGTAAATTACCTTGGGAAGGATGGCCATTTTCACGATATTGATTCTTCCTACCCATGAGCATGGAATGTTCTTCCATTTGTTTGTATCTTCTTTTATTTCCTTGAGCAGTGATTTGTAGTTCTCCTTGAAGAGGGCCTTCAAATCACTTGTAAGTTGGATTCCTAGGTATTTTATTCTCTTTGAAGCAATTGTGAATGGGTGTTCATGCATGATTTGGCTCTCTGTTTGTCTCTTGTTGATGTATAAGATTGCTTGTGATTTTTGTACATTGATTTTGTATCCTGAGACGTTGCTGAAGTTGCTTATCAGCTTAAGGAGATTTTGGGCTGAGACAATGGGGTTTTCTAGATATACAATCATGTCATCTGCAAACAGGGAAAATTTGACATCCTCTTTTTCTAATTGAATACCCATTATTTCCTTCTCCTGCCTAATTGCCCTGGCGAGAAATTCCAACACTATGTTGAATAGGAGTGGTGAGAGAGGGCATCCCTATCTTGTGCCAGTTTTCAAAGGGAATGCTTCCAGTTTTTGCCAATTCAGTATGATATTGGCTGTGGGTTTGTCATAGATAGCTCTTATTATTTTGTGATATGTCCCATCAGTACCTAATTTATTGAGAGTTTTTACCAAGAAGGGTTGTTGAATTTTGTCATAGGCCTTTTCTGCATCTATTGAGATAATCATGTGGTTTTTGTCTTTGGTTCTGTTTATATGAGGGATTACATTTCTTGATTTGTGTATATTGAACCAACCTTGCATCCCAGGGATGAAGCCCACTTGATCATGGTGGATAAGCTTTTTGATGTGCTGCTGGATTCGGTTTGCCAGTATTTTATTGAGGATTTTTGCATCAATGTTCATCAAGGATATTGGTCTAAAATTCTCTTTTTTGGTTGTGTCTCTGCCAGGCTTTGGTATCAGGATGATGCTGGCCTCATAAAATGAGTTAGGGAGGATTCCCTCTTTTTCTATTGATTGGAATAGTTTCAGAAGGAATGGAACCAGTTCTTCCTTGTACCTCTGGTAGAATTCAGCTGTGAACTCATCTGGTCCTGGACTTTTTTTGGTTGGTAAGCTACTGATTATTGCCACAATTTCAGCTCCTGTTATTGGTCTATTCAGAGATTCAACTTCTTCCTGGTTTAGTCTTGGGAGGGTACATGTGTTGAGGAATTTATCCATTTCTTCTAGATTTTCTAGTTTATTTGTGTAGAGGTGTTTTTAATATTCTCTGATGGTAGTTTGTATTTCTGTGGGATTGGTGGTGATATCCCCTTTATCATTTTTTATTGCATCTATTTGATTCTTCTCTCTTTTTTTCTTTATTAATTTTGCTAGCGGTCTATCAATTTTGTTGATCCTTTCAAAAACCAGCTCCTGGATTCATTAATTTTTTGAAGGGTTTTTTGTGTCTCTATTTCCTTCAGTTCTGCTCTGATTTTAGTTATTTCTTGCCTTCTGCTAGCTTTGAATGTGTTTGCTCTTGCTTTTCTAGTTCTTTTAATTGTGATGTTAGAGTGTCAATTTTGGATCTTTCCTGCTTTCTCTTGTGGGCATTTAGTGCTATAAATTTCTCTCTACACACTGCTTTGAATGCATCCCAGAGATTCTGGTATGTTGTGTCTTGGTTCTCATTGGTTTCAAAGAACATCTTTATTTCTGCCTTCATTTCATTATGTACCCAGTAGTCACTCAAAAGCAGGTTGTTCAGTTTCCATGTAGTTGAGCAGTTTTGAGTGAGATTCTTAATCCTGAGTTCTAGCTTGATTGCACTGTGATCTGAGAGATAGTTTGTTATAATTTCTGTTCTTTTACATTTATTGAGGAGAGCTTTATTTCCAAGTATGTGGTCAATTTTGGAATAGGTGTGGTATGGTGCTGAAAAAAATGTATATTCTGTTGATTTTGGGTGAAGAGATCTGTAGATGTCTATTAGGTCTGCTTGGTGCAGAGCTGAGTTCAATTCCTGGGTATCCTTGGTGACTTTCTGTCTCATAGATCTGTCTAATGTTGACAGTGGGGTGTTAAAGTCTCCCATTATTAATGTGTAGGAGTCTAAGTCTCTTTGTAGGTCATTCAGGACTTGCTTTATGAATCTGGGTGCTCCTGTATTGGGTGCATATATATTTAGGATAGTTAGCTCTTCTTGTTGAATTAATTCCTTTACCATTATGTAATGGCCTTCTTTGTCTCTTTCGATCTTTGTTGGTTTAAAGTCTGTTTTATCAGGGACTAGGATTGCAACCCCTGCCTTTTTTTGTTTTCCATTTTCTTGGTAGATCTTCCTCCATCCTTTTATTTTGAGCCTATGTTTGTCTCTGCACGTGAGATGGGTTTCCTGAATATAGCACACTGATGGGTCTTGAGTCTTTATCCAATTTGCCAGTCTGTGTCTTTTAATTGGAGCATTTAGTCCATTTACATTTAAAGTTAATATTGTCATGTGTGAATTTGATCCTGTCATTATGATGTTAGCTGGTTATTTTGCTCATTATTTGATGCAGTCTCTTCCTAGTCTCGATGGTCTTTACATTTTGGCATGATTTTGCTGCAGCTGGTACCAGTTGTGCCTTTCCATGTTTAGTACTTCCTTCAGGAGCTCTTTTAGGGCAGGCCTGGTGGTGACAAAATCTCTCAGCATTTGCTTGTCTGTAAAGTATTTTATTTCTCCTTCACTTATGAAGCTTAGTTTGGCTGGATATGAAATTCCAGGTTGAAAATTCTTTTCTTTAAGAATGTTGAATATTGGCCCCCACTCTCTCTGGTTTGTAAGGTTTCCGCCGAGAGATTGGCTGTTAGTCTGATGGGCTTCCCTTTGATGGTAACCTGACCTTTCTCTCTGCCTGCCCTTAACATTTTTTCCTTCATTTCAACTTTGGTGAATCTGATAATTATGTGTCTTGGAGTTGCTCTTCTCGAGGAGTATCTTTGTGGCTTTCTCTGTATTTCCTCAATCTGAATGTTTGCCTTCCTTGCTAGATTGGGGAAGTTCTCCTGGATAATATCCTGCAGAGTGTTTTCCAACTTGTTTCCATTCTCCCCGTCACTTTCAGGTACACTAATCAGACGTAGATTTGGTCTTTTCACATAGTACCACATTTCTTGGAGGCTTTGCTCATTTCTTTTTATTCCTTTTTCTCTAAACTTCCCTTCTCACTTCATTTCATTCATTTCATCTTCCAGGGCTGACACCCTTTCTTCCATTTGATTGCATCAGCTCCTGAGACTTCTGCATTCTTCACGTAGCTCTCAAGCCTTGGTTTTCAGCTCCATCAGCTCCTTTAAGCACTTCTCTGTATTGATTATTCTAGTTATCCATTCTTCTAATTTTTTTTCAAAATTTTCAACTTCTTTGCCTTTGGTTTGAATATCCTCCCATAGCTCGGAGTAATTTGATCATCTGAAGCCTTCTTCTCTCGACTCGTCATAGTCATTCTCCGTCCAGCTTTGTTCCATTGCTGGTGAGGAACTGCGTTCCTTTGGAGGAGGAGGGGTACTCTGATTTTTAGAGTTTCCAGTTTTTCTCCTCTGTTTTTTCCCCATCTTTGTGGTTTTATCTACTTTTGGTCTTTGATGATGGTGATGTACAGATGGGTTTTTCGTGTGGATGTCCTTTCTGTTTGTTAGTTTTCCTTCTAAGAGACAGGACCCTCAGCGGCAGGTCTGTTGGAGTACCGGCCATGTGAGGTGTCAGTCTGCCCCTCCTGGGGTGCCTCCCAGTTAGGCTGCTCGGGGGTCAGGGGACAGGGACCCACTTGAGGAGGCAGTCTGCCCATTCTCAGATCTCCAGCTGTGTGCTGGGAGAACCACTGCTCTCCTCAAAGCTGTCAGACAGGGACATTTAAGTCTGCAGAGGTTACTGCTGTCTTTTTGTTTGTCTGTGACCTACCCCCAGAGGTGGAGCCTACAGAGGCAGGCAGGCCTCCTTGAGCTGTGGTGGGCTCCACCCAGTTCAAGTTTCCAGGCTGCTTTGTTTACCTAAGGGAGCCTGGGCAATGGTGGGCGCCCCTCCCCCAACCTTGCTGCCGACTTGTTGTTTGATCTCAGACTGCTGTGCTAGCAATCAGTGAGACTCTGTGGGCATAGGACCCTCTGAGCCAGGTGCAGGCTATAATCTCCTGGGGCACTGTTTCCTAGGCCCGTTGGAAAAGCACAGTATTCGGGTGGGAGTGGCCCGATTTTCCAGGTGCCGTCTGTCACCCCTGGAAAGGGAACTCCCTGACCCCTTGCTCTTCCCGAGTGAGGCAATGCCTCACTCCTGCTTCAGCTGGCGCATGGTGCACTAACCCACTGACCTGCGCCCAATGTCTGGCACTCCCGAGTGAGAAGAACACGGTACCTCAGATGGAAATGCAGAAATCACCGGTCTTCTGTGTCACTCACGCTGGGAGCTGTAGACCAGAGCTGTTCCTATTCGGCCATCTTGGCTCCTCCTCCCAAAAAATCAGGGGCACAATCTTAATAAAATAATATGCTACACAAATGCTAACAGATGACAGCAATTTATTTAAAATGTTACTAGATTTCTTATATGAGTAAATAATTTCAGTAAACTTAGTTTATATTACTTGAATGAATTATTTTACATCATATCCTCAATCTTAAAATAATTTTAGCTAGGTATGCAATTTAAAATTGACAGATTTTTTAATTAGGCAACTTAAAAACATTTTATTGGACATGTTGTATAATATAATTCTGAAATATTTTATCTTAGAAGTCAACTTTTTTGACAATTGATATTCATCATATCTACAAAAGTGATTTTATGAACATGGTTTTATAGTTGCCAAAAATTTAGAAGAAAAAAATTATTCTGGTCTTCAGTAGTAAAACTTAAAAATTATAGAAATGAGCTTACATTTACTGGCTAAATTTTCAATAAAAACTGAAACATTTATTTACTTGCTTTTTATCTTTCAGTATCTGAGAATGAACAAATTTTATCATGTTCAGAATCTGCTTCATTATAGAAATAAGGCCAAACAGACATTAAAAATTCACAGAAAATCCTACCATATATATTATTTTTAAAAATTACTCAATTCATACTCCAAAAAAAAAAAAAAATACCAATCTTATTGAGCTTTACTGCTGGCAGAAGTCAGATTTTCTTAGGGTCATGCCAAACAAACAATTTTTATTTAGGCTTGTTTTCCACTTAACTTCCAGTAATTTCTGCCAGAACTACACTTCTGAGATCCTAGGACAGCAGGGCAGAAATAAAATTTCCTTGGGTTACAACAATTGTTTAGTTTTCTTCTTCCATATCACACATGATCATGAGGTCAGGAGATTGAGATCACGAGGTCAGGAGATTGAGACCATTCTGGATCATATGGTGAAACCTCATCTCTAATAAAAACACAAAGAAATTAGCCAGGCATGGTGGTGAGAGCCTGTAGTCCCAGCTACTCAAGTGACTGAGGGAGTAGAATTGCTGTTACCTGGGAGGTGGAGGTTGCAGTGAGCAGAGATCTAGCCACTGCACTCCAGCTTGGGTGAAGGACAAGACTCCATCTCAAAAAAAAAAAATGTATATATATTATATATATATATATATATATGAATCAAATCTATTTCAATGGCTTGATAATTCTGTCTAAGCAAGAATATAGAGGAGGAACACTAAATCCACATTTTGTTAATCTAATCTAAATGAAGAGTTAGGGGCATTTTCGGTTTTGATACCTGTGGTGAATACTCTTAACATGTATCAGCAGTTCCATGTTTAACAGCAAGGACTTGCCCTCTACCTCCCTCAGCAGGATGTTCAAATGAGAAATATAGTCTGAAAACTACAAGTTTTTCACTAAGTTTTGCTGAAATGTTCATTATTTTCATGTTGTTTCAATTGTGAGTGTCAGTTGTGCAGCATATGCACAATTATGCTCTCTTCATATGCAGAAGGGATGTCATTTCTTTACTATAGATATTTTCAATTTTTCACCTGAGACTACACGCTAATTTTGTAAAGAATATTTATTTCTAATTGTGTGGCTTCTATTACATAGCTAATATTGTCTTTGTTTACTTAATGAACATGCCAAAAAGACCTCATGACTTATTAGAAGTTCAACTGTTTGCTTACATAAATTGACCCAATAAATGTAATAAACTCAATTATGTCCATTTTATAAAGTAAAATGAACAATAACTAAATGTAAATTTGATTACATAAGATTCTCTAATTGAAGCAAAATATAAAATGTGCTAAATAAATAGCATACAATACACACACTGTGTAATTAATCACATGGAAAATTATTTGCAAATACCTTTAAGTTCTATAAATGTCACTCTCAGAATCTCTGAGGGGATTACCAAAAGAATGATTGTTTGCTTGTTTGTTTGTTTGAGATGCAGTTTTGTTCTTGTTGTCCAGGCTGGAGTGCAACGGCGTGATCTTGGCTCACTGCAACCTCCATCTCCTGGGTTCAAGTGATTCTCTTGCCTCAGCCTCCTAAGTAGCAGAGATTACAGGCACCTGCCACCACACCCAGCTAATTTTATATTTATAGTACAGAAGGGATTCCACCATGTTGGCCAGGCTGTCCTCAAACTCTTGATCTCCGGTGATCCACCTCCATCGTGCTCCCAAAGTGTTGGAATCTCAAGCATGAGCCACTGCCACCAGCCCAAAGAATGTTTTATGAAATTCAATGAAAAGAAAATTATATATTATGTATACAGTCAGCAATGGGCAAACAGAGAAATAAATAAAAGAGAATTTACACAAATGATTCTAGTTATTTGCACAAGTGATCTAGTTAAAATGTTATTTCCAGGAGCAATAAAATTTTAGATAAATATGTTTAATACAAAGCAGAGAAAATAGATTTTCTTTCAGAAACTTTGAGGTGTCTGGTTTGCTTATAAGTTACCAACACTTGAAAAATTATCTGTTTCATTCTAATATTTTTCTTTTTTTCTCAAAGTACGTGCACAACCATAAATAAATATGATTATTCTCTATAAATCAGTAAAGCACTTAAAGTTTATTTTACAGTCACATATGTGTATATCTGAAATTCATGTAAATCAAAACTAACTCATATTTTGTAAACTCCTTGGGTAGTACAGAGAGTTTCACTACAAGGCGCAGCAAAAAGTTAAGATAGGGACTCTCAATTACATGCTCAGGTATAAGTAAGTGTTGTCACCATCCAACATCTGCAAAGCCCAAAGTACACTGTTAAGGTACTGACCCTAACAAGTGAAAACATTACAAAGATGGATTGTGATTCTCATATGTGGATCTTGTTACAGGTGCGACCATGATTCCCTTTTTTAGACACAGCTTACAAGTATAAAAATGGGGGTTACTCTTGAACTCAGCCTAAATAAGAGATGTTCACTATCATACCTGAGTTTAAGGCAATATATAAGATTTTGAATCCATATGAGAATGTGGGCCTCAAAGTAGTTTGCCATACTCATGCATGATGTATAAAGCCCTTGAATGTTGTAGACAGTGTCATACAATGGTCCAGAACACACGTGACATTGTGACTCATATACATACCAAGCTAACAGTTAAAGGTGTCACCCTCAAAGATGAAGAAATTGTGTCATATCACTGGGCCTAGTACCCAGGTGTGAAAACTTTTGCTTAAATTGTTTTTCATGTATGCATTGTAACATATCATTTATTTGGAGTCGTAATAATGTGAGTCTTTTGCCTGGGCCCTGCCAACAAGAGGTATTATCACATATCTCTGAGCCTATCAGATATATGATTTGTCTATTTTGCCTTTGCTTTGCTCCCAATGAACATTGTGACATCACTGGATGTAGAGGCTAGGAAATGTGATTCTTTTTTTTTTTTTTTTTTTTTTTGCCCAGGCATTGCCCACCCAAGCAATTACACCATACCACTGAGTGGAAAACCTAGGTAATTTGACTCTTCTCCTTATTCTGGAGTTTGCCTAAAGAAAAGTTTACTACATATTGCTGATCCCAGCCCCTAGGTGGTATGACTCTCCTCTTTTTCTTCAACTCTGTCTACCATGGACATGGTGCCATATTACTTGAGGCTCTACCCAGGTGATGTGACTCTTCTGATTTGACACTGCCTTCAAAGGAGATTATAATGTATCCTTAGCTCAGAATCTAGGTGATGAGACTCTCTTTCCTTGTTTCTGTCCACAGGTAAAATTGTGACATATACACCTGGGTACAGCTCACACACACAAATATAACCATCATACCTGGACCCAGAAAGGAGATATATTTTGACTCTCATAGTCAGTCTTATGGCCATAGGACTTTAAAAGTCCTAATTGTATAAAGTTCACACAGTATTGACACTCAAGCATATCATATAAAGCCTGAGTGTTACAAAGAGTGTCATAATGGGGAGCAGCAACCAGATGTATGTGTAACTCTGGGATGCACAGCTAACTGACCCAGTTGTCATTCTCTCACCGAGATCAGGACATACAAATAAAGTACTAAATCTCACCCAAAAGAACAGTTGGAGTTTGAAATTGTTCCTTTCATATAAGGATCTGATTCATGGATCATTTGATGATTCATGATTCTACACACCAGTGAGGCTGTGACTCCCCTACTTGAACACAATCTTCAAGTGTGATTGAGCATCTTATACATGGATCTTGCCCATTGTTGAGATTGTAACTCTTCTTCGAACCAACTCACAGAAGGTGTGGAATCACAAACATAAAGCCGGTGTATGAGACTATGAAACTTATTTCTGAATATTTCCTAGTGTGTGAATAGGGCATAAAACTTAGCCTAGGTCCAGAATAACTTGACACGGCTTTATAAGCCATGACCACAGATGAAATTGTAAAATATGTGGAACATACACTTAAGAAAATGACCCTGGGCCTGCCTACAAAGGGCAGTTTTATATATCACTAGGACCAGTACTCAGAGGTTGTGAATTTTTTGTTTTATCCCTTCATATAAAAAGCATTGTGGCTTATATGTAGGTCTATCATTTAAGTGATGTGACTCTTTTCTACTGCCTTAGCCCTGCACTTATAGTGCATAATGATAAATAACTGGGTACTGCACTCAAGTGATGCGACTCTCTGTTTTCGGTTCTTTCAAGAGGAAGCTTTGTAACATATCAGTTGGCTCAGCACCTAGGTGATGTTTCTCCTCTCTTGCCTTGCCCTGACTACAGGGTAGATTGTGACATATTACTCAAACCAGCGCTGAGGTGAGGTCACTTTCATACTTTGGTCTTGCCTATAGCAGCCATTGTGACATATATGTAGGCCAATTGCCTAGGTGAAATAAGTCTCCTCTCCTTTGTAAGTCCTGTCCACAGCAGAAATTTGGATATAGTGATAAACCAGCATCCAGATGATGTGACTGTTCTTCCAAGGTTTTACCCACCAGAAAGATTGTGGCATCTCACTGTACCAGCACCCACCCAGGTGATGTACCCTTTCTGCTTTCTCTTTGCCCACAGGTGATATTGTGCCATATACCTGAGACCAGGTAATAGCACTACCCATGACTCTTAAATCTGGAGCCAGGACATATGCAAGATGGTGACTCCCATTCTTGGAGCTTTCCACCAGTGTTATTGTGACACACATTTGCCCAGCTCCTGAGTGATGTAATAATCATGCCTAGGTATAGTCCACAAATGAGATTTGGACATATACCTCAGCTGAGCACTTTGACGATTTGACTTTCCATTCTTAACAATATCCTTAGGAAGGATTGTAACATGACTCTGGACCTATCTTCTAGTTACCTGACTCTCCTCTTATGCCTGGACACTGTTTCCACCGTGGATTGTAACATTTCTAAGCACTGCACCCAAATGATATGACTCTCTTGCCTGGTCCTTTCAACAGGAGACATCGTGACATGTCTCTGGGCCTATTTTTTGCCTGATACGAGTCTCCTTTTCTGTCTTGACATCGTCCACAAGGGCGTTGTGCTACTTTTCTATGTGTAACCCTCAAATTATGCAACTTTTCTTCCAGGAAGATGCCTACAAGAAGGATATTTGAAAATTTCTTTGTCAACATTCAGATGACTTGACTGTCATGCCTGTTTCGTTATCACAGAGTAAATTGTGACATACACCTAGGCACAGCTCAGAGGCATGATAATGACTCTCATATGTGGACCCCACAAATAGGAGTAATTTTACCTTCCATAGCTCGCTTTAAAAACTCAACTGATTAAATCTGTTTCTGAAAAATATGGATTAAAGGAGATTAAGACAGCCTCAGATATTCTCTAAGGCTCTTGGCTTGTACAGAGTGTCATAACAGAACCCAGAAGAAAGGCGAACTTTTTAGTCTCATATGCACACCCAGTTGACAATAAGGACTGTAACAATCCCACATATATAAAGTCAACTGTCATTAAAACAGCACATGTGTGGTATTGAAAATCTCATACCTGGTATTTAGTCTGATTGTGATTGTGATATAAATCTTTACTAAGCACCTGTGTGATTTGATTCTCCAGAGTTATTCCTGCCCACATATGTTATTGTGCTATTGACCTGTGCCAACCTCTAGTTGCTGTGACTCTCCATCTTGGGCCTTTCTTTCAGTAAGAATGATGATATACCACTAGATCCAGCACCCAGGTCATGTTACCTTCAACCTTGATATGCCCACAGAAATCATTGTGACATATCATTGTGTCAACCACTTAGGTGGTGTAACTCTTCTCATTAGTATGGGCCCTGAACACAGAGGCAGATAGTGACTTATAACTGGAAGGCACACAGGTAGCAATACTCTTTTGCTAGGGCCATTTCCTAAAGAATGGCATTGTGACAAATCTCTCATTCTGTCACCTAGGAGATGTTGCTCTCTTGCTTGGGTCCTGCTTACCTGGATATTGACATATTGCTAGGCTAAACACATGAGTGATGGTACCCTTTCATCAGGATCATGCCTCAAGGAGGACATTGTGACATATGTCTGAGCCTTTTACCTAGGTGGTGTAACTCCCTGCTCAAGCCCTGCCCACATGGAGCACTGTGATGTAAATGTAGAACCTGCATTTATTTGTTGTAACTCTCTTGCCTGGTTCCTGTTCTAAGGAAGCCTTGTGACATAGCTCAAGACCCAGCATGAAGGTGATGTGATTCTTCTACCTGGCTTCACCTTATATGGTAGATTGTGTCATATATCTAGGGAAGCACCTAGGTGATATGATGCTTCTCTTCTACTTAAGTCTTGTCTACTTTGGACATTGGTCCATATATCTGAGCCCATGTCTTAAGGTATGTGACACTTTTCTTCTGCCTGAGCCTATACAATGGGGTGATGTGACATATTGCTAAGCCTAAGAGCTAGGTAATATGACTCTTCTTTTTTCCCTGAATCATGCCCGTCAACAGAATTTTAACATATTCCAGGGATTGTAACCCAGATGATGTTTCTCTTTTGCCTGGGCCCTATGTAAAGAGATAATTATGATACATTACTGGGCCCCCCAACCTGGATGATGTAACTCTCCTGCCTGTGCCAGAGCAACAGAAAGTATTTTTACATATCTTGGGGCTTTTCTGTAGGTATTTTTGCTCTCATAATTTTTCTGGCTTTTTTTTTGTTTGGAAATGTCTTGTATTGCTGGGTACAGCACTCAGTTAATGTAACTCTCATTTATAGACCCTGCCTAGGGAGAGAATTTTGACATATTGCTTGGCACAGGGTCTAAGTTGTGCTATCTTCTGCCAAGGATTTTTGCTACATGTGGGATTATGAAATTTACATTGCTTCAATCCAGACATGTGATGATCAAACTTAACTTGAGATTCCACCAGTAGTAGATATTTTGTGTCTTATTGCTATACTTAGGGCAATAGATAAAGTTGTAAGTTGGATATTTGTAGAAAGCTCACAGAAGGTTGCAGCACTAACTCATTCTATAAACACCTTGGGTGGTGCTCAGAGGTGTTTTTGTTTTTTGTTTTTTGTTTTGTTTCATTTTGTTTTTCTGAGGGAGAGGCTCACTCTGTTGTGCAGGCTGGAGTGCAGTGGCATGATCTCAGCTCACTGCAAGCTCCACATCCTGGGTTCACACCATTCTCCTGCCTCAGCCTCCTGAGTAGCTGGGACTACAGGTCCCTGCAACCACACCCGGCTATTTTTTTTTTCTTTTTTTGTATTTTTAGTAGAAATGGGGTTTCTCCTTGTTAGCCAGGATGGTCTCGATCTCCTGACATCATGATCCACCTGCCTCGGCCTCCCAAAGTTCTGGGATGATAGGCATGAGCCACCATGCCTGGCTGGTACACAGAGTTTTATAACAGGGCCCTGCAAAAGGTTAAGATTTTGACTCTTGATTACACATGTAGGTAAGAGCAAATATTGTCACCACCCCACATTTACAAAGCCCAGTGTTGAAGTACTGATTCTAAGAGGGAAATAAATCACAAAGATGGAATTATGACTCATATGTGGATCTTGCTACAGATGAGATGGTGACTCATTTCTGCACCCAGATCACAGGCATAATAATGGTTCTCCTCTCTGAATGCAGCCTATAATAGAGATGTTGACTAACATACCTGGGTTTAGGGCACTATGTAAGATGGTGAGTCAATATGAGCATGTAGACTTCAGAGTGATTGGCAACTCTCATGTATGTCGCATAAAGCCTTCGGATATTTAGAGTGTGTTATAGGATGATCCAGAGCACAAGTTAGATTGTGACTTTTATATACACAGCAAGCTAACAGTTAAAGGTGTCACCTAAAAGATGAAAGGATTGTGTCATATCACTAGATGTAGCACCCCAATGTTGAAACTTTTGGCTTACATTCTTTTCTATGGGTGCATTGTGAAATATCTCTGAGTTAGAATAATAATAATATGACACTTCTTCTTAGTCCCAGCCAAAAAGGGATATTGTCACATATCTTTCAGCTTATCCACTAGGTGATGTGTCTCTCCTGCCAGTGTCATGCCCACAGGGGACACTGTGACATATCGCTAGATATAGCATCTAGGTAATGTGACTCTCCTTTGGTGCTGGGATCCTGCCCAC
Organism: Pongo pygmaeus; assembly: GCF_028885625.2. NCBI lineage: Eukaryota > Metazoa > Chordata > Mammalia > Primates > Hominidae > Pongo > Pongo pygmaeus. Next base: position 16,344,846 of record NC_072397.2, on the reverse strand, counting down.
TGAAGGAAATGTGACATACCACTGAGTGCAAAATCTAGGTGATATGATTATCCTCATTGTCGTGAACTCTCCAAGATAGAGAATTATTACATATCGCTGCGCCTAAAACTTATGGGGTGTGGCTAGCCACTATATTTTCAACCTGGTATACAGGGGACATGGTGACATATTATTTGAGACTTACCCAGGTGATATGCACTACTGCCTTGGTCCTACCTGCAAAGGAAATTATAATGTATCCCTGGCTTTAGAGCAAGATGATCTAATTCTTCTGTCATGTCTCTGTCCAAATTTGAAATTGTGATGTATACCTGGATTCAGCTCATATGCACGATAATAACTGTCATAAGTGGACCAAGCAGGGAGAGATATTTTTCTCTCATAGCCAGTCTCACAGCAATGGATAGTGTCCTAGATCTCCCACCTGTAGGAGTTCACAGAAAAGTAGGCTGCCCAGGCATATCATATAAAGCCTAAGTGGTACAAAGAGTGTTATAACAGGCACAAACAGTGAGGTGCTATTGACTCTTGGATGCACACCCAGCTGACATGATTTTCATTCTCACACATAAACAGAGCCTATGAATGAGGTACTAAATCTCACACAAATAAGCATTGTTTCTCTCATACATGAATCTGATCGAAAGGTAGTTTGGTGATATTTGAACCATGATTCAGCAGACCTATGGTACTTTGACTCTCTCACTCTTAAAGTGAGATTATTGATTTTATATATGAATCTTTCCTATTGTTGACATTGTGAGTCTTGTACTTTGACCTGTCTCATACATGTTGACTCTCATGGCCAAAGCCAGAACTTGCATGAGACTGTGAAACTTATTCTGAACATTTTCTATTGTGTGATTGAGAAGGATGACTTTGCCCAGCATCTGAGTGTTTTAACTCTTCTTTCTAGGCCCAGAGCACCACTGAAATTATGACATGCATTCACCAAGCACCTAAGCAACGTATAACAACTTCTTTGGCAACTCAGCATAGGCTATTTTACATATCACTGAGACCAGCATCCAGCTGATGTGAAATCTTGGTCTGAATCCTGCCTAATAAGAGGATTGTGGCTTTTATCTTGTCCATCACAGAAGTCACATGACTTCTTTCTACTGCGACCTTGCACTTATGCTGCATTGGGATACATAACTAGGTACTGCTGTTTGGGTTAATGGTTTTGCCAGTAGGAAGCTTTGTAACATATCACTTGGCACAACACCTAGGGGATGTTTCTTTCATCTTGCCTGGATCCTGACCTCCGGAGAGAGTGTGATGTATTGCTGAACCCAACACCAAGGTGAGGTCACTATCTTGCCTTGATCCTGAACATAGAGGCCATTGTGTTATATATTCAGGTTACTTTCCTAGGGGAAGTTCGCATTCTTTTCTGCCTAAGCCCTGCCCACATGAGAATTTACATACTTCACTGAAACCAGCATCCAGGTGATGTGACTCTTCTTCCAGTGTCATGCCCACAAGAAGAAGTGTGACATTTCACTGGACTAGCACCCACTCAGGTTATGTGGTTGGCCTGTCTGTTTAATTACCTCAGTGGTGATGGTGGTGTGTACCTACCCAGAGCTAACAGGCATTATGACTCTCATATGTGCACACAGCCAATAGGAGAAATTTTGACCTTCCTAATTAGGTTTAGAGACATGATTGATTTCCAGGATATTCTTCTGGAAAAAAGGTCACAGAAGGTTACTAAACTCACTAATATTTTATAACACCCTTGGGTTGTATAGAGAGTGTCATAACAGGGCCAAGCACACAGAGGAGGTTGTGAGTCTCATATGCACACCCAGCACCCAGCTGACAGTAAGGATTTTCACCATCACAGATGGATGAAGGCAACTGTCCTACATGAAAACAGGACAAGTGTGGTATTTTAAAACTATTCCCTAGAATTTTATTACATTTTGACTGTGACATAAATTTTTGCCACCATCTGTGTGATTTCACTCTTCAGACTCATTCTAGTCTACATATGAAATTTTGATATCTGCTTGAGCCAAACTTGAAGTCATGTGACTCTTCTGCCTAGACCCTGGTCCTAGTAAGAATTGTGACCTCATTGGATCCAGTGTGGATCTCCCCTTTGGGCAGGGCTTAGGCAAGAGAAGAGACAAACTTCACCAAGGCACTAGGCCTGGATATATGACACTATGGCCCCTATGTGCATGACCAAAGCAGGAGAGTGACCTCACTTTGGTACTGGGTTCAGCAATATGTCACAATCTCGCTGGCAGCCAGGGCCCAAGCCACAGAGAAAAAACATCACACAGGTGATGTTACGTTATTGCCTACACCATGGCCACATACATCATTGTGACGTATCACTATATTCATCACTTAGAGTTTGGAACTCTCATCTCTGGAATGGGCCCCACACATGGGGGAAGGACAGTGACATATTCCTAGCCCAGGCCCAAAGGTGGTAATACACTTTTGCCAGGGCCATGCCCAAAAGAGAGCATTTTGACATATCCCCAGAGCTGTCATGTAGGTGATATGGCTCTTCTGCTTGGGTCCTGTGCATTGAATATTGTTTTGTCAGCATCATGCTTTCAGGAAGCCTTTGTGACACATATCTGGTTCTGTCACCTAGGTGATGTGACTTCCTGCTTGGCCCTGCTCATATGGAACGTTGTGACATAAGCATGGACTCTGCACATAGGAAATTTAACTTTCTTACCTGGGTTCTTTTCTAAATGGGACTTGTGAATATCACAAGATCCAGGACCCAGTAAAGTTACTTTTCAACCTGGTTTCTGCCCACTTATTAAATTGTGATATATACCTAAAGAAGTAACTAAGTGATATGACTCTTTTTCTTCCTGAGCCCTGCTAACTGGTGACATTAGGCCATATCTCTAGCCTATGGCCTAAATGATGTGAATCTTCTTTGGTCTGGGTTTTTACAATGGGAAAATTTGGGCATATTGATAAGCCCAGCAGTTAGGTAATGTGACTCTTATCTTGTTGTGGAACAATGCCCGTGAACTAGAGTTTTGCTGTATTTCAGGGCCCAGTACCAGGATGATATTACTCTTTTGACTGTGGCATGAATAAAGAATGAATTGTGGCATTTTTCTTGACCTAACACCATAATGGTGTGACTCTCCTTCTTGTGCCAGAGTCACAGAAGATATTTTGACATATCTTTGGCCCATTCTGTAGGTGTTTGGCTCTGATCACTTTGATGGGTTGCTTCCACATGTGGTTGAATTATATTGCTGGATCCAACCCCCAGTTTATGAGACTGTCTTTCCTAGGCCATGCAAAGAGAGGGCATTGTGACATATTGCTTGTCAAAGAACCTATGTTATGTTAACCTTCTGCCTAGTTGTTTGCACACAAATGAGATTCTGACATATACCTTGCTTCATTTCAAAGCTTCTTTTCAAAGCATGATGATTGAGCTTATATTGGAATCCAACCAATAGGAGATATTTTGCTACTCCCCACTAGGTTTAAATCAATAGGTAAGGTTCTGCATTGCTTATTTGTACAAAGCTCACAGTTTATAACAATAACTCATACCAAAAAAACTTCTTGGGTGGTACAGAAAGTTTTATAATGTGGCCCAGAAAATAGTTAAACTTGTGATTCTCAAATATACAGTCAGGAAAAAGTGAAAGTTGTTACCTCCCTATATTTACAAAGCCCATTGTTGATGTCCTGAGTCTAAACAAGTGAATATAGCAAAAAGTTGGAATTGTGACATTCATAACTGAATCTGGCTACAGGTGGGATGATGACTCATTTCTGGACCTTGCTCACAGGTGTAATAGTGATCTTATCCCTAAATACAGCCTATATGAGAGATACTGACTGCCATACCTGGGTTTAGGGCAATGTGTAAGATGTTGAGTTCATATAAGCATGTAGGCCTCAGAGAGGTTTGCAACCCTTATGCATGTTGTATGAAGTTCTCAGATATTGTAGAGAGTGTTGTAAAATGGCCAGCCTGCATGTGAGATGGTGACTGTCTTATACACAACTAGCAAACAGTTAATGGTGTTACCCGTAAAGATGAGGAGATTCTGTCATATTCCTTGGCCTATAATGCCAGTGTTGAGACCTTTGGTTTACATTTTTTACCATAAGGGCATAATGTATCCCTGGATCAGCATCCAGATGATGTGACTTTTCTATCTTGTCTCTGTCCAAAGGTAAAATTCTGACATATACCTGGATTCAGCTCTAATGCACAGTGATAACTCTCATACTTAGACCTAGCTCACAGAGATATTTTGACTCCCATAGCCAGTCTTAAACCATGGACAATGTTCTAGAACTGCCACCGTAAGAATTCACAGAAAAGTATGGCACTCAGGTATATCACATAAAGTCTGAGTGGTACTAAGAGTGTTATAACAGGCACCAGCAACCAGGTGCTATTGTGAATCTTGGATGCACACCAAGCTGACATGATTGTCATTCTCACACTTGAACAGAACTTACAAATGAGGTAATAAAACTCAAACACCTAAGCAGTGGAAGCTTGAAATTGTTACTCTGATATATGAATCTGATCCACAGGTGGTTTGATGACATTTGAACCATGATTCAGCAGACCTGTGATGATTGGACTCTCCTATTAGAACAGAAACTTTCAGTGTGAAATCTAGGCCTGAACCATACCTACAAAGAACACTGTGGCTTTTTTCTAGGTCCATCGTGTAAGTGATGTGAATTCATTCTACTGTCTGTCTGTGTACTTATGGTACATTGTGCCATATAACTGCGTACTGCACCCCGGTGACATGACTCTTCTTTTGAGGGGTTTCTGTCAATAGAAATCTTTGTAGCATATCACTTGGTTCAGCCCCTAGGTGATATTTCTTCTATTTTTCCTGGGGCCTAATCACCAGAGAGATTGTGACATATTTCTGAACCCAGCAGCAAGGTGACTTCACTGTCCTGCCTTGGTCATGCACACAGGGGCCATTGTGACATATATCCATGTGATTCAGTCAGGATGGCTGAAGGAAGCCTAATTCTCTTTGAGCTATAGCAAGGGTAATTAACATAGGATTGTAGAATAGTCTATCTAAATAACTTGTTTATTCGTGTGGTCCTAATACTAACCTTTGACCCTCCACGGGGGCATTATTGTTTTATTTTCAGGTGGTTGGCAAATGTAATTACCTTGTAGTGGTGTTTACTTGAGCTCTTAGTCATTTAATAAGTGCATAAGTGCTGAATAAATATTAGCAAGGCCAGAGGGTCAAGCTATGTCTGTGAATGTGAATTGCCCAGACCTTCAGCTGGACCGACAGAATCTGTGTCATTAAAGTGTACGTTATTCATCTTTTGCTCTGTCAACATTTGTGGGAAAAACCCTGTACCTGGTTCCCCATGTGAGAAATGCTGCAAAGGAAGCATGACAACCCTTTGAAAATGAAGTTCGAAAGGACCGTGTGGTCAGTGAGTGATGAGTAAGTCATTGGTGCCCACTCAGGATTTCCAAGTTTGCAGGGAATTTTTCAGGCTGAAGTTTTATCATGGGCCAACAGTTATTAGTTCAACAGAAACAATATATGAAAGTATTAAAACAGCTACTTAAGGCTAGTGAAGCTTCAATTTCTCAGGCTCAATTAAGGGATCTAATGCAAACTGTTGTAAACCATAATCCATGGTTCCTGAAAGAAGGCATGCTAGACATAGAGCTCTGGGAACAACTAAAGAGAAATCTTAAACAACATCATGCACAAGGACAACAGGTTCCAGTATTATTTTTAACACTATGCGCTCTAGTAAGGATGGCTTTGCTCCCATTATACACAAAGACTAAAAAGTGGAAGCAGGAAGAACTTTTACCTACTTTATCACACCTGGGTTCCTCAGCCCCCCTATCACCAGGCCAATATAAAAAAAGGAAATGTAGATTTTGCCTGAGCCTCCTTTTCCAATAAATAAATAATAAAATAAAAAGATAAAAGATATGCCACAGCTATACGACCTTGTCTTTTGCATGCGGCATTAGAAGGGGAGCTTTTAGCCTGCCCAGTAATGCATGCTTAACCAGACAATCAGGTACATATTGAGTTTAGAAAAGGCATTAGGAGTCAGGTCCATGTGGCCAAGTGGGAAGTAGGTAAGAAAAAAAAAATGGCATGGCAGTGCAGTGGAAAATCTCACAGACCCAAAACTAGCAAATGCTCCCAGGAACTCAGCCTGTGCAGTGGTGGTGGTGACAGGGAGCCAGGCCCAGCGCATATTTTGTGTGTTCCTCGTATAGAAGCAACGTCCCCAATTATAATTCTCTGCTAAAATTTAAGTAAAATTTAAGAATTTGAAACACTTTTTATTCTCATAATGGCCACTGTTATCTCTCTCTCACCCTTAATGTGAGACTCTCCAAGTCCAATTTAAGTAAAACAGTAACCTCTGAAGGGAGATAAATTACAGAGGGTCCATAAATTTGTTGGAGAGCAATTAAAAACTAGGCATGTCAAACCGTCTAATATTTCTTGGAATTCACCCATTTTCATCATTCCCCAGGAGTCTGGTAAATGGAGACTTTTGCATGACTTATATACTATTAATGCTAATTTACAAACTATGGGATCCCTTCAGCAGAGGTTCACTTCCTCTGTGGCAAATCCTCAAAATTTGCCTATAATCATTATTGACTTAAAGGACTATTTTAAACAATTCTCTAGCAGAACTGTACAGAGAAAAATTTGCATTTACAATATCAGCTATTGATAATGGAAAGCCAGCTTTTTAATTTTATTAGAAAGTCCTTCATCAAGGAATGATAAACAGCCTTACGATGTGTCAGTAATATGTAAATCAAGCATTGCTTTTCAGTAGAAAATAGCTTCCCGATGGCAAGGTTATTCATTCTATGGATGATATTCTACTAGCATTCCAATGGAGCCAATGCTTTTAACATTATATACCTCAGTCATAAGAATACACAGCTAAGAGGTTTAGTCATTGTATCTGAAAAAATACAAATGTCCTCTACTTGGAAGTATTTTGGTATGTACTAACTTCCTTGTCAATAAAACCTCAAAAGTTAAATTAAATGCTATCAATTTATGTACCTTAAATGATTATCAAAAATTACTGGATGATATTAGTTGGCTTTGACTCACTTTGGGTATTCCTTCTTATAAGCTACACAACTTGTTTCTGTCTTAAGAACAACACAGCCCTGATTTCTCCCAGATGTTTAAGCCCTGCAGCAGAAAAGGAAATCTAGGAAATAGACCAAGCTATTCTTCAGAGGCAGCTAGATCACATTGATCCACAATATTCAATTCAATTGTTTATTTTTCCCACTAAACCCTCTGCTACAGGGTTAATAGGACAGGTGGCCCCCAAGGTACGCTTCCTAGAATGGGTTTTATGCTCACATACGAGGAATAAAACACTATATCCCTATATTTTGTCACTTACTAAACTCATCTATTCAGTCCACAAAAGATGCAATCAGTTGCTAGGTTATGACTGTGATGTCATGAGAATTCCTTTAAGTAAAAAGCAATTTAAAACAGTATTGCCAGTATCTATCAATCTGCAAATCACCTTCTCTCATTACACAGGAAAAATAAAGCATGTGCTTCCTGCTAATAAACTTCCTTATTTCTTATCTCATACTCCTGTAATCCTGCCTACAAAAAAGAGTTCACTCCCCCATACCTAATCCTTCAACACTGTTGATTATTCAGGTAAACATAGAAAATCATCAGTCCAGTGGATATGACATAATTGAATCACTCGATTTGGGTTTACTAGCACTCAGAGAGCTGAGATTAGGGCCCTGATTTTGGCCTTGGAAAATTTTTCCACTCAGCCAATAAATATTTTAAGTGACTCTGCTTACTCTATTTATTGCAGAACTTTAAAACAGGCCTAATTAAGTCCACTCTCAATCCTATACTGTGTGCAGTTTCCTTCAACTTCAGCAATTGCTAAATCAACACACATATTCCATTTTTATCACACACATTCAAGGCCACAGCTCTCTGCCTGGTCCATTGGCTTATGGCAATGATCAAAGCTGACTACGTTGTGCATCAATAAGAATTATAGCATACCGTTCAGCCCAGCACCCTAGTGATGTGACCCTCCTGCCTCTGCCAGAGCCACAGAAGGTATTTTGACGTATCCTTAGATATGTATAGGTGTTTTAGATATTAGTGTTTAGATATCTATAGGTGTTTAAGCTCTCTTTACCTCTCTGGGTTTCTTCCATGTGTGGATGTATCATATTGCTGGCTCCAGCTGTAAGATAATGTAACCCTGTTTCCTAGGCCCTGCCTAGAGAGGGTATTGTGACATATTGCTTGGCACAGAAACTAAGTAATGTTAACCTTTTGCCTATGTTTTGCCTCCAAAATGGGATTATGACATGGAAGTTGCTTCAGTTCAAAGGCATGATGATCAGGCTTATATTGGGATGCAGTGAATAGGGGATATTTTGCCTCTCACCACAAGGTTTAGGTCAGTAGACAACGTCCTTCACTGCATATTCATACAAAGCTCTCAGAATTTTATAACACTAACTCATATCATAAAAACTTCTTCTGTGGTACAGAGAGTTTTATAACAGGCAGCAGCAAAAAGTTAAATTGTGACTTTTGATGACACATTCAGTTGGTAGTAAAAGTTGTTACCATACTACATTTACAAGGAATATTGTTGAGGTCCTGAGTGTATAAAGTGAATAAAGCACAAAGTTGAAATTGTGACTTTCATAAGTAGATCTGGCCACAGATGAAATGGTGACTCATTTCTGAACCCAGCTCACAGGCATGATGTTTCATCCCTGAATCCAGCCTATAGGAGAGAGTTTGACTGTAACTCCTGGGTTTAGGGCAATATTTAAGATCATAAATCCATATAATCATGTAGGCCTTAGGTTTGCAACTCTCATCCATGTTGCATAAAGTTCTCAGATGTTGTAGAGAATGCCATACAATGTTCAACACACATGTAATATTGTATCTCTCATATACACAAATAGCTAACCATAAATGGTGTCACCCTTAAAAATGAAGAGATTGTGTCATATCCCTGGCCTAGTATCACAGTGTTGAGATTTTTTGGTTTTAATACCTTTCTATAAGGGCATTGTTACATATGACTGTGTCAGAATCACACTGATGACACTGCCCACAGGGGACACTGTGACATATCACTATATATAGCAACTAGGTAATGTGACATTCCCCTCCTGCTTGGATCCTACCCACTAAAGAAATTGTGACATACAACTGGGTGCAAAATCTAGGTAACATGACTCAACTCTTTTTCCTGGATGCTGCAAAATCAGGGAATTATTACCTATTTCTGAGCCAAGCACCCAGGTGGCATGATTATCTCTTTCTACTTCAAACCTGTCTACATTGGGCATGGTGACATATCACATGAAGTTTTATCCAGGAGATGTGGCTCTTCTGCCTGGTTTCTGCCCGCATGTTAGATTATTACACTTAACTAGGGAAGCACCTAGGTGATATGTCTTTCCTTTTCTGCCTGGGCCTGCCTACTGGGGTCACTGGGATATATCTTTGAGCTCATGATCTAATTGAAGTGACTGTCTTCTTCTGCCTGCCTTGTTCTACAATGGGGAGATTGTGAGAAATTGCTGAGCCCAGTACTCAGGTTATTTGACTCTCCTTTACTGGTACCATGACCACAAACAGAAATTTTAACCTTTTGTGGTGCCCAGCACCAAGAAAATATTACTCTTTCACATGGGTCCCGTATATTGAGGCAGTTATGGCATATTGTTGGGCCCAGCCCCCTTGTAATGTGACTCATTATCTCATGACCATGCCAGAGCCACAAAAGTTATTTTGACATATTTTCGGCCCTTTATAAAGGTGTTTTGACTCTCATCTTTTGGCTGTTTTTTTTTTCTTCCACATTTGGGATTATGTCATATTGCTGAGTGCAGCACCCAGTTATTGTGACTGTAATTCCTATACCTGCGGAGAGAGGGCATTATGATATGTTGCTCGGGACAACACCTAAGTGATGTTACTGTCTGGCCCAAATTTTCTCCACAAATAAGTCTATGACATATACCTTCAGTTCAAGGGCATGATGGTCAAACTTATGTTTGGGTAGAGCTAATAGGAGATATTTTGCCTTTTATCACTAGGCTTAGGGCAATAGGTAAGGTCCTGGGTTCCATATTTGCACCAATCTCACAGAACTTTACAACACTAACTCATAATGTATAAACTTCTTGGGTGGTACAGAGAGTTTCATGACAGAAAAAAGCAAAATGTTCAGTTTGGTTCTATTTATTACACACCCAGATGAAAGCAGATGTTGTCAGTATTTCCCATGTCTAAAGCCCACTGTTAAGGTTCAGAGTCTAACAAATTAATGCAGTACAAAATTTGAACTGTGACCTTCATATGTGGATCTGGCCACAGGTGACATGGTGACTCATTTCTGGATCCAGCTCACAGTTATAATAATGGGTCTCATCCCTGAACCCAGCCTACTTAAGAAATATTGACCAGTACACCTGGGTTTAGGGCAGCATATAAGATTGTTAATCCAAAGGAGCATGTAGGCCTCAGAGTGGTTTGCAAATCTCAGGCATGCTGTATAAAGCCTTCAAATACTGAAAAGTAGCATGTGAGATTGTTTCCCAAGAAACATGTGAGATTGTGACTCATAAAAACACAGTTAATGGTGTCACCCTCAAAGATAAGGAGATTTGGCACATTACTAGTCCTAGTACCCAGGTGTTGAGAGCGTTTGGCTTAAATTTCTTCTCAGGGGTTCATTGTGACATATCACTGGGTTAGAATCATAATAATGTGACTCTTTTGCCTGGACCCTGCCCACAGGTGATATTATCTCATATCTCTGGGACTATAAGCTAGTGATTTGTCTCTACTGTCTGTGACCTGCTTCCAGAGGACATCATAAAATATCCTTTGACTAAAAACCTAGGTAATGTGACTCTCGTCTCCTGCCTGGGTGCTGTTCACCAAAGAATTTGTGACATACCACTGATTTCAAAACTAGGGGATGTGACTCTCTTTCATATTCTAGACTTTGCCAAGAGAGGGGATTATTACATATTGCAGAGCTCAGCATTTTGATGGAGTGACTCTCTTGTTTTTGTTGTTGTTGTTGTTTTTAAATTTATGTTTTGAGACAGAGTCTCACACTGTCACCTGGGTTGGAGTGCAGGGGTGCAATCTCAGCATACTGCAACCTCTACCCACCAGATTAAAGTGATTCTCTTTTCTCATTATCCTGAGTAGCTGGGATTTCAGGACCCCATCAACATAGCCTGCTAATTTTTATATGTGTGTATATATATATATATATTTAGTATTTTTTTTTTTTTTTTTAGTACAGACAGGGTTTCACTGCGTTTGCCAGACTGGCCTTGAACTCTTGACCTTGTGACCTGCCAGGCTTGGCCTCCCAAAGTGCTAGGATTACAGGCATGAGCCATGGCACCCGATGATTCTTCTTTTTTTCTTCTTCCCTATCTCTAGCAGGACTGGTGACATACTATTTGAGCCTGTACCCAGGTGAAGTGATGCTTCTGTCTAGGCCAAGCCTACCAATGAGATTAAACTGTATCACTGGCTCAGCACCCATGTAATAGGACTCTCATGCCTGGTCCCTACTTACAGGTGAAATTGTGACATATACTTGGGTTAGGCACACATACACAATAATAACTGTCATACCTGGACCTAGTCAGTAGAGATAGTTTGACTCTCATAGCCAGCATCATGGCCATGGGTAAAGTCCTGGGTTTTTCATTTATATAAAGCTCATGAAGGATTATAACACTACGGTATCTCATATAAGCCTTAAAGATACAAAGAGTGTCGTAACAGAGACTGGCAGCCAGGTGAGAAAGTGACTCTTGTATGCACACCTAGCTGACACGATTGTCATTCTCATAAGTGAACAGTGTCTACAAATGAGCAACTAAATCTCACACATAAAAGCTGTCGAAGGTTGAAATAATTACTCTCATACATGGATTTGATTCTTAGGTGATTTGGTAAAATTTGAACCAAATTCAGCACACCTGTGGTGCTGTGACTCCCTACTGGAACACAATCTTCAAGTGAGATTGGGGCTCTGATTCATGGATCTTGCCCATTGTTGAGACTGTGACTCTTCTACTTTGACCCAACTCATAGAAAGTGTTGAGTCACATAGACAAAACCAGGACTTGTGTGAACTATGAAACTTATTTTGAACATTTCTGAGAATGTGATTGTAACAGGTAAACATGCCCAGCACAGGAATATTTTGACTCTCTGATCTAGTCCCATAGCACAGATAAAATTATGCCATATGTGTGAAAAGCATGTAAGAAATATATAATAACTCCGTTGGCTCTGCCTACAATGGTCAATTTTATATAGCACCGAGACCATCACCCAGGTGATGTGAATTATCAGCCAGAAACCTGCCTACATTTTTGCTTAGGTATAGCCCACAAATGAGACTTTGAAAAATACCTGGGTCAAGCACATTGGTGAGTTGACTCTTCCAGCTTAACAATGTCTTTAGGGGGATTGTAACTTATTTCTGGACCCATCATCTGGGTTACTTGACTCTCCTTTCCTGCCTGTCCATTTCCTTTGGTAATTGTAGCATTTCTAAACACTGCATCCAGTAATATAACTCTCTAGCTGGGCACTGTCAACAGGAGGCAATGTGCCCATATGTTACATTGGACTTATTCCTAGGGAAGCAACAATGTGATATGACTCTCCTTGTCTGCCTGAGCCCTGCCTACTCTGGCATTTGTGACAGGGCCCTGCTTACAAAGAGAATATTGGAATATTTATGGCTTGACATTGAGGTAATATGGCTGTTCTGCCTGCTTCATAACCACGGAGGGAACTGTAACATATACCTAGGCATGGCTCAAAGGCATGATAATGACTCTCCTATATGAACTAAACCAAAAAAGGATATTTTGACCTTATAACTAGGTTAAGAAACTTGTGTGATGTCCTGGGTCACCTTCAATGTGATGTCATTCTCCTTCTTGGGCCCTTTTCTCAGTAAGAATTGTGATATATCACTGGATCTAGCACTCAGATGATGGTACATTCTTGACTGTGTCATGCCCACAAAAATTACTGTGAGATATTTCTGTGTCCACCTCACAGGTGATGTAACTCTCCTCTCTGGAATGGGCCTGAACAAAGGAAGTATAGTGACATATTGCAAGACCAGGCACACAGGCAAGGGTTCTCTTTTGCCAGAGCCATGCACAGAGGAGGGCATCATGACATATCTCTGGGTCTAGAACCAAGGATATGTGGCTCTCCTGTTTGGACCTTGCCAATCTGGAGAGTGACATATTTCTAGACCAGACACACAGGTGATGGTATTATTTTGACAGGATTATGCTTCATAGAGGACATTGTGACATATCTCTGGCCTATCACTTAGGTGACGTGACTCCCTCTTTGGGCTCTACCCACAATGTGCATTGTGACATAAGCAGAGAAACTTCACCAAGCTTGTGTAGTTATCTTTGTTGGGTGCTGTGTTAAGAGAGTCTTGTGACATATCTCAGGACCCAGCACCCAAGTGATGTGGCTCTCTGTCTGGTTTCTGCCCATATGTTACATTGGACTTATTCCTAGGGAAGCAACAATGTGATATGACTGTCCTTGTCTGCCTGAGCCCTGCCTACTGGGTACATTGAGACATATCACTGAGCCCAAGACCTAAGTGATGTGACTTCCTTTTTCTGCCTGCACGTTCACAATAGGAGGATTATGGCACATGGCTAAGCCCAGCATCCAAAATATGTGACTCTTCTCTTTTTCTTGAACCATGCTTACAAAAAGAATTTTGACCTATTGCAGGGCCCATAACCCAGATGATGTTATTCTTCTGCCTGGATTATGCATAAAGAGGGCATCATGGTATATTGCATATTGCTGGGCTCAGCACCTTTATGATGTGCCTCTCCTGCCTGTGCTGGAGCCACCAAAGGTATTTTGACATATATTGGATCTATTATTTAGATGTTTTGGCTCTTATAAATTGCCTGTTTTTGTTTTTTTTTTTCATACGTGTGATGGTGTCACATTGTTGGGTCCAGCACCCTGCTAATGTGACCCAATTTTTACTACCCTGACTAGAGAGGCATTGTGACATATTATTATTTGGCAGAGCACCTAAGTGCTGTTACCTCCTGCCTATTTTTTTCCCACATGTGGATTTATGATGTATACCTTGCTTTAGTTCACAAGCATGATGATCAAACTTATATTGGGATTCAGCCATTAGGAGCTATTTCACCTCTAATTTTTTGGCTTAAGGCAATAGGTAACATCCTGAGTTGCATGTTTGTACCAAGCTTACAGAAGCTTACAACATTCACTTTTATTGTATAAGCTCTTTAGTGGCAAACAGTTTCATAACAGGGGTCAGCAAAAAGTTCAGATTGGGAATCTTGGTTACATACCCAGGTGATATTAAAAGTTGTAACCGTCACACATTTACCATGACCACTGTTGAGGTCCTGAGTCTAACAAGGGCATACAGCACAAAGTTGAAATTGTGACTTTAATATGCAAATCTTGCCACAGATGGGATGGTGAGTCATTTCTGGACCCAGCCCACAGGCATAATATTCGGTCTTCTACCTTCACCCAGCTTATAGGAGAGATGTTGACTATCAAACCCTGGTTTAGGGCAATATGTAAGATTGAGAGTCCATACAAACACATAGACCAGAGAGAGGTTTGCAACTCTCATGCAGGTTTTATAAAGCCCTTGGATATTGTAGAGTGTCATGTATTGGCCCAGGACACACATGAGATTGTGACTGTAATATTCATGCTCCACTAAAAGTTGAAATGTCACCTTCAAAGATGAGGAGATTGTGTCATATCATTGGGCCTAGTATCCCAGTGTTGGGACTTTTCAGCTCAAATTCCTTTCCATGGGTGTATTGTTAACATATTGCTGGGTCAGAATCATAATAATGTGACTCTACTGCCTGGTCTCTGTTAAAAGGGGATATTATCACACATCTCTGGGGTTACTAGCTAGGTGATGTGTTTCTCCAGCCTGTGCCCTGCCTTCAGACGACATTTTGAAATATCACTGAAACTGACATCTGGATAATATATCTTTTCTCTCCTGCCTGAGTCCTGTTTACTGAAGGAATTGTGATATATGGCTGAATGTAAAACCTTGGTGGTATTTTGCTGTATTCAGGAGTTTATATCTGTGCTGCATTCTGTTTCATTACTTTGGTGTTCTGCATTTATACCAGTACCAAAGAGTTTAGACTACTGTAGGTTTGTTTTGTACTCCCAAATGAAGTGTAATGATTCCAATATTTTTCTTCTTTTTAAATATTGTCAGGCTTTTCATGTCCCCTTGAAATCTTAAGTAATTTTGTGGGTTTTTTTCTATTTTTTTGAAAAGTATAATTTAAAATAGAAAAGGAGTGTGTTGAATGTGTGTGTCAGGTTAAGCAGCATGGACATTCTCACAATATTATATATTCCAACCCTTGAAAAAGAGCATGCTTGAAGTGTGTTTTTGGGCAACCATGGTGCCTCATGCGTGTAACTCCAGAATTTTGGGAGGCTGAGGTGGGCACATGGTGAGGTCAGTGGATCGGGACCATCCTAGTCAGCATAGTGAAACCCTGTCTCTACTAAAATACAAAACTTAGCTGGGCATGGGGGTGCCTGCATCTAGTCCCAGCTACTCAGGAGGCTGAGGCAAGGATTGTTTGAATCCAGAGCCAAGATTGAGACAATATTGGGTCACTGCACTTCAGTGTAGTGACAGAGCAATACTTCATCTGAAAAAAAAAATGTGTTGTTTAATTTTTATATATATATATTTATTTATTTATTCAGCTTTTGTTTGTAATTTCTAGTTTCATTCCATTTGGGCTGTAAATTGTCTGTAAAATTTTAATTAAAAAATAATAAGGCTTTTCTTTTTGGTGTCACAGGTGGTTCATTCAGGAAAATATAAGCTATTGAAAATAATGTGTATTCTGTTGTCTGTGTACATTTGTTAGGCATAATTATTGTATAGTCCATTCAAGTTTTTTGTTCCCTTATTAGTATTGTCTTGCTTTATTTATTGCTGGAAGTGAGATATTAATGTATCCTTCTATTATTACATTGCTGCTTATTTTTCTTCAATTTTGTCAATATTGGCAAATGAAGAAAAATTTGCCATATGTTTATCTTTATCATTTCTTTATCATATGTTTGATAAAACTGTCATATATTTATATGTTCTCAGTGAATGAATCCTCTTATTATAACTGAATGTCCTATTTTGTCTGTTGTGAATTTTGACTTAATGTAAATGATATAAAATGTGACAATTTTCAACTTAATAAATTGTTGCCTCTTCTCTCATTTGGTTAATTCTTGCATGTAATGTATTTTTCATCCTGCCAATTTCAGCCTATGTTTTTATTAGATCTGCAGTGAGTATCTTGAAAACATGTCATAGTTAGATCTTGATATAGATCATGTTCTGGTTAGATTTTTAAAACTCATTTTGAAGGACATTTTTGCTGAATTTAATATTCTTGCTTAGACTTTTTTTCAGTGTTTTAATTATGTCATCCTACTACCTTCTTGCCAGAAATATTTATGTTCATAAATTCACTGATAATCTTGTGGAAGCATGCATATAAATAATACATCATTTTTTCCTTCCTGCGTTCTAGTTTCCATTCTTGTCAGTGACTTTCAAAACATTGCTTAAGTTGTGTCTTGGTAGAAATCTCTTTCTGCTAATCTTAGTTGAAATTTACTGTTCTTCTTGATTTTCTTATATTTTTTACTAATGTTGAAGTGCATAGTAGTCTTTTCTTGTACTTCTACTCCACAATTTGTATTTCCTTTTGTGCATTTTATCTTTTTGTTGTTTTCATTTTTGTTATTCACTTTTGTTTTATTTATTTTCATTTTACTCATTGATCATCATTGAGATTATAATTTTGGAATCTTTATGATAATTTATTTTTTTCTTTAAAAAATATATCTAGACTTTAACTTAAATTGCTCCAGGAAGTTTTTACATCTTCTGTTTTTTATCATTGATTCCCAGATATTCACTGTTATCTTTGAGCCATATTTTCTTGATATTTTATGTATGTTGTAATTTTGGGTTGCAGTTTGTGTAATAAAAAGCCACATGGCAAAATCTTTATTAAGTGGCTTTTGTCTGGGAGAATATAACAGCAATTTTGTAGCCTAGAGAATCTTGGTATCTCTCCAGCTTGTTCTATGGGTATTTTCTCAGGGCTTGTGTGTTATTTACTTAAAAAAGATTCTCCATGTGTTTTCTTTTTTCTTTCCTTCTTTACTTTCTTTTTTCTTTTCTTTTTTATTTTTGAGTTGAAGTTTCACCCTTGTTTCACAGGCTCAGTGTAACGGCACAATTTTGGCTCACTGCAGCATCCATCTCCTGTGTTCAAGTGATTCTCCTGCCTCAGCCTCTCAAGTAGCTAGAATTACAAGTGACTGCCACCATGCCCTGCTAATTTCTGTATTTTTAGTAGAGACTGGGTTTCATGATGTTGACCTGGCTGGTTTTGAACTTCTGACTTCAGGTGATCTGCCTGCCTCAGTCTCACAAAATGCTGGGATTACAGGTCTGAGCCACCTCTCCTGGCCATTAACCATGTTTCTTACTGAGTTTCTGTAGTCAGTTGCTATACCCATTGTCTGTCTATGATACTGAAATCTTTCTTCTCCTGTAACAGTCATTTACTCTTGGTCACAGCTGTCTGATACCAACTTTCCACACTGTCATGGAATATAGAAATTATTCTTTCATGAGGTCTCAAAAAACCTGAAGCATGGAAACAGTTGCCAATTTTTATTTATTTTTGGATAGGAAAGGCAGAAGTTGGGAGTCTATATTTAAAATCAGCATAAGATGAAGAATGTTTATAGTGGGTAAATATAAAATATGTTTATTTTATTTTATTTTATTTTATTTTATTTTTGATATAGAGTCTTGCTCTGTAGCCCAGACTGGAGTACACTGATGTGATTTTGGCTCACTGTAAGCTCCTCATCCTGGGTTCACACCATTCTCCTGCCTCAGTCCCTGAGTAGCTGAGACAACTTTTATTACACTTCTATGTGGTTCTTGGCATTTTGCTCACTTAGGGTCCTGAAAATGCTTAACTGGTTTTTAAACTTCTCACAAAGGCATTTTAATCAGTATATTTCAGTTAAGTTTACATTTTAATAAAGAAATTAGAACCTGTGTTATTTTATTGATATCTTGTTATTGTGCTTTGTTTAATTATATGTTTGTAAATTGTATTCACCTGAGTCTAAGGAGGGGGAAATTTTGTTGTTCTGTTTTTTTCTTCATCTGGCTCTTTTCATTTTACTGCAGAGATATAAATGTCAGAGCATGACATAAAAGATTCATTTCAAAAAGTGATCCTGAGAAAATATGGAAGCTTTGACCCTAATAGTTTACATTTAAAGAAAGACTACCAAAGCATGGTTAATTGCAAGGGGGCAGAAAAGCAGTTATAATTGCCATCATCAATTTTTGTCAACTACCCATAGCAAAACTTGTCAATGTAATAAGTGTGGCAAAGCTCTTGAGTTGTGCTCAACCTCCACTGGATAAAAGAAAATTTTTAGCACAGAGAAATGCTACAAATGAAGAATACGGCAAAGACTGTAGATTGTCCACAGATTTTACTATACATAAGAAAATTCATACTTCAGAGATTTGCTAAAAATGTAAAAAATTTGGCAAAGCCTTTAAAAAGTTCTCAAATGTTACTGAACAAAAGAAAATTCATACTGGAGAGAAACCCTACAAAAGTAAAGAACTGGCAAAACTTTTACCTCATCCTCAATCTTTATTAAAAACTAGATAAGTCATATTGGATAGAGATTCTACAAATGCAATGAATGTGGCAAAACCTTTAAATGCTTCTCAGAACTTACTTATCTTAAGATAATTCATAGTGGAAGAAAATATACAAATATGAAGAATATAAAAAAGCTTATAGGTGGTTCTCAGATCTTACTAAACATAAGGTAATTCATACTAGAGAGAAACCCTACAGATGAAATGAATGTGGAAAAGCTTTTTTGTCTTTGTAGCCCCTTAGTAAACACAAGAGAATTTATACTGGAGAGAAACCTTACATCTGTTAAGAATGTGGTAAAGTCTTTACCCACTCCTCAGCCCATATTAACTACAAGAGAATTCATATGTAATAGAGACCTTACAAATATGAAGAAAGTGGCAAAATCTTCAAGTGCTTCTCAGACCTTGTAAATCATAGGTGAATTCACACTGGAGAGAAACCCTACAAATGTGAAGAATTTGGCAAGGCATTGAGCTCATTGTCACATTTCATTAAACATAAAAAACTTCATACTAGAGAGAAGCCTGGTAAGTGTTAAAAATGTGGAAAACACTTTAAAAAGTCATTTTATTGTGTTCAACATCAGAGACTTAATACTGAACAAATGTAATATTAAGGTAATATCTGTTGAAGAACATTTAACTTAACATCTTGGAGGGTCTTTATGAACTTGCTTTATAATCTGAATGCTTTTGTGTTCAGTGCATATATAATCCTTTCCTATTATGTAATGCCTGTCTTCATCTCTTTTTAAATTTATATAGCTTTAAAGTATGTTTTGCTAGAAACTAGGACTGCAACACTTTCTTTTTTTCTGTGTTCTATTTGTGTGGTAGACATTTTTTTCCCCTTCATTTTGAGCTTATTTGAGATGGGTGTCTTGATTATAGCATACTGTCAGATTTTAAATCGGTATTTGGCTTGGAATTCTACTTTTTAATTGTGGCATTTAGCCCATTTATATTTAAGGTTAGTATTTATACATGTGGATTTGATTATGTCACTATGATATTAGCTGGGTATTTTCCACACTGGTTTATGTGGTTGCTTTACAGTGTCAGTAGTTTATGTAGTTTAGTGTGTTTTTGTAGTGACTGGTAATAATCTTTTTCTTATTTAGTACTTTCTTCAGAAGCTCTTGTAAGGCAGGCACTGTGGTATTAGATTTCCTCAGTGTTTGCGTATCTGAATAGTATTATATTTATTTTTAATTTCTGAAGCTTACTTTGTTTTGATATGAAATTCTGGGTTGGAATTATTTTTTTTACATGTTGAATACTAGCCCCTAATCTCTTTTGATTTGTATAATTTCAATAAAAACTTTGTTTGATGGGCTTTTTTTTAGAGGACACCTGGCTTTTCTCTATAGCAGCCTTTAAAACATTTTTTTCTTTCATTTTGACCTTGAAGAATCCGTGATTATGTGTCTCGGAGATGACCTTCTTCTGGGATGTCATCCTGAGGGTTTGCCACATTTCCTGCATTTGAATGTTGGCCTCTCTATCTAGATTGGGGAATTTCTCAAGGATATCTCTAAATATGTATTTTAAATTATTTTCATTTTCCCCCATTGCTTTCAGGCACTCTCTTTAATCATAGATTCAGTTTCTTTACATAATCCCATATTTCTTAGAGGTTTTGTTTATTTCTTATTATTCTTTTTTCACTATTCTTTTCTGTCTTATTTCAGGAAGTCTTGAAGCTCTGAGATTCTTTCCTCTGCTTAGTCTATTCTGAGGTTAATAATTGTGATTGCATTATAAAAGTTTTGTATTGTGTTTTTTAGCTCTATGAGGTTGGCCACATTTTTCTCCAGACTGGCTTTTTTATCTGTCAGTTCCTGCATTTTTTTCCCTTCTGTGAGTTGGGTTGCAACTTACCTTTGTAGCTCAATGAAGTTTATTTCTATCCATATTCCAAATTCTTCTTCTGTCATCCACCACTCTGAGGGACTAAGGTGCCATAGCTGCAGCACAGTGCTAGTGAATATGGAGGTTCTGTCTTTCTTTGGGCATTTATCTCAGTGGTAGGAGGAAAGAAGCTGGGAGGGGTACCTGCTGGAAACTCTGTGTACTATTGTATTAAATATGGTGTTGACCTGGGACAGGATGCTGGTCAGTGAAAGTTTTGATGCCTCTTTATGCAACCCAAGAAAGAGTGATTGCTCAGAATGTGGGAAGATACCCTGTTCTCTGCACACTGTTAGTACAGAGGAAAGGGTGGGGTTTTCTGGCTCTCTACCCACCAAAGATTCATCTACAATGGCAGTTTCTGGGGATGGCAGGGGCATACTGCATTTCCATTTGCTGTTGCGGCAAGCAAAGCCAAACACCTGTTTGTAGACATGTGCCAGCAAAGTAATATCGGGAGTTGTCATGGTCTGGGAGAAGCTGCAGTATGGGTAAGAAACATGTGGTCTGGTGCAGTCATAGGGGCAGACTTGCTGGAACTCTTCAGAAGTCAGGTGTGGCTGACCAGTGCAGATGGACTCCCAGAGTACCTCAGACTGCCTTATAATGATCTGTAGCAAGACTGAGTCCCTTGTAGAGGCCAGGAGACCAGACCAAGAAGTGTTCAGTTGGACAAGCTTATTCTAATTTGCAAGACCATCCTGTAGAAATTAGTACCAACAGTTCCCCTAGGGCTAATGTCTTTTATGGGAAAAAGTTGAGCCTAGAGATATTGCCATCACTGGGGACACTTTCATAGAGATATTCTTGTGTCAAACCTTCTGGGCACCCCATGAGCTGGTGTGCTGCCCCACCTCTTTGCTTGTCTTTTGGGTGCTGCATCTTAGAGAGATGAATGTCAGCAATGCATCGGTGCGGTCAGCCCAGGATGGAGGATCTGTGCTTTCAGCCAAGTTAGGGGTTCACTGTCTGGTAAGGAGAGGTAGGTAGTTTGTGGAACCCATAGAGGATAAACTGACCTCCTCTCCCTGCATAAACTGCAGCTTGTTTGAGGTGTGAATAAAGCACTTAAGGTTTTGGATTTTTCATTAGTCTGAGGATAACAAGGAAATTTATCCTGCGGAGGCAGTGGCAGAAATATTTTCAGTTGTCCCTGGAGGCTCAGTCCAGGGAGTTGCTAAGTTGCTACTGGCTCAATAGCTCTAGTCACCTCAGATTTTCCAGTTCCTTAAGTTATCAGCAGTGAATACTGAAAAACAGCAACAATGGCACCATGCTCTTTTCTCTTGGAGCTCCATCCCAGAGAGGTATAGACCTGTATCCAGCACAGAAGCACCTGTAGGAGGTAGCTTGAAATGCCTGTTAAAAGGTCTTACCCAGGGTGGAGAAGATGACTGGGGGACCTACTGAAGAAAGTAGTCTAGGCACATTTTTGTAGGAAAGCTCTGCTGTATGGAAATACCACTTCCATCCCAAGTTTATTTGGATTCTCCACAGCCAGAAGGCTGGAACAGCAAAGTCACAGAAACAGCAAAACGGCAGCTCACTTTTTGCTCCAGGAACTATATTCCAAAGAGGTTTCAAGATTCCATCGACCAAAGAGCAACAGTGGTGGTAGCTGGACACCCTAGTTGGAAAGTACTTTTCAGTGAGGAGAAACAAGATTGGGGACCTGCATTAACAGGAAGTCTGAACATGTCTTTTTAGAGCACTTGTATATCGCTAGGAGATTTTTTCTGCCCTGAGTCACACTGGGCTCTTAAAAGCCTAAGGCTGGAATGGCTAAGCTGCCCAAGCAGCAAACATGGTGGCCTTCTCCTCTTTCTGGTATCTCCATCTCAGGAAGGTTCAGTGATGCTACCAATGGTTGGATGGGATTCTAAGCCAGTAGGTCTTACTCTATGAGGCACTGCTGGTGGGTCCTACAGACCCTCATTCCTCAGACCTCCTGTATTCCACCTATTTCGTATGGATATGTACAGGAGTGTAACCTCCTGCTTTGCTGGAGTTGAGGCTACTTTTTCTGGGAAGCCTGGAAAGCCAGAAATTGAAAGACCCTTCAATCTCTTCACAGGCCTGAGTGACTGCTCTGCTGAGACTCCATCTATCTCTATATGTCAAACTGAAGACTTTGGCGAAGTGGTTTCATGAGGGTATCTCCTCAACTGAGGATTGCAAAGATCTGTGGGAGAGTTGTGGATTTTCAGGGTCCCATGTGCACTCACTGCTTTACTGCATGGGGAGGTTTCCTTGGCTCCATGTTGTTCTCAGTTGGCCCATTGTCCTGCCTTGCCTTATGCCATTCTCCATAAGTTAAGTTGTTTCTTTGATTAGTCCCAATGCAAGTACCTGGGTGTTTCAGTTGAAGGTGCTGTATTTATGCACACCTTGCATTTGTCTTGATGAGGACTACACAGTGTAGTTGCTTCTAGTCCACAGTCTTGATAATTCTCCTCTAAAAGAAACCTACATTTTATAATAAAGGAATTTAGTAGGCTGGGCACAGTGGCTCATGCCACTAATCTCAGTACTTTGGGAGGCCGAGGTGGGTGGATCACAAGGCCAGGAGATTGAGACCATCCTGGCCAACAAGGTGAAACCCCATCTCTACTAAAAATACAAAAATTAGCCAGGCATGGTGGCACATAACTGTAATCCTAGCTACTCAGAAGGCTGATGAAGGAGAATTTCTTGACCCTGGAGTTGGAGATTACAGGGAGCCAAGATTGCCCCTAGCCTGGCGACAGAGCGAGACTACATCTAAAAAAAAAAAAAAAAAAAAAGAAGAGAGAGAGAGAGATAATTTAATGTATTTAAAAAGCATATATTGATGTAATTTAACTCTTCCATTTGATGTTATGTCTTCATTTTTACAACTTATGTAAAAGAACAGAACATGGTCAATGGTTGCTCCACCAGATTTATGAGAGGTTCTTCTATATTAGGTGGAAGTATGATATACTTTCCTATGGAAAAGGAAGAAAACTGAAATCTAAGATACATGAAGAAATTCTAAGTGGAAACACCACTTAGTGGTTGGTTTACAACAGTACCATAATTGACAGGATGACAGGAGTGTGGAATATAATCAGGATGATATTCTGCATAGAGAGAGAAGCAATTTGAATTTTAGAAGGAAATTGCTCTACCACTTGCAAATAAGATAATTGAAATACAGTGAATTTCAAAATGCCTTTTTAATGACAACATGTGGACTTAATTTGTTTTAATAAACCAAAATTTTTGTTATTGTATTAAGGCTATTTTACATTGAATGTGTATATTGCCACTGATGTTAATTTATTCCATCTTAACCAAGGTTGTTGGTAACAGATGATAACAACATACTATTTGTTGACAGTGGGATAACATCTCTAGTGATTCCTTTGTCAGTGGTCTTTAACTTAAAATAATTTGGAAAATATGTTTAATACAACTTTCATTTTTGTTTTTTGTGTAACTACAGGTTATTATAATGATTGTAATGAAGATTACATGAGTATCATGGAGCTATATGATTCCAAATTATGAACATTTATTTACAAAATTTTATCCTATCTTTTTTTGTTGTTGTTGAACATATGATTTCTCTGGTCTGCCAAACATATAAAAACCTGTAGTGGTTGCTCACATGTGAAATCTCCACCATTTGGGAGGTGAGGCAGGTGGATCACAAGAGATAAGGATTTTGATATCAGCCTGCCAATGTGGTGAAATACTCTGACTTCTAAAAATACAAAAATTAGCAGGGCATATGTCAGGCATCTATAATCCAAGTTATTCTGGAAGCTGAGCCAGGAGAATCACTTGAAAACAGGAGGCAGAGGTTGCAGCTATCCAAGATTGTGTCATTGCACCCCAGCCTGGGCAACAAGAGTTAAACTCCATCTCAAAACAAGCAAACAAAAATGGTTATTGGTTTATTCCCCTCAGAGATTATGAAAGTGACTTTGATAAAATGTAATGGTATTCACAAAGTAATTTTCACATGTGAGTAATTTCACAGTCTGTGTTTTGTTTTTTATTTAGCACATTTTATATTTTGTTTCAATTCAATAATACTATGCTATTTTTGTTTTGTTATTGTTCATTTTAAAAAATTAAAATAATTGAGTTTATTAAATTTATTCAGCCAGCTTATTTAAGTAAACAGTTGATCTTTTAATAAGTTATGAAGTCTTTTGGCATATACACGAAGTAAACAAAGACAATACTCGCTATGTAATGGAAGCTACGTAATTAGAAATAAATATTCTTTTTGAAATTAGCCTGTGGTCTCAGAAGAAAATTAGAAAATATCTGTAGCAAAGAAGTGTGATCAATTCTGCATATGAAGAAAGCATACTTGTACCTATGCTGCCCAATTGACTCTCACAATTGAAACAAGATGAAGAGATGGACATTTTAACAAAACTAAGTGGAAATCTTGTAAATTGTTCAGATTCTGTTTCCAAATTTAAACATCTTCTGAGGGAGGTAGAGGGCAAGTCTATGCAGTTAAACCTGGAATTGCTGAGAAATGTTAAAGATATTCAGCACAAGTAACAAAATCTAACATGCCCTGAACTCTTTTTATTTAGATTAACAAAATATGATTTCAGTCTTCCTCTTCTACATTCTGGCTTAGATAGAATTATCAAGGCATTTTAACTGGATTTGATTCAAGACCTTTCTTTCTTTCTTTATTTATTTATTAAATTTTTGAACTGATTCTCACTCTGTCACCCAGGTTGGAGTGCAGTTGTGTGATCTCAGCTCGCTGAAACCTCTGCCTCCTGGGTTCAAGCACTTCTGCTGCCTCAGCCTCATGAGTTGCTGAGACTACAGGTGCCCTCCACCATGCCTGGCTAATTTTTGTATTTTTAGTAGAGACACAGTTTCACACTGTTAGCCAGGATGGTCTTGATCTACTGACCTTGTGATCTGCCCTTATTGTCCTCCCAAAGTGATAGGATTACAGGTGTGAGCCCCATGCCCAGACTTGATTCTAGATCTTGACACAACACATCCTCAATTTCTTGTCTCTGAGGATAGAAAAGCTGTGTGATATGGAAGAATAAAACCAAAAATTTGTTATAACCCATGGAGATTTTATTTCTGCCCTGCTGTACTGGGATCTTAGAAGTGTAGTCATGGCAGACATTACTAAAAGGTAAAAGTGGAAATCAAGCCAAAATGAAAATTGTGTATGTGTCTCAAGACTATTCTTAGAAACTGGTAGGATCAGCCTTCAGTTCTGGGTAGATTCTGGGAAATTGGGTGTTACATAAAGAGTGGTTATGTTGCAAAAGTCCAAAGACAACCTGGCTTCTGTCAGTAGTAAAACCCAGTCAGATTTATATTTTTTTGAAGTATCAATTGGGTGATTTTCAAAAATAATATACATGGTAGGTTTGTTTCATATATTTTTAATGATTTTTTCAAAAGAGCTGTTTGGCCTTATTTGTATACTGAAGCAGATTTTGAACATCATAAAATCTGTTCATTCTTAGATACTGAAAGAGAAAGAACAAGTAAATGAACCTGTTTCAGTTTTTGTGGTTAATTTATCCAGTAAATTTAATCTTATTTCTATAATCTTGTTTTACTACCTAAGAACAGATTTTTTTTCTCCTAAATTTTTGGCAACTATAAATGCATGTTTATAATATTACTTTCATGGATGATATGAATATCAGTTGTCAGTTGTGTTGATTTCTAAGATAAAATACTTCAGAATTTTATTACCCAACATGCCCAATAAAATGTTTTAAGTTGCATGTTTTAAAACCCTGTCAATTTTGAATTGCATACCTAAGCCAAATTTCTTGAAAATTGAGGATGAGATGTGAAAAAATTTATACAAGTAATATAAACTAAGTTTTCTTAATTATTTAAGAAATCTAATTACATTTTATATAAATTCCTTTCACTGTTAGTGTTGTGTAGCATATTTTTTTTTTAAGATTTGGCCTCTAAAACAAGTAACAATTTGAACAAAGAAGGAAACAAACATTCATTGATTTGAAATTGAAATAAATTTCAGAAAAATAAAAGGTTTTTACAATGATCTGATTAAAATAATGTAAAGGATAAAAAATCTTAATTTTTTAACACTTTATTGGGTAAAAGCAACCCTGAGATATCAATGTGAAGAAAATACTATTAATTATATTTTTGAGACTCTCTTACTGACTTTGGCAATTGGAGAACCTCCAATACAGGCCTAGGATTCCCTAAGCATTTCTTCCATGAGAACATCCAATGGCAATGAAGCAGAAGGCCATGTCCACAAAGATAAATGGATGCTCACCTCCTAGACATGAGTAGGTGCATGTTGCAGAAAGAACAAGCCCTTCTTGGAGGTCCAGGAAGGAGCTATAAGCACTCTCCTAGAAAAGGGGCCTGGAATTCCACTGAGCCCTTTTAACTGCACAGACCTCAGAGGTCCCTAGGGGAGGCCAGCCTAGATGCTCTGTCCTGTTCCTGGCCCTTGAGGTCTGCCTCACCTGCTAGCTTTTTCCACAAATAAATCAGGATGGCAACCCCCAATCCAGCCCCACTAAAGGAAGGAGATCAAGAGTTTGAAGGCTTTGAAACTCTTGGCACATTAACTGACTTACTGAATAACTAGTCAATAATTATAGCAGAATGTGCTGCTGTGATCCCCTGAGATCCCACTGTAGGAGGAAATTTGGGTGGTACATCCCTCAGGCTGTGCATTGGAGGATGAAGGGACAGGTCACCTCAGCTTCAGTGAAAAGCAGTCAATAAGTGTGACGTATAGCAGAAATGCAGGTGGGCACAGAGGGGTAGGCATGAGGTTTCCCTGAGGGGGAGAACCCTCTCAGGACCATGAACTCAGAGCAGAGATCCCCAAGCCTTTTGAAGCCGAGGATGCACCTGGAGCTGCAGGGTGGGCCCTGTGCATGGCCTGGTAAAACTGGGGTGAGCAGGTAGTCACTGAGGGGCCTTCATGGCACATTTTCTTGATAAGAAAATTGAGCCCCAAAAGCCACAAGCCAGGAGGGCAAAAAGCACTGGACTGAAGAATCACCTTTTTACTTCCGTCGCTCCCATAAATCTCAGAACTCCCTGGGCTTGCCTTGAGGAAGAAGTTCCCTCTTTCCTCTGAGTGTAGGCACTGAATAAACTAGTTATATGTGCTAATCCCACCCACAGCCACTTTTGTGGGCCAACCTGGGACTCCTCTGTCCACTGGCCTGTGAAAGTTCACTGGAAATCCAGAGTCCAGTGAACCAAAAGTTCACTTTTGTTTCTCGTACCAAAAAGTTCAGCACCTGGGCCAGAGCAGGAGTGGGCCTGTTAATTCCATGGCACAAGGCCCAAATCAGACAACTGGCTTGACTGTTTGGCAGCATCAAGGCAGTATGTGTACTTTTCCTGCCTCCAATTATTTCACCTGCAACTTGTCATTTGTATCAGCTCTTTCTCTACCCTTGACATCTGATGGCTTTTGAAATTCCTCTGAAGATTGCATGCACCAAGCATTAAGGATCCCAGTGCTCCACATGAATAAGGGTGTGGCAGGAAGGTAGATCTCTCAACCTACCTTGAAATTTAAGAGTCATAGAAATAGTACCAACTCTAGAAGGAGAGTTGTCACATACTGATTCTTTTCTGGTTTTCATTAAAAAAGATATGTTAGACTGAGAAGCAAAATGAGTCATAAACCTGGCATTTCTGCCATTTAAATGGCAGCATGAAACTGGGCACCCTGAATCACAATTTCAGGGTCTGGTTCTGCATTTCCCACATTGAAAAATAGTAAAACGGAGGCATCAGAATGTCATTTTCCAATGAAAGTCTGGTGAAGGGCATTTCAGCAGCCTGTAAACACCTGTAACAGGAAGAGACCCCACCAACTAAGAAGACATTTCATTAAATTAGGGAACATACCACCAATGTGCACCCACATAAGGCCTTTCAGATAAACTCCTGTCAATGCAACAATTCAAGAAAAATCCAAAACATTTTTGAGTCTAGAGTCTCAGGAAGAAGAACCTCCACTGCCTGAACCAGCCTGTATGATGGATACAACTGACAGTGTTAACTTGACTTGGGCATACCTGGAGATTGACCCTATGTAAGAAATGATTCTGAGTGTTCAGAGTTCCAAACTAAAAATCCAGTAGTGTTCTGGCCTGGCACGGTGGCTCATGCTTCTAGTCTTAGCACTTTGGGAGGCTGAGGTGAATGGATAAATTGAGGTCGGGAATTAGAGACCAGTTTGATGAACATGGAGAATGCCCATCCCTAATAAAAATATATTAGCTGGGCATGGTGAAACATGTCTGTAACCCCAGCTAATTGGGAGGCTAAGACAAGACTATCAGTTGAATCTGAGAGGCGGTTGTTGAGGTGAGCCCAGATCCCACCATTGCCCTCTAGTCTGGGCAACAAAAGGAAAACTCTGTCTCAAAAAAAAAAATAAAAAAAAAAATCTGGTAGAGGCCAAACTGCAGATTATTCTTTATCTGGTGAGCCCCTGTTCTGTTTCATTCTGTGGCAAGGACCACAAGCCTCAAAGGAGATTGAAGCTTCCCACCCCACCTTTTTTTTTTTCAAGTGAAGGTTGACAGGTAAAGTTGTTTAGAAAAAAAGTGCTAAATAAAAATATTATATAAACTGCATACTTTTTGCAAGTGGGGGTGGTTATCCTGCTAACCCCACTGACACTGGACTTTCTCTTCTCTATGTAACTCCTCAGTAAAACTCCATATCTCATTCACTGGCTCTGTGTCTTTTCTATGACTTCTTAAGCCTGGCGCCATTTACATGGAAGTCAAATTTGACAAAACGTATCCCATAGTGAGGAAGGATTTCAGGCTCTGCTCAATGTGCTTTAAAGCTTAACAAAGCATCAGTTATAGAAGGGTGCAGTTGTTCTCTTTAGCACTCTTATCCAGGCCTCTTTTCCTTAGTTGCACAACCAGTGGAATGCCAAGAAAAATGCATAGGAAATACATCTTACTCAGAAGCAAGATTAATGCCAGAATAAGCAGTGACCACTTGGAAAGCAAAAGGGAACATTTTTCTTTCTCCTGTGGACAGCCATCAACTTCTGTCATCACATTGTGGCTTCAGTAATGTTTTTTGAACTCCATGCTGACACTGCAGGTACCAAGGCCCTTCGTGGTAAACACCTTCACTTAATCCTGGTGCAGCAAAACTTTATCTTGACAAATATGACCTCTGGATTATGAGCTTCTAAGCCAAATGGACAATGCATAACCTAAAAACCTATAAAAGGGAGATGAGTAAGTCTGAGGAAAACTATTTCCCACTTTTTCCTTGGCAAGTTTAAACAACTGTGATGGTAGACAAATGTGCAGAAGAGGACAGCATAGTATTACTCCTCATCATGTGACGCTACAACCAAGAGTTTTTAATTTTAGCTGTGAGAGCTCCAAATAAAAACTAAATGTTGCTTCACTGTGCATCTATCAATGACTGACTGCAGAACATATGGTCTATTATACTATGAAGTCTTCATTGAGGATTTTCCCATTGAACATATAGAGATAAAGACAGAAAAAAGTAAAAGAGCAACTCCATGAAATAATTGAACAAAATTTAGAAATGTTCATCTACTCACATCATTAGCATTTTTGCACATATTTGCATGTGTATCTACCCAAAAAGTGACATTTTCATAAATCAGTTATATGTCAAGTTAAAATTACACACTCACACACACACATACACACATATATAGTATATATGTGTGTGTATATATATATATAAAATACATAAATATATATATGTGTGTATATATATATATATCAGCTGGGTGGGGTGGATTACACATGTAATATCAGCACTTTGGGATGCCAAGATGCCAAGATGGGAGGATCACTTGAGGTCAGGAGTTTGAAACAAGACTGCCCAAAATGGTGAAACCCCGTCTCAACTAAAAATACAAAAAAAAAAAAAAAAAAGCCAGGCGTGGTGACATGTGCCTGTCATCCCAGCTAATTGGGAGTTTGAGGCAGGAGAATAAATTGCTTAAACATGGGAGGCTGATGTTGCAGTGAGCCAAGTTCATACCACTGCACTCCAGCCTGGGTGACGTAGCAAGATACTGTCTCAAAAACAAACAAATAAAAACAAAATATATATTTTTTTAATACCAAAAAGATAAAAATATAATCAATGCATGTCCTGGTGGAGACTGGTGGGTGTGGATTCTGTCATGGAAAAACAGAAACAAGAGTCAGTGCCCTGGATTATGTGTGGGACATCCACTGGGACACACATGAAGGGCCAGTCAGGTCCTCAGCCTAGCCACACTGAGGCTACCACAGGGCTTCAGAAAGCAGCAGAAATGGCCTGTAACACTGAATGCTAGATGGGCCTGTAACAGTGAAAGATCTGCCCAGGGATCTTAGCAAGCCTGCTAGGATTCCCTGACCTTACCCTAGATTGGAGATTCCCGTGGTACAGTGGCAGCCAGAGAGCCTTAGCAAACGCAAATCTTGACCACTATGGCTGGGCCAATCTAAAATAGCTCATCTCTTCTGTTTGACAAAACAAACTACAGAAATATAATGTGAAAAAAAAATCAAGAGAAATAAAATAAAATTTAAAAATAAATTTAAAGTAATAAAAAATAATGACAAAGTGAAATAAAATAAAGAAAAATAGAGAAATGTAATTAAGATTAGTGAAACTAAACAAAATGAGGATAAAGATAATATGATAAAATTAAAAAAACAAAAATAAGATAATTTGCAATAAAATAAATTCAGAAAATTTTAAAATTGAACAGAAAAAAATAGAAAATAAAGAAAATATGGAGAAAGAGAGTAAAGTAACATAAAGGGATGTGAGTGGAAATAAATAAAAGAAACAAAAAGAAATTAAATAAAATGTTACACATAAGATCCAAAGTGGAGAAAATTTGAAATGAAGAGAATCTAATAATAAAAATAAAAAATAAATTGAAATAAAATTAAATAGAAAAATGAAAGTAAATAAAACATAAAGAGAAACAAAATTAAGAATAAAAAATACACTGAGAAATAAAAGTTTAGAAAAATAAGACCTGGGGATAATCTACGAAACATTTCATCCAACAATAGCATAATATATAATATTTCTAATAGCATACGGCACGTTTTCTTAGATAGGCAATCTTCTAAGCTAGAATGCAAATTTTTGCATATTTAGACAGATGATAATCACAAAAAGTATTGTTTCTGACTACAGTAAAATATAACTTGAAGTTAAAACCCAAAAGAAAATTGCATGTCTGCATATATATGAAAACTAGACAAATTCTTAAGCATAGTATTTTTCAAGAGTTAGAACATGCAAGTTTCTTTAGATATTAATAGTATTCAAAATGATCTATAGATTAGTGAGATCTCTTTCACAAAACAATGGTTCTTTCTACAGAAGTACTAAATACTCTAAAACATTTGCATCAATATTTAGCTGTGTCACTTAGGCTAGAGTGCAGTGTCATAATCATGGCCACTGTAGCCTTGACCTCTCAAAATCAATTAATTCTCAAACCCTCAGCCTCATAAGTAGCTGGGACTACAGGTTCATGCTACTAAACTTGGCAAGTTTTTGTATTTTTTGTAGAGGCAGTGTTTCATCATATTGCCCAGCCTACCTCAAACCCCTGGGCTCAAGCAATCCACCTGCCTTGACTTTCCAAATTTCTGGGATCACAGGAGTGAGCCTCTAAACCTTGCCCTATAGTTTCTATAAACCCTCAAAATAACCACAGGTAGCCAAATAACTGGGGAAAAAAAATAAACTCAGAGGCATAATTATTTTTTATTTCAAAACATATTGTTAATTTACAGTAATCAAACAGTGTGGTGCTGGCATAAAGACAGAAACAAATGTTGATACAGGTAAGAGAAGCCAGAAAGAAACCCACATGAATATACTTAGCTTATTTTAAAGGAGGGTTCAAAATCCTTGTATTGCAGAATTCTCTCCTTCAGCAACATTGGGTTATTGTCACATGATTAGAAAAGATTGGGATCTGGGACACTCTGAAGGATGAGGAACAGAGTTGTTGGGGGAAAAAAATTTAAAAAACTCTAACAAAGTGAGTAGAGTCCTGTTTACAGGCCCTCACCGCCCAGATTGATGAAAACCAGACCATCACCCAGAAACTGAAGAGGCCAGGATTCTCCTCCCTGCAAAAGCGGTGAATTTTCTATTCATCCACTCCCTTTCCCCATTGTGCAGGTGGACATTATTCAGAAAGATTCAGTTGGAAAAAGCCAGGCTTCATCTAGGTCCAGCAGTCTGGTTTATAAGCCTTCAGGCTGTTTGAGGTTTGGGTGCAGTTTGAGGTTTGGGTGCGGTTTCACCCAAGACCGTTGGCTGTTTTCTAGCTCTGTTATTTCCCACTCTAAAAAAGTACACCAAATTGCTGTTAGAATAAAAATAAGAATGAGGACAAAAATCACTTTTAACTGCTTCCTTCTGAAAAGTGTCACCAGTGAAAGGCGTCATTGTCTGAGGCTCTGTAGGCATGACTGTTTGAAGTTTGGTAGCCTGAAGGTGAGAAGAATCAAACTGAGTTATTACAAAACATGTGTTAAAATAAAACAAGAGGAAGTTGGCAAGAAGAACTAAAAAGTTTCATGGTCTTTTACCAGTTTGTATAAGAAAAGGGACTCCAAAAGCCCAAATGAAAAAAAAAATTACCTTTCTCCCAGCATGTCAGGCTTCTGGGTTCTTTTTCCCTGAGTCCGATCCCAAGCCAACTGATCTAATGTTTGGGAAATTAACTCTTCCAAGCTTGAAGTATGCATCTGAGGGAAGTGTCCCATAGTATGGAAACATGATTACCTATCTGTAAAGAGAGGACAGAGGATAAAAAATGAAAAAAGTAAGCTTTTTTTTCTTCAAAGCAGTTCCAAGGGTTCAGTATGCATTTGAAAGGGTTATAGACTGAGGATGAATGGCTACTCATCTAGAAAGAGCCAGAGGAGCAGGTGACCCTGGGTCCTTTCTCTTCCTAGTAAATACCCACCATATGTTGAGGGATGGACAAAAAAGAATGTTCTCTTTACATCTTCCATCCTTATATCCCCAAGTCCCAGTGATTGCGACAGGGTGCCACACTTAACTGTCAAGGAAGTTTTCACTCATGTTAAGAGGGAGGCCTAGGAGAGTGGAAATATCTGCCCTTACCCACATATTGCCCTATCTCCCCTGCTGTCAGTAGTTCTGGAGTTGACTATATCTCATTTATGGTACTGATTCTAGCATAATCTTTATCCATGAAATGGGAGGCTTGGCTTAACTGGTTGGAATTAGCCATGCTCACATACACTGTACATTTTAACATCCATTATTATCTGCCTCTGGATTTCTAAGATCCAGTATTCTTTGTATTCTTTCCTAGGGCTTCAACCTGAAGCTCAGAACTCAGGTTGTGATAAAAAGTGTCTCGTGGTATTGCATGGACTCTATTATTAGCTGAATGCTAAGATGAAGCTGTGCAATTGAGTCCTATTTCCACAAGGGAGAGAAAATGATGTCTGTGACACACCCAGAAAACTAGTAGCTATAGTTATGCTTGCTAAGATTTGGGTGGACACCCTATTTATTCTCATCACTCTGCAGCAGGATTCACAGATAATTGATCAGAAGTACAAAATTAATTCAGATTTTTTACATTATCTATCCATTTTTGTTTCTTCTGAGCTGCAGTTGAAGATAACTAGTTAGTTCACAGCAATAAGCAGGGTTAATCTAAAATGTAGGCAAAATCACAAAACAAATGAGTTGAGAATTTAAGGACAAATGTATAATAATTTTTGAAACATAATCTTATTCTACTCTTTTTCTGTTAAAAACAAATTATGATAGGACTGAGTTGTTTGTAAAATAAACTTTAGGCTTATACTTGGGCTGATTATTTGCATAAAGTGCAGCAAGAGTAATTATTGCTACAATGGTCATTTACATTGGCTTTGATGGAATTCTGTTCCACAAGTAATTTCAGCTAGGAATTTCTAAAGTCAACTACAGTTATGTGTTTAAACCATCAAATACTTATGAGTTGGCTGATCGTCTCTGCTTATGGTTCCAAGATAAACTTGAAGCCACTGCCCCTGTCAGAAAGTGTCATTTTTTACTTACAACAGATCAGGCACCCTGCACAAGGACTGTGTAGGCAAGATAAGGGCCAGTTTTTTTAAGGGGCTTTTCTTGGCCCTGCAAGTTGAGCTTGACTCCTAAAAGGGAAGCATACCTTTTATGCAATGCCTTGGTAAAACAACCAGTTTCTCCAATTGTGTCTGGTTGCAAAAGAAATCAGTTATTATTGCTCTGATGCAAACAGGTACACTGCAATTATTTAACAATGCTCGCAACTATTTTTCAAATTCTGGAGAAGCCAGGGAGAGACAAAGATGCTCCATATTTAGTCTACAAAAGTATGCCTTACTCAAATATTAAAGGCTGTAATATCTCAAGATGAGTTTCCTTGACTCTGGAAAACAGTACATGGATTAGAAATGTTACAAGCAAAAGTCAGAAAAATGACTTTAGTTTTCTATTAGTACAGTCCATTCAGTTAACTCTTTTTTTATATTAGATCAAAATTTTTTATTATATTCTATATATATTCATGAATTACAAAAAATAAAATGGTAAATTGTCTTTTTTTTTTTTTTTTTTTTTTTTTTTGCTCCCAGCCACAGGACAAAAATCTAAGTTTTGTTTTTTTTGTTGTTGTTGTTATTTTGTTATTATTATACTTTAAGTTTTAGGGTACATGTGCACAATGTGCAGATTAGTTACTTATGTATACATGTGCCATGCTGGTGTGCTGCATCCATTAACTCATCATTTAGCATTAGGTATATCTCCTAATGTTATCCCTCCCCCCTCCCCCCATGCCACAACAGTCCCCAGAGTGTGATGTTCCCCTTCCTGTGTCCATGTGTTCTCATTGTTCAATTCCCACCTATGAGTGAGAATATGAGGTGTTTGGATTTTTGTTCTTGCAATAGTTTACTGAGAATGATGATTTCCAATTTCATCCATGTCCCTACAAAGGACATGAACTCAAAAGCACATGAACTCATCATTTTTATGGCTGCATAGTGTTCCATAGTGTATATGTGCCACATTTTCTTAATCCAGTCTATCATTGTTGGACATTTGGGTTGATTCCAAGTCTTTGCTATTGTGAATAGTGCCGCAATAAACATGCACTTGCATGTGCCTTCATAGCAGGATGATTTATAGTCCTTTGGGTATATACCCAGTAATGGGATGGCTGGATCAAATGGTGTTTCTAGTTCTAGATCCCTGAGAAATACCCACACTGACTTCCACAATGGTTGAACTAGTTTACAGTCCCACCAATAGCGTAAAACTGTTCCTATTTCTCCACATCCTCTCCAGCACCTATTGTTTCCTGACGTTTTAATGATTTCCATTCTAACTGGTGTGAGATGGTATCTTATTGTGGTTTTGATTTGCATTTCTCTGATGGCCAGTGATGGTGAGCATTTTTCATGTGTTTTTTGGCTGCATAAATGTCCTCTTTTGAGAAGTGTCTGTTCATGCCCTTCACCCACTTTTTGATGGGGTTGTTTGTTTTTTTCTTGTAAATATGGTTGAGTTCATTGTAGATTCTGGATATTAGCCCTTTGTCAGATGAGTAGGTTGCGAAAATTTTCTCCCATTTTGTAGGTTGCCTGTTCACTCTGATGGTAATTTCTTTTGCTGTGCAGAAGCTCTTTAGTTTAATTAGATCCCATTTGTCAATTTTGGCTTTTGTTGCCATTGCTTTTGGTGTTTTAGACACGAAGTACTTCCCCATGCCTATGTCCTGAGTGGTAATGCCTAGGTTTTCTTCTAGGGTTTTTATGGTTTTAGGTCTAACATTTAAGTCTTTAGTCCATCTTGAATTAATTTTTGAATAAGGTGTAAGGAAGGGATCCAGTTTCAGCTTTCTACATATGGCCAGCCAGTTTTCCCAGCACCATTTATTAAATAGGAAATCCTTTCCCCATTTCTTGTTTTTGTCAGGTTTGTCAAAGGTCAGATAGTCGTAGATATGTGGCATTATTTCTGAGGGCTCTGTTCTGTTCCATTGGTCTACATCTTTAGTTTGGTAACAGTACCAGGCTTTTTTGGTTACTGTGGCCTTGTAGTATAGTTTGAAGTCAGGTAGTGTGATGCCTCCAGCTTTGTTCTTTTGGCTTAGGATTGACTTGGAAATGTGGGCTCTTTTTTGGTTCCATATGAACTTTAAAGTAGTTTTTTCTGATTCTGTGAAGAAAGTCATTGGTAACTTGATGGGGATGGCATTGAGTCTATCAATTACCTTGGGCAGTATGGCCATTTTCATGATATTGATTCTTCCCACCCATGAACATGGAATGTTCTTCCATTTGTTTGTATCCTC
This sequence comes from Pongo pygmaeus, assembly GCF_028885625.2. Taxonomy (NCBI): domain Eukaryota; kingdom Metazoa; phylum Chordata; class Mammalia; order Primates; family Hominidae; genus Pongo; species Pongo pygmaeus. Next base: position 16,307,636 of record NC_072397.2, on the reverse strand, counting down.
TTTTATTTCATTGAGCAGTGGTGTGTAGTTCTCCTTGAAAAGGTCCTTTACATCCCTTGTAAGTTGGATTCCTAGGTATTTTATTCTCTTTGAAGCAATTATGAATGGGAGTTCACTCATGATTTGGCTCTCTGTTTGTCTCTTATGGTGTATAAGAATGCTTGTGATTTTTGTACATTGATTTTGTATCTGGAGACTTTGCTGAAGGTGCTTATCAGCTTAAGGAGATTTTGGGCTGAGTCAATGGGGTTTTCTAGATATACAATCATGTCATCTGCTAAGAGGGACAATTTGACTTCCTCTTTTCCTAATTGAATACCATTTATTTCCTTCTCCTGCCTAATTGCCCTGGCCAGAACTTCCAACACTATGTTCAATGTGAGTGGTTAGAGAGGGCATCCCTGTCTTGTGCCAGTTTTCAAAGGGAATGCTTCCAGTTTTTGCCCATTCAGTGTGATATTGGCTGTGGGTTTGTCATAGATAGCTCTTATTATTTTGAGATACATTCCATGAATACCTAATTTATTGAGAGTTTTTAGCATGAAGCGTTGTTGAATTTTGTCAAAAAACCTTTTCTGCATCTATTGAGATAATCATGTGTTTTTTGTCTTTGGTTCTGTTTATATGCTGGATTACATTTATTGATTTGCCTATATCGAACCAGCCTTGCTTCCCAGGGATGAAGGCCACTCGATCATGGTGGATAAGCTTTTTGATGTGCTGCTGGATTCAGTTTGCCAGTATTTTACTGAGGATTTTTGCATCAGTGTTCGTCAAGGATATTGGTCTGAAATTCTCTTTTTTGGTTGTGTCTCTACCAGGCTTTGGTATCAGGATGATGCTGGCCTCATAAAATGAGTTAGGGAGGATTCCCTCTTTTTCTACTGATTGGAATGGTTTCAGAAGGAATGGTACCAGTTCCTCCTTGTACCTCTGGTAGAATTCGGCTTGAATCCATCTGGTCCTGGACTCTTGTTGTTGGTAAGATATTGATTATTGGCACAATTTCAGCTCCCGTTATTGGTCTATTCAGAGATTCAACTTCTTCCTGGTTTAGTCTTGGGAGGGTGTATGTGTCAAGGAATTTATCCATTTCTTCTAGATTTTCTAGTTTATTTGTGTAGAGGTGTTTGTAGTATTCTCTGATGGTAGTTTGTATTTCTGTGGGATCGGTGGTGATATCACCTTTTTCATTTTTTATTGCATGTATTTGATTCTCCTCTCTTTTTTTCTTTATTAGTCTTGCTAGTGGTCTATCAATTTTGTTGATCCTTTCAAACAACCAGATCCTAGATTCGTTAATTTTTTGAAGGGTTTTTTGTGTCTCTATTTCCTTCAGTTCTGCTCTGATTTTAGTTATTCCTTGTCTTCTGCTAGCTTTTGAATGTGTTTGCTCTTGCTTTTCTATTTCTTTTAATTGTGATATTAGGGTGTCAATTTTGGATCTTTCCTGCTTTCTCTTGTGGGCATTCTGTGCTATAAATTTCTCTCTACACACTGCTTTGAATGCATCCCAGAGATTGTGGTATGTTGTGTCTTTGTTCTCACTGGTTTCAAAGAACATCTTTATTTCTGCCTTCATTTCGTTATGTACCCGGTAGTCACTCAGGAGCAGGTTGTTCAGTTTCCATGTAGTTCAGCAATTTTGAGTGAGTTTCTTAATCCTGAGTTCTAGTTTGATTACGCTGTGGTCTGAGAGACAGTTTGTTATAATTTCTATTCTTTTATGTTGGCTGAGGAGAGCTTTGCTTCCAACTATGTGGTCAATTTTGGAATAGGTGTGGTGTGGTGCTGAAATAATGTATATTGTGTTTATTTGGGGTGGAGAGTTCTGTAGATGTCTATTAGGTCTGCTTGGTGCAGAGCTAAGTTCAATTCCTGGGTATCCTTGTTAACTTTCTGTTCCATTGATCTGTCTAATTTTGACAGTGGGGTGTTAAAGTGGCCCATTATTGTGTGGGAGTCTAAGTCTCTTTGTGGTTCTCTCAGGACTTGCTTTATGAATCCGGGTGCTCGTGTATTGGGTGCATATATATTTAGGATAGTTAGCTCTTCTTGTTGAATTGATCCCTTTACCATTATGTAATGGCATTCTTTGTTTCTTTTGATCTTTGTTGGCTTAAAGTCTGTTTTATCTGAGACTAGGATTGCAACCCCTGCCTTTTTTTGTTTTTCATTTGCTTGGTAGATCTTCCTCCATCCTTTTATTTTGAGCCTATGTGTGTCTCTGCTCATGAGAGGGGTTTCCTGAATACAGCACCCTGATGGGTCTTGACTCTTTATCCAATTTGCCATTCTGTATCTTTTAATTGGAGCATTTAGTCCATTTATATTTAAAGTTAATATTGTTATGTGTGAATTTGTTCCTGTCATTACGATGTTAGCTGGTTATTTTGCTCATTAGTTGATGCATTTTCTTCCTAGCCTCGATGGTCTTTACAATTTGACATGATTTTGCAGTGGCTGGTACTGGTTGTTCCTTTCCATGTTTAGTGCTTCCTTCAGGAGCTCTTTTAGGGCAGGCCTGGTGGTGAGAAAATCTCTCAGCATTTGCTTGTCTGTAAAGTATTTTATTTCTCCTTCATTTATGAAGCTTAGTTTGGCTGGATATGAAATTCTGGGTTGAAAATTCTTTTCTTTAAGAATGTTGAATATGGCACCCCTGCTGGGGGGTGCCTGCCAGTTAGGCTGCTCAGGGGTCAGGGGTCAGGGACCCACTTGAGGAGGCAGTCTGCCTCTTCTCCGACCTCCAGCTGCATGTTGGGAGAAACACTGCTCTCTTCAAAGCTGTCAGACAGGGACATTTAAGTCTGCAGAGGTTACTGCTGTCTTTTTGTTTGTCTGTGCCCTGCCCCCAGAGGTGTAACCTGCAGAGGCAGGCAGGTCTCCTTAAGCTGTGGTGGGCTCCACCCAGTTCGAGCTTCCTGGCTACTTTGTTTATCTAAGCAAGCCTGGGCAATGATGGGCGCCCCTCCCCCAGCCTTGCTGCCACCTTGCAGTTTGATCTCAGACTGCAGTGCTAGCAATCAGTGAAACTCCATGGGCATACGACCCTCTGAGCCAGGTGTGGGATATAATCTCCTGGTGCGCCATTTTTTAAGCCTATCAGAAAAGCGCAGTATTTGGGTGGGAGTGACCCAATTTTCCAGGTGCCACCTGTCACCCCTTTCTTTGACTAGGAAAGGGAACTCCCTGATCCCTTGTGCTTCCTGAGTGAGGCAATGCCTCGCCCTGTGGACATTTTAGCTCTTCTTAAGTCCAGTACATTTATCTTAAATTCCAATGTCATAAGGTTCAAAGTTATCAGAAGTCTGCATTTGAGGGCACTTGTCAAAGTTGTATAGCTGATTAAAAGCCATTTTTTGAAAAAAATCTGAACAAGACAACAATTTTCTGTGTATAAAAAATGTCCAGGGTAGTTTAAGTCAGAAACATGACTGACAAAAAAATTTTGGGATATTTCTGTGGTTTACAATAACTTAACATAACAAACATAACTGTGGTTGATAGCATATACTTTAGACATTATATTTTTAGATTTCTCATATAATATTGAAAGAGGTATTAGTATTATTTAACAAAATATCATCTCATGAATATTGAACACCATTTTGGCAATTCCTTATAACTAAAAATGTCATATAATTCTGTTTACCTCTTTTGTGGATACTGCAGGGGCCCTCTTTAGCATCCAAAAGCCAGGAATTAGGAAAGACACTTTTGTTACTACAGTTCAATCTTGAGAAGGATGTTACATGTTAGGGCTTAAAACACTTCATATTACAAAGTAAAATTCCACATCACCATGAATTAGTTATTTATCTAAAATGGTGACTTAGAAATGTAAAAATCAAAAATGTAATTCTTTACAAATTTTGCTAAAGAACAGATTGGTGCCTTAAGTGTACCTTGTTAAGATTTTATTTCAATGCTCAATTTACAAAAGATATATAATATTTTTTGAATTAAATTAAGTTTTACACATAGAATTTCTTTGGCAAGATTTATTTTTACAATCTTTCCACAACTTGTTTGAACTTTTAACTTTATCTTATCTAATTCAAAATAATTGTTTGACCCTAGGCAAGCATTTATATTTTCATGCCTTCTTATAAAGTTTTATTAAAAACATATTTTACTGTTCTTACACACCTTGTATGTAAACCTACCTCCAGTGGTTTCAATTACATGTTATGGTAACATCTAGAATTTTTAACTTTAACATGAAACAAGGTTAATTGTTTTAATTATGTGTTAGGTGCAGCCAAGGGTTTGACTCCTTTCAGTGTAATTAAGACCATGGATAACTCCATTTGTTTTCAGGCCTTACCAATTGTGAAGCAAATTTGAACTGTTTTCAGAAACCCAAATAGCAGTTTATAACCTTAAAACATTTAGCAAACGTAGTATCTGACCTGCATAATTTAGTCCAACTACTCATATATTAATGAAATTTTTGTTTTACTGATAATCTACAAGGCTCTTTTTATGTCAAAAAGATTAAAAGTCATGTGAACTAAAAGGTACTCAGGTTTTACCTTCCCTTCAGAAAATATTTGATCCAAGTTTTTATAATTTTATAAGTAAATTTATTAGAGCTCCTTTTTATAGACTGCACATACGACACATCTATAACTACAGAGCTAGACAGAAGAAAACCCAGTATCCATAAGATTTTTTATTTGTGAATTTCCTGATTGAATTACTGGCCTCTCATGCTTCCATTAAAGTGGCAAGAAAATATGGAGAAAAAAAAATTCCGTGGCTGAGAAGAAAACTTTTTCAATCAAAACAAAATCCCAGAACATAAAAACATAAACATTTGTAAATATACCTAAAATTTGGATATCCACTTTTAATTAAGTTGAGCACTTTTTAAGAAATTTCTTTTAAATTCCTTATTACCTGACTCTAGCAGCACCAAGCAGCCCATATTTCTGACTTTTAAACTTTAACAGAAGTAAGTTACCACGTGCTCAGAGGACAAAAAAAAAAAAAAAAAAAAAAAAAAAAAAAAAAAAAAAAAACTTAAGGCGGTTTGTGAAGGGGAAGAGAATCCGCAAATGGCAAATGCTACATGCTGATATGAATCCAGAATAAAATGACTTTCTAGGCCATGATTAAACCTGACCCACCATTGTAAAATTGTAGAGGTCAAAACAAAACATCACCACATGGTTACAAGGTCATGCTTCTAAAAATGTAAAACAAGGTGGAGGCCTACAGCAAAATTCCCTAACAACCATGGAGAATGACATACAAAACACACCAGATTGGCCACAGCTCAAGAACAACCTCACAAATACCCTTTCACAATTAAAACTCTACAAATAATATAAGCAGTGAGTGTTAGGGTCCTAATCCAGCAAAACATTTTCTAAGAAGATAAAAAAAAAAAAAAGCCTTTTTCTTAAAACATAAACTGATGATACAGTGAAGAAAAGAAAACATCTCCTAAGTGTAGGGCAGGGAAGAATATTTTTCATTTTTATGCTAAGGGTTTTTTCCAACAGAGAGAAAACCTTAATTACTATTAGATGAGGCTAGATCCCTAGGCTGGTGAAGGCAAAGACAGCATGAATGCCTGAGATATTTTAGTCCAGAGGAGTTGGGGGTGAAAAGCCGCCATTCACCAATCTATGCCACTTGTGTCTGGGGCTGTTGGGGTTGGGGGATGCACAGTTTTGTCTATGGTCAGAAGTCCATGGATGAAAATGCTTACAAACAAATGATAAAAAGATTTTTTGGTTTACATCTCATCCTTTCTCAAGCCCCACATCTAGACAGTGAAATGACATACAACTTTCTCCTTAGTTCAGATAAAACCAGTATCTTGCCACATGACCAGGAACGAATAGGCTAATGGACACACTGAATGTTGAGGAGAAAAGTTGGTTGGGCAAAACAAAAACAAACAAACAAACAAAAAACTGTCAGCAAAGTGAGAGGGACTCCTGTTAACATACCCCCCACTTCACAGATTGATGAACACCAGGTTACCACAGAGACACTGAAAAGTCCAGGCTCCTCCCTTGTCAAAAAGAATACATTTTCATGGCTCCACCTCTATTTCTCTTTTTCCCAGTTCACAGGTAAGCATTATCAAAAGAGAAACATTCAGGAAGGGACTAGCTTCATCAGAAAAAAGCAGTCCAATTTTTCAGCCTTCTGGTTATTTTAGGCTTAAAGGTGGAGTTTTGCCCAAGACCCTGGACTGTCTCCTGTCTCTGTCACTTAAAATGAGAAAAAGTCCCTTGGCTATTTCTTGTCTTCATCACTCAGGATGAGATGGGAAGAGTCTTTTTAACAAATTGATTGTAGAATACTGAATATCCAAATGATAAAAAAGAGTTGAACTTTACCACAAGCATGAATTTAAAATGAACTGTGACTTATTTTTATAGTAGTTGTAAATAGTTTTTTCTTGAATTTATTTTTCAGATGGCTTACTCTTGGCATGTAAAATACTCCTACTAATTTATGTATGTTGATTTTTTATTCTGCCACTTTACTGAATTTTTTAATTAATTCTCATGAATTTTAGTGTAGTATTTCAGTTTTACTGTATAGACAACTATGTGATCTGCAAACAGTGACAATTTGACTTTCTCCTGTTTTATTTGGATGTCTTTTCTTTCTTTCTCTTGCATAAATGACCTGGCTGGGACTTCCAGTACTCTGTGGAATAAAAGTGGTAAAAGTAGATATCATTGCCTTGTTTCAAGTCTTAAATAAAAACCTGTTTTTCTTTTTCTGTTCAGTGTGATATCAGCTATTATTTTGTCATAGTTTGCCTTAACAGTTATGAAGTACATACTATCTATACCTAATTGTTCCATTGTTTTAATCACAAAGGTATGTTAAATATTTACAAATACTTTTTCTGTTTCTGGAATAAAAATACAGCTGCCAAGCAGTAAACTCAATTAAAAGATAAACACTCTATATACTATAAATTATAAAACATTTGATAAAACATGAAAAATTTGAGAGATATATTTTTCTTGTGAGTTATAAAAAATATTGTTAAATGTCTATACTAATGAAGGTAATTTACAGATTCAATGCAAACTCTATAAAAATATCAATGACATTTTTTAACTGAAATGGGAAAAACAGGCCTAAAATTTATGGAGAACAAAAAACAAACAAACAAACAAATGAAAAAAACTCCCCAAATAGCCAAGATAATTCTGCAAAAAAGAACAAAGGTGAAAGCATGAAAGTAACTGATTTCATACTGCAAAGCTATAACAAGCAAAACAGCATGACATTGCCTTAGAAAACAGAAACAGGGACAAAAGTATCCAGTGATTCCAGTAATAAATTTATAAACCTAGAGCCAAGTAATTTTTAAGTTGTTTAGAAGACACATTTAAGAAAAGACAATCTTTTCAATGAAAGATGTTAGGAAAATTGATTATTTAAATACAGAGAAATAGAACTACATGCCTACATGTTGCCATATTAAAACTACTTAATTAAAAATAATTACAAGATCTAAATGTAAAAATCAATCTTATAAAACTATTTGAATAGAACATAAAGAAATTATTTAACAAATAGGACAGGAAAAAATATATGAATAAGACCTCAAGAAGCACAGGCAGCAAAAGCAAAAGCAGACAAGTAAAATTACGAAAATCTAAAAAAAAAAACTACATAGCAATAATAAATTAACAGAGTGAAGAGACAACTTACAGTATGGGAGAAATTATTTGCAAAATATGTGTATGACAATGGATAAACATACAGAATATATAAAAAACTTAACAACAAAACTAACACACAATTTAGTAGTAGGCAAGAGATCTTCAGTGACCCTTCTCCAAAGAAGACATACAGATGACCAAGTACATGCAAAGGTACTCAACATTATTTATTAGAAAAATGCAAATCAACGCCACAGTAAGACACCAAACCAGTCAACTATAATCAGAAATGATACATGCCAGGCCCTTTCAACAGTAGGCATTGTGACACATCTTTGGGCCTATCATTTATGTGATATGAGTCTCCTTTTCTGCCTTGACACTGCCCACATGGGACATTTTGCCATAGCGTTGGGTGTAGCCCCCAAGTTATACGACTTTTCTGCCAGGAACTTGCCTACAAGGAGAACATAGGAACATTTCTGCTTCAGTATTTAGGTTATGTGGCTGTCATTCCTGTTTCATTACTACAGAGTAAATGTTGACTTATACCTAGGCACAGCTCACAGGCATGATAATGACTCTCATATGTGGACCCCACAAATAGGAGTAAATTTGACTCTTGTAACTTGCTTTAGAAACATGAATGATGTCTTAGATCTCTTTCTGGTATAAAGCGTAGAGAAGATTATAACACCCTCAGGTATTTATAGCCCTTGGCTTGTACAGAGTGTCATAACAGAACCCAGCAGAAAGCTGAAATTGTGATTCTCATATGCACACCCAGCTGTCAGTAAGGATTGTCACCATCTCACATATATGAAGACAACTGTCACACATAAAAACAGACATGGGTGGCATCATAAACTTCCATCTCTTGGATATTCTCCCAATGTGATTATGATGTAAATATTTGCCAAGCATCTGTATGATTTGAGTCTCCAGATGGATTCCAGCCCTTATATGGGATTGTGATCTCCATGTAGGTCAACCTCTAGGTGATGTGACTCTCCTACCTGGTCCTTTGTCTCAATAAGGATTGTGACATATCACTGGATCTAACACCAGGTTATGTTACACTCTTGCTGGGACCATGCCCACAGACATTTTTGTCACATATTACTTTATTTACCATTGACTCAATGCTTGAACCTCACCCCCAAAAAGATTGTGACATAAAAGTTAAACCTGCACCAAGGTAATTTAATATTTTCACCGTGGTCCTGTCCTAAAGGAGCCTTGTGACATATCTCAGGAACAAGAAACCAAGTGATGTGGCTATTCTGCCTGGTATCAGCCCATGTGTTAGATTGTGATGTATACCTAAAGAAGCACCTAAGTGATATGACTCTCTGTTTGGGCCTGAGTCCTGCCTAATGTGGACATTGGAACATATCTCTGAGTCCATGCACTAAATGATATGACTTTCTTCCTCTGCCTGGGCCTTTAAAAAAGTGGAATATTGACATATTCCTGAGCTCAGCCTTTAGGTCATGTGACTCAACTCTTTTTTCTAAACCATACCAACAAAGGGAAATTTTTACCTATTCCACCCAGATGATGTTACTCTTCTGCCAGTGTCCTGAATAAAGAGGGAATTACTTTATACTTGTAGGCCTGGCACCCTAATGATGCTACTGTCCTGCCTGTGCCAGAGCCACTATTTTGCCATATCTTCAGGCCATTTTGTAGGTGTTTTGGCTGTCTACTCTTGGCTGTTTTTTCATATGTGGAATTGAATTATATTGTTTGGTCCAGCACACAGTTGATGTGACCCTCCTTCCTAGGTTCTTCCTAGAGAGGGCATTTGACATGTTGCTTGGCCCAGCACCCAAGTGATGTTACTCTTTTTCTCAATATTTTGCCCACAAATGGGGTTATGACATATATCTTGCCTCAGTTAACAGGCATGATGGTCAAGCTGATATTGGGATTCAGTCAATAGAAGATATTTTCCCTCTATTCACCAGGCTTAGGGTAATAGGTAAAATCCTGGGTTGCATATCTGTGCAAATCTCACAGAGTTTTATAATATTAAATCATATTGTACAAAGTATGAATGGTACACAGAGTTTCATAACAAGGCCCAGCAAATGTTAAGATTTTAACTCTCAATTAAACACACAAGTGAGAGTAAAAGTTGTCACCAACCCACATTTACAAAGCCCACTGTTGAGATACTGAGTCTAACAAATGAAAAGACTACAAAGATGGAATTGTGACTTTCATATGTGGATCTGACCACAAGTGCAATCATGATTTATTTTTAGACCCAGACCACAGGCATAAAAATGTTTCTCATTCCTGAACTCAGCCTAAATGAGAGATGTTGACTATCATACCTGAGTTTAAAGCAATATGTAAGATTGTGAGTCCATATGAGCATATGGGCATCAGAGTAGTTTGCAACTCTCACGCATACCATATAAAGTCCTTGGATGTTTTAGAGGATGTTATATGATGGCCCAGGACACACGTGAAATTGTGACTCTCATATGCACACCAAGCTAACACTTAAATGTGTGACCCTCAAAGATGTGGAGATTATGTCATATCCCTGGGCCTAGAAACCAGTTGTTTAAATCTTTGCTTAATTTTTTTTTCCATGTGTGTATTGTGAGACAACATTGGGTCAGAATCATAATAATGTGACACTTCTACCTGGGCTCTGTCAAAAAGGATATTATCTCATATTTCTGAGCCTCTCAGCTAAGTGATTTGCCCCCAAGAAACATTGTGACATTGCTAGATGTAGCATCTAGGAAATGTGACTCCCCTCTATTGCCTATGTCCTGGCCGCTAAAAAAATTGTGACATACCACTGAGTGCAAATCCTAGGTAATGCAACTCTCCTTTTTATTCTGGAGTTAACCAAAAGAGGGGATTATTACACATTGCTGAGCCTAGCACATAGGTGGTGTGACTCTCCTTTTTTTCTTCAACTATGTCTAGAGTGGACATAGTGCCATGTTACTTGAGACTCTACCCAGGTGATGTGATTCTTCTGACTTGGCACTGACAGCAAAGGAGTTTAAAATGCATCCTGAGCTCAGAATCCAGGTGATGAGACTCTCCTGCCTTGTTTCTACCCACAGATGAAATCATGACATATACCTGGGAACAGTTCACCTGCACAAATATAACCATCATATCTGGACCCAGAAAGGAGACATATTTTGACTCGCATAGTTAGTCTTATGGCCACAAGTAAAGTAATGGGTCTTCTAATTGTATAAACTTCACAGAGAATTATGACACTCAGGCACATCATATAAAGCATGCCTGGTACAAACACTGTCATATCAAAAAACAGTTACCAGGTGCAACTGTGACTCTTGGATGCACACCCTGCTCACCCAATTGTCATTCTCTCACTAGAACAGGGCCTACAAAAAAGGTGGTAAATCTCACACAAAAGAGCAGTCGAAGGTTGAAATTGTTCCTTTCATACATGGATCTGACCCACAGGCTCTTTGATGATGCATGATTCAGCTCAACTTTGAGGCTCTGACTCCCTTACCGGAACACAATCTTCAAGTGGGATTGGGCATCTTACATGTGGATCTTGTCCATTGTTGAGATTCTCACTCCTTTCCTTTGGCCCAACTCACAGGTCATGTTGACTCACATACACAAAGCCAGGAATTGTGCGGGACTGTAAAATTTATTTCTGAATATTTCCTACTATGTGATTAGTCCATAAATGTAAGGCCAGCCCCTGAATAATTTGACTTTCCTTTTTAGGCCATAACCACATATAAAATTGTGACAGATGTGGATTATTTTGATATATAACTAAAACTATCATCCAGGTGATGTGACTCTACTTCCAGGGTCCTGCCCAGAAGATGGATTGTGACATCCCATGGGATCAGCACCCACCCAGATGATGTGACCTTTCTGCTTGCTCTTATTCTTCAGATCATATTGTGCCATATACTGGAATCCAGATAAGAGGACTAATCATGACTCTTATACTTGGAGCCAGGTCATATACAAGATGGTGACTTTCATTCCTGAAATTTTCCATCATTGTTACTGTATATTGTATATAACTTTGCCTAGATCCTGAATGATTTAATAATCTTGCCCAAATGTAGCTCATAAATGTGTTTTGGACATGTAACTCAACTGCAAACCTTGGTGATTTGACTCGCTTGTCTTAAAAATATCTTCAGCAAGGATTGTAACATGTGTCTCTGGACCCATCATTTAGGTTACCTTATGCTCCTCTCCTGGCTAGATCCTGCTTTCACTTGGGATTGTAGCATTTCTAAGCAATGCATCCAAATGATATGACTCTCTTGCCTGGTCTTTCAACAGGAGACATTGTGACATACCTCTAGGGTTATCATTTAAGTGATATGACTCTCCTCTTCTGCCTGGACAGTGCCCACAAGGGGCATTGTGCCATACATCTGTGTGTAACCCCAAGTTATACAACTTTTCTGCCAGGAACTTGTCTAAAAAGAGAATATTGAAAAACATCTAGCTCAGCATTTAGGTGAGTTGGTTGTCATGACTGTTGACATATACCTAGGCACAGCTCACAGGCATGATAATGACTCTTATATGTGGACCCCACAGATAGGAGTAATTTTGACTCTCATAACTTGCTTTAGAAACACGAATGATGAAACATCTTTCTTGTAAATGGGTCACAAAAGGTTATATCAGCCTCAGATATTTTATAAAGCCATTGGTTTGTAGAGTATGTCATAAATGAATCCAGAAAAAAAGGTGAAATTGTGAGTCTTATATGCACACCCATCTGACTGTAGGACTGTCACCATCTCACATATATGAAGAAAACTGTCGCTCATGAAAACAGAACATGTGTGGGATTGTAAATTTCATGCTGGGAATTTTCTGCCTGTGTAATTGTGATATAACCTTTGAGGGATTTGACTCTCCAGACTTGTTCCAGACCACATATGTTATTGTAAAATCTACCTGGGCCAACCTCTAGGTGATGTTACTCTTCTGCCTAGGACCTGCTCTTAGTAAGAATCAAGATATATCACTAGATCCAGAAACAACGTGATGTTATATATTTATCTGAGCCACATGCACAGAAATCATTGTGACTTATCACTGTGTCAGCTACTTAGGTGACATAACTCTCCTCATTAGAATGGGACCTGTGTACAGTGGGGAATAGTGACATGGCTGGGCAAGGCACACAAATGATAGTATCCTTGCTAGGGTTGTGTCCTAAAGATGTTATTGTGACAAATATCTGGTCCTATTATCTAGGTGGTGTTGCTCTCCTACTTGGGTCCTGCTTACATGGATAGTGACATATTACTAGACTAGGCACTAAGGTGATGGTTCTCTTTTTGCAGGGTCATACCTCAAGGAGGACATTGTGACATATCTCTAGGCCTATCACCTAGACAACGTGACTCCCTGCTCAGGCTCTGCCAACATGGAACATTGTTACAAAAGGGTAAAATCTAAACCAACTTGTTGAAACTCTCTTGCCAGGTTTTTTTCCTAAGAAAGCCTTGTGACATATCTCAGGACCCAGCATCAATATGATGTGGGTTTTCTGCTTTCACCTCACATGTTAGATGTGTCATATACCTATGGAAGAACCTAGGTGATATGACTATCCTTCTACCTGAGCCCTGCCTACTTGAGACATTGGGCTGTATATCTGAGCCTGTGTCTTCAGTGTTTTGTCTCTTTCCTTCTGCCTTAGCCTTTACAATGTGGTGATGTGACATAATGTCCAAATTTCTTGAACATACCACTGAGTGAAAAACCTAGGTGATGTGACTCCCTCTTTGTCCTGGACTCTGCCAAGAAAGGGAATTATAACAGATTGCTGAGCCCAGCAGCTAGGGGGTGTGACTATCCACTATTTATTCAACCCTGTATACATTGGGCATAGTGACATATTATTTGAGACTCTACCCAGGTGATATGACACTACTGTCTGGGTCCTGCTTACAAAGGAAGTTATAATGTATCCCTGACTCAGCACCCACATAATGCAAATCTTCTGTTGTGTCTCTTTCCAAAGTTGAAATCATGACATATATCTGGATTCAGGTCATAAGCACAGTAATAACTCTCATACCTAGACCCAGACAGGGGAGATATTTCAACTCTCATAGACAGTCTTACAGCCATGAGTAAAGTCTTAGATCTCCAACTTGTACAAATTCACATAAAATATTGTTTCTCAGATATTTCACATGAGTCCTGAGCGGTAAAAAGAATGTCATAACAGGTGCCAGGAACAAGGTGCTATTGTGGCTCTTGGATGCACACCCAGCTGTCACTATTGTCATTCTCACACATGAACAAAGCCTACAAATGAGGTACTAAATTTCACACACATAAGTAGTATGACTACTTTGACTACATAAGTAGTCAAAGCTTACAATTGTTACTCTCGTACAAGAATCTGATCCACAAATGGTTTGGTGACGTTTGAACCATAATGCAGCAGACCTGTGGTGCTTTGACTCTCCTACTTGATCACAATCTTCACGTGGGATCAGAACTCTTATACATGGGTCTTTCCTATTGTTGAGAATGTGTTTCCTGTATGTAGACCCAACTCATAGGAAGTGTTGACTCTCACACCCTAATTCAGGACTCGTGTGAGACTGTGAAACTTAATTCTGAACATTTTCCAGTGGGTGACTGGGAAGTGTGACTTTGCCCAGCATCTCAGGGTTTTGATACTGTTTCCAGGCCCAATTGTTCTTTTTTTTCCTACAAGTGAAATTATAAAATTTATATTGCTTTAGTTCACAGACATGATGATCAAATTTAAATTGGGACTCCACCAATAGAAGATATTTTGCCTCTCATGGCTACCTTTAGGGAAATAGGTAAGGTTATGAGTTGCATATTTATACAAAGCACACAGAAGGTTACCACACTAACTCATATTCTATAAACTCCCTGGGTGGTATACAGAGTTTCATTACAGGGCTGAGCAAAAGGTTAAGATGGTGACTTATGATTACAAAGTCAGGTGAGAGCAAAAGTTATCACCATTTGACATTTGCAAAGCCCACTGTCGAAGTCCTGATCCTAACAAGTAAATAAAGTACAATGATGGAAATGTGACTTTCATTTGTGGATCTTGTTACAGGAAAGATGGTGACTCATTTCTGGACCCAGATCACAGGTATAATAATGTGTCTCCCATCTGAACCCAGCCTAAAGGAGAGATGTTTACTATCATAACTGTGTTTAGGGAAATATTTAAGAATGTGAGCATGTAGGCTTCAGAGAGGTTTGCAACTCTCATTCAGGTTGCACAAAACATTCGATGTAGACTGGGTCATACCATGACCTAGATCACATGTGAGATTTTGACCCTTATATACACACCAAGCTAGCAGTTAATGATGAACCCTGAAAGATGAGGAGATTGTATCATATCACTAGGCATCATACCCTAGAATTGACAATTTTTGGTTGAAATTCTTTTCCATGGGTGCATTGTGAAATATCGCTAAGTCAGAATGATAATAATGTGACCTCCTGATTGGACCTAGATAAAAGTAGATATTATCACATATCTCTGGGCTTAACAGCTAGGTGATGTGTCTCTGCTTCCAGTGCCCTGCCCACAGGGGACATGGTTACATGTCGCTAGACATAACATCTAGATAATGTGACTCTCCTCTCCTGACTCTTTTTTTGAGAAGGTTGACTGTGCTAATAGAAACCTTTGTAACATATCACTTGGCTCAGCACTTAGGTGATGTTTCTTCTCTCTTGGCTGAGGACTGAGCACACAGGGTATTATGCCATAGAGCTGGGCCTAGCACCCAAGTTTTGTGTCTTTCCTCTTAGGGCCCTGCCTAAAAAGAGAATATTGAAATATTTCTGGCTTAGAATTGAGATGATGTGGTTGTCTGACCTGTTTACTAACCACAGAGGGGATGGCAAATATACCTACACATAGCGAACAAGCATGATAATGATCCTCATATGTTAACCCAGGCAATATGAGAAATTTTGATGCTTATAACTAGGTATAAAAACAAAAGTGATGTACAGGATCTCCTTCTAGTGAAGAGGTCACAGAATATTACACACTCACATATATTTTATGGCTCACATAAAATATATGGCTCACATATATTTTATAAAACCAAAACTTTTTGGTTTTATAGAGAGTGTCATACCATCACTTAGCACACAGAGGAAATTGTGAGTTTTGTATGCACACCCAGCTGATAGTAAAAACTTTCATCATCAAAGATGGATGAAGGCAACTGTCCTACATGAAAACAGGACATGTGTGATACTGTAAATCTAATCCATAAAATTGTATTCCATTGTGAGTGTGATATAAATCTTTGCCAAACACCTGTGTAATTTTACCCTTTATACCTGGATAATGTCACTTTTCTGCCTAAGTCTTGTATAAACAGGGAATTATAGCATATTGCTCAGCCCAGCACCCTAATGATGTGGCTCTCCTGCCCATACCAGAGCCACAGAAGGTATTTTGGAATATACTTGGTCCATCCTATAGGCATTTTGCCTCTGATCACTTTGCTAAGTTTCTTCTACATGTGGTTGTATCATATTGCTGGCTCCAGTCTCCAGTTAATGTGACCCTCTTTCCTAAGCCCTGCCTAGAGAGGACATTGTGATATATTACTTGATACAACACCTAAGTGATACTGACTTTGTGCCTAGTTTTTGCTGACAAATGGGACTATGACACATACCCTGTTTCAGTTCAAACACATGATGATCACCCTTATATTGGGATTCAGCCAATCAGAGATTTTTTGCCTCTAACCACTAGGTTTAGGTCAATAGGTAAAGTTCTGGGTTGTGTATTCATACCAAGCTCATAAAAGTTAACAACGCAAACTCAGATCATAAAACTACTTGGGTGGAATGGAGTTTCATAACAGACCCCAGCAAAAAGATAAGACTGTGACTCTTGACCACACATTCAGGTGAAAGTGAAAGTTGTTATCATCCTACAAATAAAAAGCCCATTGTTGAGGTCCTGAGTCTAACAAGTGAATACAGCACAAAGTTGGAATTCATAAGTAAATCTGGCTGCAAGTGACATGGTGAATCATTTCTGGACCCAGATCATAGGTATAATAATTGTCTCATCCCTGATGCCAGCCTGTAAGAGAGATGTTGACTCTCATACTTGGGTTTAGGGCAGTATGTAAGATCGTGAATCCATATAAGCATGTAGGCCTCAGAGAGGTTTGCAACTATCATGTATGTAGTATAATGTTGAAACAAGATTCTATCTTGGACAACCAGATACCAACAGGCTTAGTAGGCTTGTCTCCACTAGTCATAAATCCTTCCATTGTTCTGTCACATAGACAGGTGTGGCTCTTTTAGCTGTTCTTGAGTAGCTTATCTGGTTTCAGTGGACATGGCTATAGTTTTCTGTGTAAATTTATTTCTAGTTGGTACATTATGCAGAAATTATAAGTGTTTGTCACTGGTTTTTAATGCTTTATTCAGTTCTTTCTTCTTTCCCTTTCTGTAGTATGTTTAAGCACTAGGGTGAAAATTTATATTGCCTATATTTTTTCTAAGGTAAATGGTTTGATTAAGATGGGTTGATAATATTTTTAGTGAGGTTTGGAGCTAGAGTTGGCTCAAATTGATTAGGTCATGATGAAATCTTCTGGGTGTAAACCAGAAGCTTAGGGTTATGCTGCACTTTGGTTTTTCCAAGCACACTTTCCAGTACACATACCATGTTAGGACTTATATAACCAAAAACTATATGTGCACATATATAGTTTTCAGTAATAATACTTTCTAAAATAATATTTGAAGAGGTTGACTGGTGTGTGAGTCCTTCCTGGGCTTATTCAACCAAGCACTGTGTTCTTGGTTTACTGCTAACTCCTGGTTGAGCCCTTAGATATCATAAACGTTGTTATGAGATTTTATGGGTATAAAAAATTTAGTCAATTTCTTGCCAACTCATGAGATACACTTTGTCCTAATGTTTTTACACTTGTGCATACTCTACACCTTTTTTAGAGTTCACTAAATATAGCTGTTTATAGGCTGGGGGCAAGAGGTGATGAGGAATATTGGGGTTTATTGATTATAGAACAGATTCGTATAGAGGGATATAAAGCACTGCCAAGTCCTTCGAGTTTTAAGCTGTTGCTTGTAATATCCTGGTAAATGGTTTTGTTAATGTAAGTGTTAGAAGTTAGGGCTAAGCATAGTGGGGTATCTAAACCCAGTTTGAGTATTAGCTATTGTGTCTTCAGCATATGAAACCACCTTCATAGTATATTTTATTTGAGCTGGAGTTTTTCACAACTTAGATGGAGTTTAGCTTAATTGAGGGCAGACCTTAATCTTTCTTTACAGCAAGTTCTCTTAGCTTGGGTTAGTTATATGGCCGTGGTGGCTGGCACGAAATTGACCAATCCTAGATATCACTATAGCTTAGTTAAACCTTCATTTATTACTAAATATTTATCACTCCTGTTTCCCATGGAGGTGTCATTGAGCAAACTGTTTTGATCTCCATTTGTGCATGATTGATACTTGCTCCTTTTGATCTGGGTGATCTAAAGGGAATTCTCACTGGGGCAGGGATGCTTGCATGTGTAATCCTAATAAGAGCTAATAGAAATGCCAAGACCAAACCTATTTGTTTATAGGGTTGTGCAGACCCATCTAGAAATTTTCAATATCTTGCTTTGAAATAATTAAGCTACATTAACTATAAATTCTTAAGTCTAAAATCAGAATATTAGAAGGAAAGAGGTAAATATCAATAGTAGTTTACATGTCTTGGAATTCAGGGTTTTTAAAGTTGAATTGGCAGAGGTTAGGTTGAGAGGATTACTCATAATTAGAATATAATTGATTTAGGGTATAATATATGGGGTAGCAATTTACAGGGATACGTTCAGGGCATTATATTAGTACAAGGGTGAAAGTTCAGTTACTATATTTATTATATAAAATCAAGGCTTTATTGAGGGGTTTGAAGATTTTTAGGAAAATTACATCAATCGAGGGGTAGCTGTTGGGTTATTCATGGTTAAAATGTGATTTTTGGGTTCAGATTGGGTTGCATTTTATTCTCTTGTTTTTGGGGTTTGGCAAGAGCATATTCACTTAAGTTGATGGTAAAGTCTGAGGTGCAGGGAGGAAAATTTTCCGGATTTAATCGGAAATAGTCCTTAAAAGTAAACAAACGTGAATGACCATACGTGCGTGAGTGTAAGTGCCTGTTGATTGTTATGTTCATTAAGCATGAATAGCACCTTCTGGCTATTATGTCAGCCTGGAATATTCAATATAAGCTCAATATTTACAACTGATTTGGCAAGAATCATATTTGAGTTTCTCTACAACAGATTTGGCATGGACCAGGCCTTCCATGATAGTGAATGACAGCATCCTCCAAGTCAAAAATACCAATTGCATGACTGTGCTCCCATGGCAGATTAAAAGAGTGGTAGTCATTAGTCATCACGATATGTTATTTAAGGGAAATATCGAGGTGATCTTAGTTTTATGGCCCTGAAGTAAGAACCAGGTGCAGGATAGTTTCAAAATAGTCACCCCCAAATATTATGAGCCTGGAGAGAGGAGGGTAGTACTCCCGAGCGGGATGATGATTTCACAGAAGTTAGTAGATTAAGAGACCAGAATTTGGTGGGGAATGTTTATGTTGACAAGGGATTTCTTGACTGAAATGTGCTATGTACAATGAATGAATGCATGTACTACATAAAATTAAGGATATCTAATGCAGTTTAATATTTGTATGGATTAGATTTGTATTGTACAGTCAATAATAGTAGATGCACCATAATTGATTAAGGGAATGTTAACACATGCTTATATGTATGTGGACTAGATTTGTAATGTATTCTCCTGTATGAATGTACTATGTACAAGTCAACAATTATAGTACTATATATTATTCATGGGGGCTAGTAGTAATGCATAGAGTACATAAAAGCACTAATGTATTAGTGCTAGTTAATTAATACTGACATAGTAGAGTGTGTGCTGAGAAAAAATTCAGGGAGTAGCATAATTAGAATTTTAATTAGAATTTTAGCTTTGGGTGTTGATGGTGAAGTGGGAGTGCTTTTTCCCTGAGTTGTCCTGGGGAAGGGATTCTCCATTTCTGGTTTACAAGACCAGAGTATTGAATTATACCACAAGAACATTTTCATGTAAGTAATTTATTTTCAATTAGGATACCGAGCAGTATAAGTGTGAGGATGGTAGAGAAGTACGTGATAAATGCAGTCTGCCCAATGGCAATAAAATGGTATTTGACTGGCTGCCCGCCAGTTCATGTGAGTGTGAGCAGGTCAGCCACTAGGATTCAGAATAGGCACTGACTCTGGAATAGTACACTTTGTTGTTTAGACTTATGAAGTTTGGAATAACTGCTAAAATGAGAATGGAGAATATAAGGAACAGTATGCTTTGTAGCTTGTTAGGGAATAGATCATAAGATTGCATATGTAAACAAAATGCACCACACTGGCTTAGTGTAGGTTAGGGTATTGAGGGGCTTAGCTAAAGTGTAATTATCTGAATTTGAGGGTGTTAGCTAAAGTACAATTATCTGAATTGCTCAGGAGGTGTGTTGAAAATTGTACTAGAGTTATTAGAAAGAGGAAAAGAAAACATATACCTAGAATATCTTTGGTTGTATAGTAGGAGTGGAAAGTGATTTTTGTCAGGGTCAGATGAAACCCCGGAAGGGTTCATTGTTTGATCCCGTTTCATGCAGAAATAGAAGGAGAACAGTTGCTAGAGCTGTAAGGATGAAGGGTTTAAGATGAAATTGTAGGTGAAAAATCGTGTGAAGGTGGCTTTGTCAGCTGAGAATCCACCTCAGATTCATTGTACAAGGTCAGTTCCAATATATGGGGTGGCTAATAGTAGATTTGTAATTATTGTAGTGCCTCAGAATGATATTTGGCCTCATGGGAGCATATAGCCTATGAATGCTGCTGCTATAGTTGTGAATAGAAAGATAATGCCAATATTTCAGATTTCTAGGAACAGAAATGATCCCTACTATAAGCCTTAACCAACAGTAAGAAATGACAGATAAAATATATCGGAGCACTGTTTTCATGAAAACAGTGTAACATTCAGCCGTAGTTTACATCTTGGCTGATATGAGTGACTGAAGAAAAAGTAGTTGAGGTGTCTGATGCATAGTGCATGGCCAAAAATAATCCTGTGATGATATGGAAAATAGGCAGGCACCAAGAAATGAGCTGAAGTTTCATCATGTAGAAATGTTAGATGATGCAGGGAGATCAATGAATGTGTAGTTAATTTTTATTAGCAGATGTGGTTTGTGGGTATTAAACATGTGTGTTTTTATAGTTGAAGTACCACTATGATTTTACATATAATCAGTCATTGTTATAGTTCATATGGGAATAAAGGCATATCCTTTATTTTTAGTAAGTACTTTTTTGGTTGTAGGGATTGTAGATTTTTCTTTGAAACCTTCTCCTATTTATGGGGGCCTAGGGCTAATTATTAGTTTTGCTGTAGATTGTGGTATCATGTTGAATTTTTGGGGGGGAGTTTGTGGGTTTAATAGTCTTTTTGATTTATTTGGGTCATATTATGGTTGTTTTTGGTTTTACTGAGGGGATAGCTATTGAAGAATATCCTAAAACATGAGGGTCAATTATTGATATTTCAGGGGTTTAATATTATTAATAGAGTTGGTGTTGGTTCAATGAATAGTTGAGTATGATGGGGTGTTGGTCATTATTGATTATAATCCCATAGAGAGTTGGATAATTTTTTAGGGTGAAGGGGTGGGGTGTTGTTCATTATTGATTATAATACCATAGATAGTTGGATAATTTTTTAGGGTGAAGGGTGGGGTTGTTCTGTGAGGATTCTGTGCATGTGGCTGCCTCATCCAGGAGACGCTGGCCTACTACCCAAGTTTTGAGGCTTTTTGGCTTAAATTCCTTTCCATGGGTGCACTGTGACATATTGCTGGGTTAGAACCATAATAATGTGACTGTTCTGCCTGGACGCTGGCAACAAGAGGTATTATCACATATCCCTGGGCCTATAAACTAGGTGATTTATCTCTGCTGTCTGTGCCCTGCCCTCAGAGGACATAGTGAAATATCATTTGACTTAACATCTAGGTAATGTGACTCTCCTCTCCTGCCTAGATCCTGTTCACTGAAGAAATTGTGACATACAGCTGATTGCAAAACCTAGGTGATATGACTCTGCTTCATATTCTAGACTCTGCCACTGGAGGGTGTTATTACATATTGCAGTGTCCAGCACATCATTGAAGTGACTATCCTCTTTTCCTTCTTTCCTGTCTATAGTAGGCTTGGTGACATACCATTTAAGGCTGTACCCAGGTGATGTGACTCTTCTGATTAGTCCTGGCCTACAAATGAGATTATAGTGTATCATTGGCTCAGCAACCAGGTGATGTGAATTTCCTGCCTTGTTCCTGCTCACAGGTGAAATTGTGGCATACACCTGGGTTATCCACAATAATAATTCTAATATCTGGGTCAATCAGTAGAGATATGTTGGATTTCATAGGAAGTCTCATGGCCATGGGTAAATCTTGTGTTTTTTAGTTGTATAAAGTTCACTAAGGATTATAACACTCAGGTATATCATATAAAGCCTTAATGATACAAAGAGTGTCATAACAGAGACCAGCAAAGAGGTGAGAATGTGACTATTGTATACACAGCTAGCTGACACGATTGTCATTCTCACACATGAAAAGAGCCTTGGAATGAGGTACTAAATCTCACATACAAAATAAGTTGAAGGTTCAAATAATTGGTCTCATAAATGAATCTGATTCACAGGTGGTTCAGTAACATTTGAGCCATGATTCAGCACACCTGCGGTGCTGTGACTCCCCTACAGGAATGCAATCATCAAGTGCAATTGGGAATTTTATACATGAATCTTGTGTATTTTTGAGATTGTGACTCCTCTACTTGACCCGAGTTATAGAAAGAATTCACTCACATACACAAATCCAGGATATGTATGGGATGTGAATGTCACTGGGTCAGGTAACTATACCCAGCACATGAATAATTTGACTCTCTTTTCTAGGACTAGACCACAGATAAAATTGTGCATTTGTGGAAGAAGCACCTAAGCAATATATAACATGTTCCTTTGCTCTGCCTACAACGGGCACTTTTATTAACACTGGGACCATCACCAGGTGACGTGAATTATCTGTCTGAAAACTGCCTACAAAAAGAATTGTGTCTGATGTCTATGTTTGTCTTGTAAGTGATGTGCCTCCCTTCTACTGCCTTGCCCCTGCACTTACAGGGCATTTTGATACATAATTGGTACTTCACCCAGGTGATGTGATTCTTCTTTTTGGGTTCTGCCAACAGGAAGCATTGTAACATATCACTTTGCTCAGCACCTAGGTGGTGTTCCTTTGCTTTTGCTTGGACACTGACTACATAGAAATTGTGACATATTGCTTCTCCAGTACAAAGTTGAGGACACTCTCTAGTGTTGGTACTGCACATAAGGGCCATTGTGACATATATGTAGGCCAATTACTTGGTGAAGTAAGTCTCCTCTTTTGCCAAAATCCTGCCCACCAAATTTGTTTTGATATGTCCCTGAAATCAGCATCCAGTTGATGTGACTCTTCTTCCAGAGATCTGCCCAGGAGGTGGATTGTGACATCTCATTAGACCCACACCCATGTAGGTGATATGACTTTCTTCAGTTCTCTCTGGCCACAGGTGATATTGCACCATATAACTGTGACTGTAACTAAAGCCTAATAACCACTCATTTGCCTGGAGCCAGGATATGTGGATGATGGTGACTCTTATTCTTAAACCTTTCCACAAGCATAATTGTGACATATACCTTTGCCTAGCTCCTGAGTGATTTAATAATCCTGCCTAGGCATAGCCCACAAATGAAATTTGAACGTATACCTCAGGCGAGTGCCTTGGTGATTTGACTCTCCTTTCTTAAGAATATCCTCAGGAAGGATTATGACATGTCTCTGGCCCTATCATCTAGGTTATCGGACACTCCTCTCCTGCCTGTAGCCTGCTTTCACTGGGGATAGCAGCATTTCTAAGCACTGCATCCAAATGACATGACTCTTACTTGGTCCTTTCACCCAGAGATATTGGTTTGGCCCATTCAACAGGACACAATGTGACATATCTCTGGGCCTGTCATTTAGGTAATATGACTCCCCTTTTCTGCCTGGACACTGCCCATAAGGGACATTGTGCCATACATCTGGGCATACCCCCAGTTATGCAATTTTCCTGCCAAAAACTGGCCTGTAAAAAGAATATTGGAAAATTTCTGGCTCAGGATTTAGATGACTTGACTGTCATGCTTATTTCATTACCACAGAGTAAATTGTGACATATGCCTAGGCAAAACTCATAGGCAAGGTAATGACTCTCATATATGGACCCCACAAATAGGAGTAATTTTGACTCTCATAACCTGCTTTAGAAACATGTGATTAAATCTCTTTCTGTTAAAAAAAGGTCACAGAAGGCTATAAAAGCCTCAGATATTTTATAAAGCCTTTGGCTTGTATACACAGTGTCATAACATAACCCAGCAGAAAGGTGAAATTTTGAGTCTCATATGCACAGCCAGCTGACAGTAAGAACTGTCACCATCTCACATATATGAAGCTAATTGTCACTCATAAAAACAGGACATGTGTGGTATTGTAAATCTCATCCCAGGAATTTTCTGCCAGTGTGATTGTGAAATAATTCTTTGCTGAATACCTGTGTGATTTGACTCTTTAGACTTGTTCCAGCCCACATAAATTTCCACAGTATATACCTGGGCCAACCTCTAGGTGATGTGAATCTCCTGTCTGAGCTCTGCTCTCCATGAGAATCATGACAAATCAGTAGATTCAGCATCCAGGACATGTTACATTTTTGCCTGAGCCATGCCCCCAGAAATAATTATGACATATCACTGTGTCAACCATTTAGGTGATGTAACACTCCTCATTAGAATGGTCCCTGCACACAGTGGGGGATAGTGACATATGGCTGGGCCGGGAACACCGTTGATGGTACTCTTTTGCTAGGGCCATGTCCTAAAGAGGGCATTGTGACAAATCTCTGGGTATATCGCCTAAGTGATGTTGCTCTCCTGCATGGGTCCTGCTTACCTGAGTAATGACATATTGCCAGGCTATGCACACAGGTGATGGCAATCTTTCACCAGGGTCATGCCTCAGAGAGTACATTGTTACACATCTCTTGGCCTATCACCTAGGTGATATGACTCTCTGTTCAAGCCCTCACCACATGGAGCTTTGTAACACAAGGGTAGAACACGCACCTGTTAGTTGTAATTCTCTTCCCTGGGTCCTGTCCTAAGGGATCCTTGTGACATATCTCAGGACACAGCCTCACAGGATGTGGCTCTTCTGCCTGCTTTCACCTCATATGTTAGATTGTGTCATTTCTCTACTGCCTTACCCCTGCCTACTTCAGACTTTGGGCCATATATCTGAGCCTGTGCCCTAAGTGACGTGACTCTTTTCTTCTTCCTGAATTTTTAGAATGGTGTGACATGACATATTGCTAATCCCAATACTTAGGTAATATTACTGTACTTGTTCTCCCTAACCATGCCCACAAAAAAAAAGTTTGGGTATTGCATGGCTTAGTACACAGATGATGTTTCTCTTCTGTCAGGGTTTTGCATAATGAGAGAATTATGGCATACTGCTGAGCCCGCCACCCTGATGATGTAACTCTCCTGATTGTGCCAGAGCAACAGAAAGTATTTCTACATATCTTGGGCCCATTCTATTGGTGTTTTTGCTCCCATCAATTTTCTTTTTTTTTCCCCAACATTTAGTATTGTGTCATATTTCCAGGTCCAGCTTTCAGTTAATGTAACCCTCATTTCTAGACCCAGCCTAGAGAGGGCATAGTGATATACTACATGGCACAGCACCTAAGTTGTGCTACCCTCGTGCCACCTTTTTTTCTACAAGTGGGATTATAACATTTACATTGTTTCAGTTCACAGACATGATGATCAAACTTAAATTGGGATTCCACCAATAGCAGATATTTTGCCTCTCATCACTGCACTTGGGGCAACAGTTAAGGTTATGTGTGGCATATTTATACAAAGCTCACAGTCTATATTCTATAGACTCCTTGGGTGGTACAAAGAGTTTTATATCAGGGCCCAGTAACAGGTTAAGATGGTGCCTCTTGATTACACAGCATGTGACAGCAAAATTTGTCACCATCGCAAATTTACAAGCCCTCTTTTGAAGTCCTCAGTCTAACAAGTAATAAAGTACAACAATGGAATCCTGACTTTCATATATGGACCTTGGTACAGGTGAGATAGTCACTCATTTCTGGATGCAGATTTAAGGCATAATAATGGATCTACTGCCTTAACGCAGGCCATAAGAGAGATGTTGACTACATAACTGGGTTTAGGTAAATATGTAAGATGGTGAGTAAATACAAACATGTAGACCTCAGGGTGGTTTACAACACTCATTCAAGTTGCATAAAGCCTTTGAATGTTGTTTAGTGTATCATACTGTGACCCAGAACATGTTAGATTGTGACTCTTATACACACACCAAGGTAACAGTTAAAAGTGTCACCTTAAAAGATAAGGATATTGTGTCATATCATTAGGCCTATTACCCTTGTGTTGAGACTATTTGTTTTAAATTCATTCCCATGGATGCATTGTGAAATATCATTGTGTCAGAGTAACAATAATGTCTCTTGTGCTTTGACCCAGCCAAAAGAGGTCATATCTCTGGGCTTATCAGCTGGGTGTTCTGTCCTTCCTGCCACTGCACTGCCCACAGGGTACACTGTGACATATCACTAGATATACCATGTAGGTATTATGACTCCATTCCTGCCTGGATTCTGCCCACTGAAACAATTGTGACATACTACAGAGTGCACAGCCTAGGTGATGTGACTGTCTTTTTGTCCTAGACTCTACCAAGAGAGAGAATTATAATATATTGCTGAGCCCAGCACCTAGAGAATGTGACTATCCACTATTTTTTCAACCTTGTATACAATAGGCATGATGACATATTATTTGAGACTGTACCTAGGTGTTATGACTCTTCTGACTGGGTCCTGCCTACAAACAGGTTATAATGTATCCCTGACTTAGAACCCAGATGATGTGGCTTTCCTGTCTTGTCTCTGTCCAAAGGTGAAATTGTGACATACAACTGGATTCAGCTCATATGCATGATAACTCTTATAACTAGATGCAGCCAGGGAAGATATCCTGACTCTCTTAGCCAGTATTATGGCCATGGGTAAAGTATTAGGTCTCCCATCTGTAAGAATTCATAGAAAAGTATGCTACTCTTGCATATCACGTAAATCCTGAGTAGTAACAAAGAGTGTCATAACAGAGACCAGAAACCTGGTGCTACTGTGATTATTGGATGCACACCTAGCTCACGGGATTGTCATTCTGACACATGAACGGAGCCTACAAGTGAGGTCCTAAATCTCACACACACAATCAGTTGAAGCTTGAAATTGTTACTCTCATACGTGAATCTGATTTACAGGTGGTTTGCTGAGTTTGAATCATGATTCAGCAGACATGTGGTGCTTTGACTCTCCTACTGGAACACAATCTTCAGGTGGGATTGGGGCTTTTATACATGTACCTTGCCCATTGATGCATTTGTGACTTATGTATTTTGACCCAACTCGTAGGAGGTGTCGACTCTCATGTCCAAAACCAGGACTTTTGTGGGACTATGAAACTTATTTCTGAACATTTTCCAGTGTGTGATTGAGAAGTATGACCTTGCCCATTATCTTAATGTTTTGGCTCTCCTTTCTAGGCCCAGAGCACAGTTGAAATTGTGACACACATGCACCATACACCTAAGCAATGTATAACACCTTCTTTGGCAATGTGACAAAGGGGACTTTTACATATCACTGGGACGAACACCCAGCTGATGTAAAATTTTGTTCTGAATCTTGCCTCCAAAGAGCATTTTGATTTTTATCTAGGTCTATCATGTAAGTGATGTGAATTTCTTCAGCTGCCTTTGCCCTGCATTTATAGTGCTTTGTGACACATAACTTTGTACTGCACCCAGGTGGTGTGACTCTCTCTCTTTTTCTTTTTTTGAGATGGGGGTTTCCACCCATAGTACATTGTGTAACAAACCACTTGGCTCAGCACTTGGTGCTGTTTCTTCTGTCTTGCCTGGGCCCTGACAATCAGAGAGATTGTGACATATTGCTAAACCCAACATCAAGGTGAGGTCACTCTCCTGCCTTGTTCCTGCACCTAGAACCATTGTGAAATATATCCAGGCCAACTGCCTAGGTGAAGTTTGTCTCCTTTCCTGCCTAAGTCCTCCCCAAAGGGAGAATTTAGAAATATCACTGAAAACAGCATCCAGATGATGTGACCCTTCTTCCAGAGTCCTGCCTACCTGGAGTATTGTGACATTTCACTTGACCACAGCCCACTCAGTTGATGTGACTTTTCTTTCTTCTCCCTGTCCACAGGTGATATTGTGCCATACACTGGAGAACAGATCAATGTCCTAATAATGACTCTTTTACCTGGAGCCAGGACATGTTCAGGATGGTGGCTGTCATCCCGGAAAGTTTCCACAGGTGTTACTGAGAAATAAACCTATGTACATCTCCTGGGTGATTTAATAATCCTGCCTAGTTACAGCCCAGATATAACATTTTGACATATCCCTGGGCCAAGAATCTTGGCAATTTGACTCCTGTGTTAGCAGTGTCCTCAGAAGGGATTGTAACATAGCTCTGGACCCTTCATCTAGGTTATGTGACTCTCCTCTCCTGCCTGAACCCTGCTTCTAGTGAAGAGTATAACATTTCTAAGAGCTGCATGCAAATGACATGACATTCTTACCTGACACATTTCAATGGGAGGCATTATGTCATATTTAGACCCATCATTTAGGTGATGTGATCTCCTCTCCTGCCTGGACAGTCTCTACAAGCGGCATTATGCCATAAATCTGGGTCTAATACTCAAGTTTTTTTAATTTTCTTCTAGGGCCCTGTATACAAAGAGAATATTGGAATATTTCTGGGTTAGGATTTAGGTGACGTGCTTGTCCTGCCTTCTTAGTAAATGCAGAGGGGATAGTGACATATGCCCAGGCACAGCTATCAGTCATGTCAATGACTGTCATGTGTGGACCAAGCCAATAGGAGAAATTTTGTCTCTTATAACTAAGTTTAGAGACATGAGTGATGTGCAGGATCTTCTTCTGTGAAGAGGTCACAGAAGATTACAACACTTACACATATTTTATAACACCCTTTTGTTGTATAGAAAGTGACATAACAGGGCATAGAACACAGAGAAAACTGTGAGTCTCATTTGCACACCCAGCTGACAGTAAGGACATTCACCATCACACATATATAGGGCAATTGTCCTACATAAAAACAGGACATACGTGTTGTTGTAAATCTAATACCTAGAATTTTATTCCATAGTGACTGTGATATAAATATTTGCCAAGTACCTGTGTAATTTTACTCTTCAGACTGGTTCCAGCCTGCATATGTGATCTTGATATCTACTTGGGCCAGTCTTAAAGTGATATGACTCTTCTGCCTGAGTAATGATTGTGTCCTGCTCTGAGTAATTATTGTGAAATTGCTGTATCCAGAACAGAGATGATGTTACATTATTACCTCCACCATGTCCACAGACATCATTATCACATATCACTGTGTCCATAACTTAGAAGATGTAACTCTCCTCTCTGGAATGGGCCCTGCATATAGGGAAAAATAGTGACATATTCCTTGGCCAGGCACACAGGTGATGATAAGTCTTTTGTCAAATCCAGGCCAAAAAGAGAAAATTTTGACATATCACAGCCCCTACCATGGAGGTGATATGGCTGTTCTGTTTGCAACTTGCCCACTTGATGAGTGACATATTTCTAGGTGAGGCAGAAAGGTTGTGGTACTCTTTTGCCAGTGCCATGATTTAAGGAAGTCTTTGTGACTTACCTCCAGGCCTATGACCTAGGTGATGTGACTTTTTGTTTGGCCCTGCTTACATGGATCATTGTGACATAAGGTTGGAACCTGCATCTATGTGGTATTACTGTCCTATCTGGGTTCTTTTATAAGGGGGAATTGTGAATATCTCAGGCCCCAGGGCTAGGTAATGTGGCTGTAGAGCCTGATTTTTGTCCATATATTAAATTTTGACATATACCTAAAGAAGCATCTAGGTAGTATGACTCTTTTTCTGCCTGAGTCCTACCTACTGGTGACATTGGGTTATATCTCTGAACTCATGATCTAAGTGATGTGACAGTTTTCTGTGTTGCCTTTACAAAGGGAAGATTGTGGCATACTGATGAGCCCAGCACTTAGATTATGTCTCTCATCTTGTTGCTGAACCACATCCACAAAAAAAGACTTTTGCCGTATTTCAGGGCGCAGCACCAGATGATATCACTCTTTTGCCTAGGTCATGCATAAAGAGGAAATTATAGCATATTGCTTGGCCCAGTACCCTAATGATGTGTTTCTCCTGCCTGTTCCAGAGCCACAGAAGGTATTTGGGATTATCCTTGGCCCATTCTGTAGCTGTTTTGGTTCTCATCACTTTGCTGGGTTTCTTCAACATGTGTTTGTATCTTATTGCTTGCACCAGCCCCCAGTTAATAGGACTCTCTTTCTTATGCCCTGCCTAGAGAGTGCATTATGATATACTGCTTGTCTTAGCAACTAAGCGATATTAACATTCTGAGTAGTTTTTGCTCGCAAATGGGACTATGACATATAACTTACTTCCATTCAAAGGCATGATGATCAATCTTATATTGGGATTCAGCCAATAGGAGATATTTTTCTTCTTAGCACTATGTTTAGGTCAATAGTTAAGGTTTTGGGTTGCATATTTGTACAAAGCTCACAGAATTTTACAACAGTAACTCATACCATAAAACCTTCTCAGGTGGTAAAGAGAGTTTCATAACAGGGCCCAGCAAAAAGTTAAGATTATGACTCTTGACTACACATTCATCTGAAAGTAAAAGTTATAACCATCCTACAATTAAAAAGTCTATTGTTGAGGTCCTGAGTCTAAACAGCAAATATAGCAACAAGTTGGAATTGTGACTATCATAAGTGAAACTCGCCACAGGTGGGATGGTGACTCATTTCTCGACCCACCTGACAGGCATAATAATGGTGTCACACCTGAAGATGCCTGTAGGAGAGATATTGACTGTCATACCTGATTTAAGGGCAATATGTAAGATTGTGAGTCCATACAAGCACGTAGGGCTCAGAGAGGTTTGAAACTCTCATGCATGTTGTATAAAGTTCTCAGATTTTCTAGAGAGTGTCATACAATGGTCAGCAGGCACATGACATTCTTACTCTCATATACACAACTAGCTATAAATGGTGTCACCCTTAAAGATAAGGAGATTGTTTCATTTCCCTTGGCCTAGTACCCTGGTATTGAGACTTTCTGGTTTAAATTCCTTTTCATAAGGGTGTAGTTATGTGTCTCTGGGTTAGAATCATGCTAATGTGACTCTTCTGTCTGAGCCCTGCAAAAAGTTGATATTTTCACTTATCTCCAGGTTTTTTGGCTAGGTGGTATAGGTCTGCTTCAAGTGCCCTGCCCACAGGGGACACTGTGACATATCACTAAATATAGTATCTAGGTAATGTGACTCTCCTCTTCTGCCTGGATCCTGCCCATTGAAGAAATTATGACATACCACTGAGTGCAAAATATCAGCGTCATGACTCTCCTCTTCATCCTAGTTTCTGGCATGAAATGGAATTTTTACATATTGTTGAATCCAGCACTCAGGTATTGTGATTCTCTGTCTCTCTCTCTCTCTCTGTTTTTTTTTTTTTTTTTTTTCCAACCTGTCTACTGGGGACATTTGCATATAATTCTGGGCCTATAACCTAAATGAAGTGACTCTTATTCTGCCAGGTCTTTACAATGGAGGGATTGTGCATGTTGCTGAGCTGTGCTCAGTTTATTGGACCTCCTTTTTTTTCTCTAACCATGCCCACTAAGAGAAATTTTGACCTATTGCAGGGCCCGGCAACCAGACAATGCTAGTCTTTTGCCTGAGTCCTGCATAAAGAGCAAATTATTGCATATTTCTGGGTGCAACTTCATGATAATGTAACTCTCATGCCTCTGTCAGAGTCACAGAAGGTATTTTGATACATTCTGGGTCGATTATGTAGGTGTTTTGTCTCTTATTACTTTGCTGGTTTTTTCCACATGTGGAATTGTGTCAAACTTGTGAGTCCAACACCCTGTTAAGTGACTCTAATTCCTATACCCTGCCTAGTGATGGCATTTTGACATGATGCTTGACATAGCACCTAAGTGATGTTACCCTCCTGCTTAGGTTTTTGCTGACAAATGGGACTATGACATATAACTTACTTCAGTTCATAGGAATGACGGTCAAACTTATATTGGCATTCAGCCAAGAGGAGATATTTTGCTTTTTATTTCTAGCAAAATATCCAATATAAGGATATTTGGCATATCTCTTTGTATAATCACTTGGCACTTATACTCAGGTCGAGTACGAGAAATGCGGTAGTTGTTAAAATAGAGTAAATAATCAGGTTTAGAATGGTAATGTTTAGGTTATAAATTAGTACTGCTATTATTCAATCTATCTGAGTAAATGCAGAGAGGATAGATAGAATTTTACACTGTTGTGTTTGATTACACCCACACAGAACCACCCTCTATAATGGAGATAAATGTGATAGAAGAATGTTTGTGTTTATTGATGGAAAAATTTGAAACATAATTGAGAAACGGGCTAACTTTCCTCATGTGAGAAGAAGTATGCCAGATATTAGATAAGTTTCTTGGATTACCTCTAGGACTCAGAAGTGAAACGGGGCTATTCCTAGTTTTATTACTTGGGTCATTATTATTATTAAGGAAGAAAATTGATTAATAGTGTTTATTATTGTCCATTGCCTGGAGGACAGGTTATTGGAAAGGATACTTCTCATGAGAATTATAGATGTGGTTTTTTGTGCAAAAAAAAAAAATGGTAGCTTCTTCTGTAAAGCGGGGATTTATCTTTCTATAATTAAGATTGGAGTGAGGGCTAGTATATTTGTTGCTAGTCCTGTTCGGATGAGAAATCAGTGTGAGCCTAGCACTGTGGTAAGAATTTCTCTGAAAATAGTAATGGAGATAATAAGTTGAGCTAATGTATTAATTAGCACATGAAAGATATGACCAACGTTTTCAGAGTATAAGCCTGACAGCTTATTTAGCTGACCTTACTTTAGGGTGTGGTGTAATATGTAGCATGGAGAATTTTGGATTCACATGAATAGGTTCAATTCCTACAGTTCTAGAAATAAGAGGATTTTAACCTCTATTGTTTACTCTATCAAGTAATCCTTTTGTGAGACATATTTTCTATGTGTGGGGTGGAATGCAAGAAATTAGGACAGACTGATATATATCATGTGCAGAATGCTAGCGTAAGTGGCAGAGAGTATTTTCATAGAAGATACATGAGTTGGTCATAGTAGAATCAGGATATGCTGTTTCAATTCATGAAAATAGGGTGCTTAAAATAATGGTCTTGGTAATAAAATTTGTGGCATAGAGTTGTGGAGAATATGTAGTATGTAGTACTCCCAGGAAAGTAGTGGTAGTTAGGGGATTTATTACAATAATATTCATGGTTTCTGCTATAAAAAAGAAGACAAATGAACCTCCAGCATATTCAATCTTGAAGCCTGAGACTAACTCTGACTCTCTTCAATGTAATTAAAACTGGAAGTAGATTTATATACGAGGTGTGTAAGAACACTAAAATATGTTTTTAGTAAAAGATGAAAAGAAGCCATGGGAATATAAATCCTTGCCTAGGCTCAAACAATTGTTTTGATTTAGAAAATATATATCCAAGAGCACAAACAAGTTGTGGAAGGATTGTAAAAGTATATCTTGACAAAGAAATTCTGTGTGTGAACATTAATTAAATTCAAATAGGAATATATTGGATTTTTTTTGGTAAATTGAGCATTGAAATAAAAGCACAAAAATGTAGATGTAAGGCACTAATATGTTCTTTAGCAAAATTTGTAATGAATTATAATTTTTTTTTCTTTTTACATTTCCAAGTCATCATTTTGATTAAATACCTAATTTATGGTAATCCGGAATTTTATTTTATAACATAAAATGTTATAAACCCACAGCATGTAACCTTTTTCTCAAAATCAAACAGTTACATATTTGTCTTTCCTAATTCCAGGCTTTTGAATGCTAAAGAGGACTCCTGGAGTATCAATAAGAGAAGTAACCATGATTATATGACATGTATAGTTACATAGAATTGCCAAAATGGTGTTAAATATTCTTGAGTTTATATTTTGGTGAGTGATACTAATACATGTTCCAAAATAGTATGGAATTTTTTAAATTCTAATATCTGAAGCATATGGTGTCAAGCACAATTAAGATTGTTATTTTAACTTATTGTAAACCACAGAAGTAACCAAAATATATTGTCAATCATATTTCTGACTCTAACTACCTTGGACATTTTGGTATACATAAAAAATTGTTTTCTTGTTTTAATTATTTTCAAAAAATTATTTTTAATAAGCTATAGAACTTTGACAGATGCCCTCAAATGCAGACTTCTGACTTCTGATAACTTTGGAGCTTCTGACATTGGAATACAGGAAAAACATACGGGACTTATGAAGACCTAAAATCTTCAAGAATAAGATTCTTGAAATCTTTGAATCTCCTTTGAAATCTCCTTTGAATCTTTGAAATCTTGAAATCTCCTTTGAAACCAAAATAAGAGTTAACTGAATGGACTGCACAAATATGAATCTGGAGTAATCTCTCTGACTTTTGATTGCAACATTAGTAATCCTTGTATTGTTTACCAGAGTCAAGGAAACTTCTCCTGAGATATTTAGAGACTTAAATATGTGAGTAAGCCGTACTCATGTGAACAAAATTTGGAACATGTTTGCCTCTCTTTGCCTGGCTTCTACAGAATTAAAAAAAATTATTGTGAGTATTCTTAACATACAACAATTTAGCTGTTTGCAACACTGCAATGATAATTTATTTTCTTTTGCAACAGGACACAATTGGAAAAACTGGATGCTTTACCAAGCACTTGACGGAAACGTATGCTTCTCTTTACAAGGTCAATCTCAACTTTGAGAGCCAAGAATAGCCACTTGGAACACCTGGCCTAATACCTCATTTACACGTCCTTGTGTAAGGTTCCAGATCTGTGGTAAGTAAAGAATGACACTTTCTTGCAGGCCCAGGAGATCCAAGTTTATCTTGGAACAGTAAGAAAAGAGGATCACCCAACTTGCAAGTATTTAATGGTCCAAACTTTAAGAAATTCTATCTGAAATTTCTTGTGGAAAAGAGTTCTATCAAGGCCAATATAAAATACCTATGTAGAAATAATTATTCTTGCTGCACTTTATGCAAATAATCAGGCCAAATATGAGACTAAAGCTTATTTCACAAACAAGTCAGTCTTATTATGATTTGTTTTTAACACAAAAGAGGACTGGATAGATTATATTTCAAAACGTGTTATATATTTGTCATTAAATTATAAAGTCATTAGTTTTATGTTTTTGCCTAAATTTTAGACCAATTCTGTTTATTTCTATGAAACAACTAGCAATCTTCAACTGCAACTCAGAAGAAACAAAAAGGGATGGGTAATGTAACAATCTGGATTAGTAATCTAGTTCTGGGAAATTGTCCTGCAAATCCTGCAGAATAATTGAAATAAATAATGCTCACTAGGTGGTTATAGGTGTGTCACATTCTTTTCTCTCACTTTTCTCTCATTGTGGAAATAGGACTCAATTCCACAGCTTCATCTTAGCATTTAGCTGATGATAAACAGTTAATGTAATTCCCTGAGACATATTTTTGTCCCAATCTCAATTCTAAGCTTCAGGTTGAAGTCCTAGGAATGAATACAGGATCTGAGATATCCAGACACAGATGATAATAGAGGTTAAAATGAACAGTGCAGGTGAGAATGACCAATTCCAGTCAATTAAGCCAAGCCTCCCATTTCATGGATAAAGATTTTGCTAGTATCCATGCCATAAATGAGGTATAGTGAACTCCAGAACTACTGACAGCATGGGGGATAGGGCATATGTGCATAAGAGCAGATATTTCCATCCCCCTAGGTCTCCCACTTAACAAGGATAAAAGCTGCCTTGACAACCATTGGTGGAATCCAGTCACAAGTACTGGGACTAGGCAATATGAGGATGGAAGGAGAAAAGAGAACATTATTTCTCCTATCCCTCAACATTAACTGGGTATTTTCTAGGAAGAGAAAGGAACCAGGGACACCTACTCCTCTCTCTCTTTCAAGTTAAGTGGCCTTTCATCTTCAGTCTATACCTCTTTGAATGCATCCTGAACCATTGGGACTCCTTTGAAAAAAAATGCTTACTGTATTCATTTTTTTCTTCTGTCTTCTCTTTACAGATAAGTAATCATGTCTCCATACTATAGGACACTTCACTGAGATGCATCCACCAAAGTTTGAATTGTTAATTTCTCAAATCTTAGTCTGGTTGGTTTAGGATTGAACTCAGGAGAAATGATACATTTTACTATGCTGGCAAAATGGTAAAAGGTCTTTTATTGTTTTTTTCCTTTTTCTTTTATTTTTTTTTCAATTGGGATTTTGGCCTCCTTCTCCCATTGCAAATTGATAAAAAAAGCTTGGAATTGTTGAGCAGCCCTTGCCACTATTTCCATGTTTCATTTTAATACATGTTTTTTTAATAACTTAAGTTTGATTCTTCTCACATTCAGGCTATCAAACTTAAAACAATCATGAAACCAGATCCTTAAACTATGGCTCCTTTCACTGGGGACACGTAAATATGCCTGTTAGGGTAACCTGACTGCCATTTTTCCAAAACAGTGCTCCCTGTCAGCAGGAAGCACTTAAAGGTGGTTTTTGTCCTCATCCTTATCTTTATTCTAACAGCAGTTAGATATGCTTCTTTAATGGGGAAATAATAGAGTTAGGAGACAGTCAAGGATATTGGGGGAAACCCCACCTTCAAGCCTAAAATAGCCTGAGCTGAAAAATCAGACTCTTTGTCCCAGGTTATGTTTGCTTTTTTCTAACTAATTTTCTCCGAATAATGTCCACCTGCACATTGGAGGAAGAGAGTGGAGCCATGGAAATTTTACCCCTCATGGAGGGAGGGGGAGCCTGGCCTCTTCAGTTATTGTGTGATGGTTTACTGTTCATCAGTTTGGGAGGTGGGGTCCTGCAAAAAGGTCAGCCACTCATTTTGTTGAGAGTTTCTGTTTTTTATTCCAATCAACTCTACATCTCAATTTTCAGAATGTCCCTGATCCTAATCTTTCCTAGACATGTGGCAACCACCCAATTTTGCTGAAGCAGAAAGTTCTGCCACATGAAGATTTGGAACCCTCATTTAAGATAAGCTGAGTATATGCATGTGGGTTTCTTTCTGGCTTCTCTTTTCTGTTTCAACATTTATTTTTCTGTCTTTATGCCAGCACCACAGTGTTTTGTGCAGTGTAACTTTGCAATATGTTTTGAATTAAAAAAGTATTATGCCTCTAGGTTTATTATTTTTTCCACATTGTTTGGCCACTTGTGTTTTTTTGAGAGTTTATAGATATTATACAGCAATATTTGGTGGCTCACTCCTATGATCCCAGAAATTTGGGAATCCAAGGCAGCTGGATTGCTTGAACCCAGGAGCTTGAGAACGCCCTGAGCAATATAGTGAAACCCTGTCACTCCAAAAACTCCAAAAGCTTGCTAAGCATGTTGGCATATAACTGTAGTCCCTGCTACTTGTGAGGCTGAGGTGGAAGAATCAATTGTGCTTGAGAGGTCAAGGCTGCAATTAGCCATGTTTATGACCCTGCACTCCAGTCTGGGTGACACAGCTAAACAGTGACCCAAGCAATTTAGCGCATTTAAGTACTTCTGCAAAAAGAATCATTGTTTTTGTGATAGAAATCTCATTGATCTGTAGATCATTTTGGATACAAATAGCATCTAAAGTGACTTGCATTTTCTAACTCTTGAGAAATATTATGTTGAAGAATTTCTCTACCTTTCATATACATGAAAATATGCATTTTTTTTTCATGTTTAACTTCTAGTTATATTTTATTGTAGTCGGAAATAATATTTTTGGGGGGATTATTTTCTGTCTGAATATGCTAAATCCCTTATTCTAGCTTAGAAGTTTGCCTAGCTAAGAAAATGTGACATATGTAATAAGAAACATTAAGTATTATGTATTGTTGGGTGAAATGTTTTGTAGATTATCCCCAGATCTTATTTTTCTTTTTAACCTTTTAATTCTCTGTATATTTTTCTTTATGTTTATTTCATTTCTCTTGTTTATTTACACTTTTTAAAATTAATTTAATTTCTTTTTTATTTCTATTTTACTTATTACATTTTCTTCATTTCTAATTTTCTCCAATTTGTATCTGTTTGTAACATTTTATTTAATTTCTTTTTGTTTCTTTTATTTATTTTCATTCTTATTCCTTCATGGTATTTTATTTTATGTTTTCATATTTATTTTGTTGTTATTTTCTTTTTTCTCCTCATTCTGAAAATTTTATTTAATTTTTTGCAGATTATTTTATTTCTCTTTTTCTCTTAATTTTTTTTGTATTTATTAATCTCCATCTTTATTTACTTTCTCTGATCTTAATTATTTCTCTTTATTTTTCTTTTTTATTTCATTTTATTTGTCCTTACTATTTTTTGATGACTTTACATGTATTTTTAAGTTTCATTTTATTTCTCTTGATTTCATTTTTTTCAGTTTATTTTTCTACAATTAGTTTTGTAAAACAGGAGAGATTAACTATTTTAAAGTGGCGTAGACATAGTGGTCAAGACACGTGTCTGCTGAGGCTCTCTGGCAGCCACTCTACCCCAGGAGTCTCCAATCCAGTGTATAGTGAGGGTTTTCTAGCAGGATTGCTAAGATTTCTGGGCAGATCGTTCTTTATTACAGTATCATCTAGCGTTCAGTTTCACTTGCCACTTCTGCTGCTTTCAGTAGCCCCCTGCAAGCCTCAGTGCTGCTAGGTCGAGGCCCTGGCTGCCTCTTTATTTGTGTCCCTATGGATTTCCCAGACGTAATCAAGCGCCTTAACTTTTCTTCCTTCTTTCCCAGGACAGACTTCACACCCATTCCACTGCACCAGGGTATGTCTAGACCATATGTATGTCTTTTTGTTGGTAAAAAATAAACCATCTTTGTTTTCATTTCTTTGTTTTTGAGACAGAATCTTGCTATGTTGTCAAGGCTGGAGTACAGGGGTGAAATCTCGGCTCACTGCAACCACAGCCTCCTGGGTTCAAGCAACTTTCCTGCCTAAGCCTCCCAAAAAGCTGGGATGATGGACATGTCCCCACCACACCCGGCTACTTTTTTTTTTTTTTTTTTTTTTGTATTTTTAGTAGAGACAGGGTTTCACCATGTTGGCCAATCTTGTTTCAAACTCCTGACCTCAAATGATCCTTTCATCTCTGCATCCCAAAGCGCTGAGATTACACTTGTGATCCACCCATCCAGCTGACAAAAAAAAAAAATCTATATATATACACTCACACACACACACAAACACACACACACATATATATAGACATATATACATAAGCACTTTGTTTAATGGTATCATGGAGTTGCTATTTTACTCTTCTTGTCTTTATCTCTATATGTTCAATGGGAACGTCTTCAGAGAAGACTCCTCATTATGATCGACAATATGTTGTGCAATCAATCATTAATAGATACAAGTGAAGTAACTTTTGGTTTTCATTTGGAGCTCTCACAGCTAGGATTGAAAACTCTTCATTGTAAAATCACATGATGAGGAGTTATACTTTGCTGTCCTTTTCTGCACATTTGTCTACTCTCACAGTGGTATAAACTGCCAAGGCGAAAAGTGGGAAATTGTTTCCTTCAGACCTACTCATCTCCCTTTCATAGCTTTTTAGGTTGTGCATTGTCCAGATTGCTTAGAAACTCATGATTACAGAGGTCATATTTGACAGTAGAGAGATTTATTGCACCAGGATTAAGTAAAGTTGTTTACCATCCAGGGCCCATGGTTCCTCTAGAGCCAGGATGGAGCTCATAAACCATTACTGAAGCCAGAACATGAAGACAGAAGTTGAAGGATGCCCACAGGAGAAAGCAAAATGCTACCTTTTGCTTTCCAAGTAGTACCTGATTATTCTGGCATTAATCTTGCTTCTGATCATGATGTATTTCCTGATCATCATTCTTGGTATTCCACTGATTGTGAATCTAAGGAAAAGAGGTCTGGATGAGGGTGCTAAAGAAAACAACTGCATCCTTCTATAGCTGATGCCTTGGTGAGCTTTGAAGCACATCCAGCAGAGCCTGAAATCTTTCCTCACTTTTGAGTAAAGTATATCAAATTTGACTCCCATGTAAATGGCCCCAGGTTCAAGATGTCAAAGAAGAGACTCAGAACTGGTAAATGAAATATGAAGTTTTATGGGGACTTACATAGAGGGGAGAAAGTCCAGTGTCTGAATGTAACAACCTTTCACCTGTCAGCCTTCTTTTAAAGAAAAAGGAAGGACCTCAATCCCCTGCGTGGCCTGTGTTCCATACCAAAGTATTGAACAGACCAGAGACTTGGACTTTTCTCATAGATGAAGATTATCTTCAGGTTGGTCACTACTACATTTTTTTTTGAGATGGAGTTTTGCTCTTGATGCCCAGGCTGTGGTGCAATGGTGCAATCTCAACTCACTGCAAGCTCTGCTTCCTGGTTCAAGGCAATTCTCCTGCCTCAGTCTCCTGAGTAGCTTGGATTACAGGAATGCACCACCAAGTCTCTCTAATTTTGTATTTTTAGTACAGATTGGGATTCTCCATATTGGTCAGGCTCTTCTTGAAGTCCCAACCTCAGGTGCTCTGCCTGCCTCAGCCTCCAAAACTGCTGGGATTACAGGCATGAATCACTGCACCTGGACAGACCACTACTAGATTTTTTAGCTTGAAACTCTGAAGACTCAGAAGCATTCTTTTTCATGTGTATATAAGGTCAGTCTCCAAGTATAACAAAGTCAAGTTAACACTTTCAGTTGAATCCATCATACAGGCTGGTTCAGGCAGTCAAGATTCTTCCTTCTGAGACTCTAGATTCAAAAAAGTTTTTATTTTTCTTGAATCATTGGGTTGACAGGTGTTTACCTAAGAGGCCTGATGTTTCTGCACATACCTGGTACAGCTGTTAATGAGATGGCTTCCTAGTTGGTTGGGTCTGTTCCTGATACAGGTGTTTACAGGCTGCTGAGGTGGCTTTTCTCCAGATTTTCATTGGACAATGACATTCTGGGGCCCCAGTTCCACTGTTTTCCATGGTGGGATGTGCTGAACCAGAATCTGAAACTGTGGTTCAAGGTGACCAGGATGGCACTGCTGTTTAAGAGACAGAATCAACAGGTGTGTCTTATTTTTTTGTCATTCTAACGTATCTTTTGGTATGGAGACTGGAAAAAAACATATGAGTATGTGACAGCCTTCCTCCTAAAGTTGGCATTATTTACACATAATCCTGGGGTGTCAAGGTAGGTTTAGAGATTTCTCTTCCTTCCACAACCTGAGTAGGCTGGATTACTCTGGCCCTTAACACTTGGCTCATGAAGTTTTCAGAGGAATTTCAAATACCATCAGATATTGGGGGTAGAGAAAGTGCTGGTACAAATGAAAAGTTGCAGGTGAAATAATTGGAGGCAGGAAGAAAATATTACCTGCTTGGAACAGTACACACACAGCTTGGGTATACCTAAGCCATTAAGCCAGTTTTCTGATTTGGGCCTTGTGCTGTGGAATTAACAGGCACACCTCTGCTCTGGCCTGGATGCTGAACTCCCTGGTTCTAGAATCAAATATGAATTCTGAACTCTGGAATTCCCATTGGGTTTCACAGACTAGTGGAGTGAGGAGACCCAGGTTGGCCCACAAAAGTGGCTATAGGTGAGCTTACCACAAATGATTGGTTGCTTCTGTGACTAGACTCAGAAGGAAGAGGGATCTTCTCCCTCAAAGCAAGGTCAGGCAGGTT
Organism: Pongo pygmaeus; assembly: GCF_028885625.2. Lineage (NCBI taxonomy): Eukaryota > Metazoa > Chordata > Mammalia > Primates > Hominidae > Pongo > Pongo pygmaeus. The sequence continues at coordinate 16,265,733 of NC_072397.2, read as the reverse complement.
TTTGACAAGCCCAGGGAGGTCTGAGGCTCATGGGAGCCAGTGAAGGAAAAAAGTAATGCATCAGCCAAGTGCTTCCACCCCTCCTGCTTTGTGGCTTTGGGGGCTCAATTTGCTCATCAGAAAAAATGGGCAATGAAAGCCCCTCAGTGACTGGCTGCTCACTCTACTTTTACCAGGTCACTGCACAGTGCCCACCCTACAGCTCCAGGTACAGCCTCTGTTGCAAAACCTGGGGTATCTCTGGGCTGACTTCAAGGGCCTGAGATAGGTGCTTTCTATCAGGGACCCCTCTCGCCTACCTCTCTGTGCCCACCTGAGAGATCAACGTGTCTGCTGTATGTCACTCTTATTGCAAGCTCTAGCCCGTGTCTCCCCAGGTTGGCTAGAGGCACATGATCACTGAAATCCAGGAGGCCTGTCCCTTCTTTCTCCAATGTACAGCCTCAAGCAGGTGCCACCCAAGTTTCCTCCTAGAATGTGATCTCAGAGGAGTCACAGCAGCACATTCTGCTCTAATTTATTGACTAGTTAATCAGTAAGTCACTTAATGTGCCAAGATGGATGTGGACCATCTCCTTCCTCTACTGGGGCTTCAATGGGAGTTGCTATCCTAATTTCTTTATGGAAAAAGCTAGCAGGTTAGGAAGGACTTGAGGGCCAGGGACAGGACAGGACAGGGCAGAGCACTAGGCTGGCCTCCCCTAGGGCCCTATGAGGCCCCCGCAGGAAGGAGGTCTCAGTGAAGTTCCAGGCCCCTGTTCTAGGATGGTGCCCATAGCCCATTCCTGGACTTCCAAGGAGGAACTACTCTTTTGGCAACCTTCTGCACCCACTGGTCTCTAGGAGATGAGCATCCATTTATCTTGGTGGGCATGGCCTTCTTCTTTTCCATTGGATATTCTCCTGGAAGGAATGTCTAGAGAATCCCGGGCCTGTGCTGGAGGTCCTCCAAGTTCCAAAGTCAGTAAGAGAGTCTCAAAAATATAATTAATAATATTTTCTGCAGATTACTATCTCAGGATTACTTTATCCAATAATGTGTAAAAACAAATATTAAGACTGTTTTTCTTTACATTACTTCAATTAGATCATCATGCAAACTTTTTATTTTCCTGAAATTTATTTTCATGCCTATCATCGAATTTTTGTTTCCTTCTTAGTTCAAATTGTTACCTGTTTTGGAGGCAAAATCTTAAAAAACATATGCTAGGCAGTTATTAACATGTGAGGACAATTTATTTAAAATGTAATTAGATTTCTTGAGTAAGTAAATAAATTAATTAAATTTCCTTTATATTGCTTGTGTGAATTATTTTATGACTTATTCGCAATCTTAAAAATTCTTTGCTAGGTATACAAAAATTGAGAGAATTTTTAACTAGGAAACTTAAAAACATTTTATTGGACATGCTGGGTAATATAATTTTCTAATATTTTATCTTGGAAATGAACACACTTAACAACTGATATTCATAGTATCTATGAAAGTGAAATTATGAATATGCATTTATCGTTGCCAAAAATTTAGAGGAAAAAATCTAATCTGGCCTTCAATAGCAAAATTTAAGGATTATAGAAATAAGATTAATTTTACTGGCTATGCTAAATTACCCATAAAAGCTGAAACACATTTACTTTTCTTTATCTTACAGTATCTTATAAAGAACAGATTTTAAAATGTTCAGAATCTGCTACAGTATAGAAATAAGGCCAAACAGCTCCTAGGAAAGAATTATTAAAAATATATCAAAGAAACCTATAATGAATATTATTTTTAAAATCACCCAAATCATACTCTAAAAAAAGAAATACCAATCTTACTGGGTTTTACTATTGGCAGAAGTTGGGTTGTCTTAGGACCTGATTCAAAATAATCACTGTTTATACATCGCTCAATTGCCCAAAATCTACCCAAAACTGAAGGCTGATCTTAAGAGTTCCTAGCAAGGCAGTCTTGACACACACACAATTTTTATTTAGGCTTGTTTCCCATTTCTACTTTCCAGTAATGTCTGTCAGAAATATACTTCCAAGAGCCCAGGACAGCAGGGCAGATATAAAATCTCTTTGGGTTATAACAAATATTTGATGTTGTTCTTCCATATCACGCAACTTTTCTATCCTCAGAGACAATAAGGTGTGGATGAGCTGTACTCTCATCAGGAATCAAGGCCCTGCTTGATGACTCACACCTGTAATCCCAGAACCTTGAGAGGCCAAAATGGGCAGATCACGAGTTCAGGAGCTCCATACCATACTGGTTAACACGGCAAAAACCCGTGTCTAGTAAAAATACAAAAGGAAAAAAAAAATCCAGGCATGGTGTTTGGCGCCTGTATTCCCAGCTACTTGGGAGGCTGAGGCAGAAGAATCACTTGAACCCAGGAGGAGAAGTTTGCAGTGAGCAGAGATCATGCCACTGCACTCCAGCCTGGGGGGCAGAGCAAGATTCCATCTCAAAAAAAGAAAAAATCTCGAATAAAACTACTTCGAATGGCTTGATAATTTTGTCTAAGCAAGAATATAGAAGAAGACTAAAATCATACTTTGTTAATCTAAATGAAAAGACTTCAGGGCATTTTAGGTTTTGATACCTGTGGTGAATATTCTTAACATGTGTCAGCCATTCCAGGTTTGACTGCATAGACTTGCCCTTTTCCTCCCTCCATACATGTTTCAATGTAGAAACAGAATCTGAACATTTTACAAGGTATCACTTAGGTTTGCTAAAATGTCCATCTCTTCATCTTGTTTCAATTGTGAGAGTCAGTTGTGCAACATAGTTACAATTATGCTCTCTTCATATGCAGAATTAATGTAACTTCTTTACTATAAATACTTTCAATTTTTCACCTGAAGGCACAGACAAATTTCAAAAAGAATATTTATGTCTAATTATGTAGCTTCTATTACGTAGCTAGTATTGTCTTTGTTTACTTCATGTATATGCCAAAAAGACTTAATTACTTAATAAACATTCAACTGTTTACTTGAATAAACTGGTCCATGAAATTTAAAAATTTTTCAATTTTATAAAGTAAAATAAAAAATAACTAAACGGAAATTGGATTAAATAGTATTCTCTAACTGAAACAAATTATACATGTACTAAATATACAACATACAATACACACACTGTGAAAATTACTCACATGTTAAAATTATTTTGTGAATGCCATTAAATGTTGTCAAATTCACTTTGATAATCTCTGAGGTGATTATACAAAGAATGACTTTTCTGTTTGTTTGTTTTGAGACAGAGTTTCACCTTGTTGCCCAGGCTGGAATTCAGTGAGGTGATATTGGTTCACTGCAACCTCCATATCCTGGTTTCAAGAGATTCTGCTGCCTCAGCCTCCCAAGTAGTTAAGATTACAGGTGCCCGCCACTGCTCCCAACTAATTTTTGCATTTTCAGTGGAGATAGGGTTTCACTATGTTGGCCAGGCTGGTCACTAACTCCCGATTTCTAGTAATTTACCTGCCTCAACCTATCAAAGGGCTGAAATTTAAGGTGTGAGGTTGTGTGCCTGGCCCAAAGAATGTTTTATAAAATTAGCTGAAAAGAAAATTATATATTTTATCTAATGTGAGCGAAAGGCAAACAGACAAACAAAAAAAAAAAGGAGAATTTGCACAAGCTGATGCTAAACAGTAAGCAACATTTTAGATAAATGAGTTTAATACAAAGGTGAGAAAAGAGATATACTTTCAAAATCTTTGAAGCTTCTGGTTTGCTGGTAAGTTATAAACCTTGTAAAATTATCTGTTTCATTCTAATATGTTTCTTTTCTTCTCAAAGTAGGTACACAACCATAACCCAATACAATTATTCTCTATAAGTCTGTTACAGCTAAAGTTCATATTACAGTAATATATATGTGTGTTTAAATCTATGTAATCAAAATTAAAGATCAGTCTGTGTTTAGCAGACCAGAGAAGTCATATGTTTAACTTAAAAAGTAGGATAAAAGTTTGTAAACAGTTGTTCAGAATTCAGAAATATATAGCTCCATTATACCCATATAAACTTCATTACAACCATTATAATAACCTACAGTTACAATAAAAACAAAATGTAAGTTGTGGGAACCATATTTTCCATATTATTTTAAGTTAAAGATCACTGACAAAGGAATCACTAGACATGTTATTCTACTGTCACCCAATAGTATATTTTTACCATTTGTTACCTACAACTTTACATAAGATGGAATAAATTAACATGTTTCAAGATATACATTTAATGTAAAATAGCCTTAACAGATTAACAACAATTCTGGTTTATTAAAACAAATTAAGCCCACACATTGTCATTAAATAGGCATTTGGAAATTAACTGTATTTTAATTATCTTAACTTGAAATGGTAAAACAATTTCCTTATAAAATTCAAATTATTTATCTCACTATGCAGAATATTATCATGATCACTTACCACAAAACCAACCACTATGCAGCCTTTCTATTTTGAATTTCTTCATGTATCTTAGATTTCAGTTTTCTTAATCTTCCATGGGTAAGTATACAAATCTGTCCATCTAATATAGAAGAACCTCTCATAACTTTGGGGCAGCAAGCATTGACCATATTCTTTCACATAAATTCTGGAAATGAAGACATAGCATCAAATGTAAGAGTGATATTACATCAATATTTGCTTTTGAAAATATATGGAATTCTTTTAATACAAAATTGTAGGTTCCTTTTAGAGACAAGTGTTCAAGATTGCTGACTTGAAGCAGCTAGACTGTGTAGTTCTCATGGAGAGAAAGGCAAGGTGTGTGTAAATACAGCCCTTTCAACTGAAATATCAGGTAATTGCATTGGGACTCATCAAAGAAACAACTCAAGGGTAATGAAGTAAATCAAGGCAGGTCAATGGGCCATGCGGAAACAACATGAAGCCAAGGGAGCCTCCCCATGCAGTAAAGCAGTGAGTGCATGGGTGACCCTGGGAACCCATGATTTTCTGACCGATCTTTGCAACTCTCAGATAAAGAGATAACCTCATGAACCCGCTTCACCAAGGTCTTCAGTTTAACACACAGAGCTACATGCAGTCTCAGCAGAGCAGCTGCTCAGGCCTGTGCAGAGATTCAAGAGCCTTAGATACTCTGCCTTTCCAGGTTTCTCAGAAAGAGTAACTGCAACTCCAAACATCAGCAAAGCAGGAGGTTACACCCATGTTCATACCCATAGGAAAGAGGCAGAAACCAGGTGGATGAGCAGGGATGGTCTGTAGGACCCACTTCCACCATGCCTCATAGTGTAAGACCTACTGGCTTAGAATTCCAGCCAACCATTGGTAGCTTCACTGCACCTCCCTGTGATGGACCTACCAGAAAAGAGGAGTGGGCCACCATCTTGACTGCTTGGGCAACATAGCCATTCCAGCCTTCAGGCTTTGAAGATTCCAAGCTGACTGGGGGCAGAAATAATCTCCTAGCACAGTACAGGTGCTCTAAAAAGTCATGGCCAGACTGCCTGTTGAAGCAGTTTTTCAATCTCATTTCTCCTCACTGGAAAGAACTTTCCAGGGTCTCCAGCTACCACTACTGGTGCTCTTTGGCCAATGAAATTTTGAACACTCTTTGGGATACAGTTCCCATAGCAAAGAATGAGCTGGAAATTTTGTGTTTTTTGTGACTTAGCTGTCTTAGAAGAATCCAAATAAACTGAGGTGGAAGTGCTACCTCTAAACAGCAAAGCTGTCCTACAAAAATGTGGCTAGACTGCTTTCTTAAGCATGTTCCCAATCATGTTCTCACTTGGAAAGAATTTTTAAAATGGATTTTAATCTACCTCCTAATGGTAATTTTGGGCTGGAAACAGGTCTGTGACTCCCTGGGATGGAGCTCCTAGTAAAAAAAGTCACATTGTCATTGTTGCTGTTTAGCAGCATTCACTGGTGATAAATTCAGGTACTGGAAAATCTGAGGTGACTAGAAACTGCAGTCAACACACAGAATACTGCAGCAGCCGTTCACAAAAGTGGCCCAACAGTTAAGTGACTGACTGTTCTTATATATTCTTACTCAGCAGGTTCTCTAAGCCTGGGACACTAGCCAATTATTGCCAGAGATATTGAGTCAATAGCAACTTAACAACTCCCGGGACAGAGCCTCCAGGGGCAGCTGAAAATATTTCTGCCACGGACTTTGCAGTAGCACTGTCTTTGCTACCCTCAGACTACTGAAAAATTCCAACTCTAAGTTTCTTATTCACACCTCAAATGAGCTGCAGGAGAGAAGGCCAGTCTACCTTCCATGGGTCCCACAAACTACCCACTGCTCCTCAACAGACAATAAATCTCTCATTTGGCCACAAGCACAGATCCTCCATGTTGGGATGAATGTAATTTTGGATTGCTGGCCTACCTCTCTCCAAGATGCATCCCCCATGCAAGAGCATGTTGCAAGAGTATCTGTAACAAGTGTGGCCAATGATGGCCATTTCTGTAGTCTCAACTTTCTCCCATAAGAGACGTTTGCCCTAGCAGAAATATTGGACCTAATTTCTGCAGGATGGTCTTGTCAATCCAAAGCTGGTCCAACTGAACTCTTCTTGGTTGGCTGGCCTCTCCTAGGGACTCAGTCTGGCTACGGATCCTTAGCGGGCAGTCTCAGGTACTCTGGGAGCCCATACAATAGCAGCTGAAATGGTCAGCCACGCCTGACCCCTGAAGAGGTCCAGCAAGTCAGCCCCTATGACTGCACAAGGCAACATACTTTCCCATACAGTTTTCTCTGATACTGTGGCAACTCCTCCTATTACTTTGTTGGTACATGATTGCAAAAATGGGTTTGGCTTAGCTTGCCCCTGCAACAAATAGGAATGCAGTATGCCCCTGTCATCCCACCAACTGCCATTGTAGATGAAGCTTTAGTGGGTAAAGTGCCAGAAAACCTCACCCCTGCCTTTTTTCTAACAATGTGGGGAGAAAATGTATCCTCCCACACTCTGAACAATCATTCCTTCTTGAAGCGGCACAAAGAATGGATAAAAACCTCAGCAGGAGAGCATCCTGCCCCAAGCCGAAACCACCTTTAGTGCAATAGCACACACAATCTTTGGCTGGCATCCCTCATCCCCCATTCAACTGTTTTGCTTCTGCTACTAAGGTAAATGCCAAAACACAGGCAGAATCCCATATCCACCAGCACTCTGCTGCAGCTGTGGCACCTTAGTCTCTCAGAGTGGCAGACTCAAAATACCAAAGAGCCAGAGAAGACAACTGGGGTGCAGTACAAGTCCCACAGAGTATGCAACCTCTGAATTGTGAGCTAAGTATTGCCCCACTCCCCACCACCAGTAAAAATCCTCCCAGGAACAAAACCTGTTGGCTGCAAACACTTTATAGTACAGTCAAATACTCAAGGCCATCAAACAGGAAAAATAACAACAACAACAACAACAAAAACTTCATTCAAAGATCAGCAACCTCAAAGATATGCCCAAAAAGATGAGTCCAAATCGGTGCAAAAATGTTGAAAACAGAAAAGCCTGAGTGATCTCTTTTATCAAAATGACCAAATTACGTTTCCAGGAAGGCCTAACATGACAGAGGTAGAATTCAGAATGTAGAGGGACCATATTGCAGAAACTTACAGAAAAACAAACAAACAAACAAACAAACAAAACAAAGCGAACAAAAACAGCCAGTCTGGAGAAAAACTAGGCCAATGTGATAGAGCTGAAAAACACAATACAAAAAGTATAATATAATCACCAGTATTAAAAGCAGAGTAGGCCAAGCAGAGGAAAAATTATCAGAGTTTCAAGACTGGCTTTCTGAAATAAGACAGACAAAAATAGTGAAAAAAATATAAAGAAGAATGCAGAAAACCTGTAACCAATATGGGATTATGTAAAGAAACCAAATCTGTAATTACGTAGAGTACCTGAAAGTGAAGAGCAGAAGGAAAACAACTTGAAATACATATTTTAATATATAATCCATGAGAACATTTCCAACCTAAATAAAGAGTCCAACATTCAAATGCAGGAAATGTGGAGAACCCCAGTAAGTTACCCCACTAGAAGGTCATCCTAAAGACACATAATCATGAGATTCTCCAAGGTCAAAATGAAAGAAAAAAATATTGTTTAAGGCGTCTGGAGAGAAAGGCCAAGTCAGCTCTAAGAGAAGCCCATCATACAACCAACAAATATTTTAGCTGAAATCCTGTAAGTCAAAAGAGATTAGGGGCCAATATTCAACATTCTTAAAAAAGAGAATTTGAACACAGAATTTCATATCTGAGGAAAGTAAGTTTCAGAAGTAAATAATAAATGTGATTCTATTCAGATAAGCATCATTGAGGAAATCTAATACTACAGGACTTGCCTTACAAGAGCTTGTGAGGAAAGCACAAAATAAGAAACAGTCTATGACCAGTCACTACAAAAGCACACTAAGGACATAAACTGTGGACACTATAAAGCGACAACATAAACCAATATGCAAAATACACAGCTAAGATTACAGTGAAAAAATCAGATTTCCGCATATGAATACCAGCCTTAAATGTAAATGCATTAAATACCTAAATGAAAAAACAGAATAGCAAGCTGAATAAAGAATGAAGATCTAATGGTGTGCTGTAATGAAAACACCCATTGCAAATAACCAACCAAACAAACAAAAAATGAAAAAGCAAACAAACAAACAAAAACCGGGTTGCAATTACAGTTTTTGGCAAGACAGACTTTTAATCAACGTAGATTAAAAAAACAAAACAAAACAAAACAAAACAAAAAACAAGTTAGGGAGGATTCCCTCTTTTTCTATTGATTGGAACAGTTTCAGAAGGAAGGTTACCAGTTCCTCCTTGTAACTGTGGTAGAATGTGGCTGTGTATCCGTCTGGTTCTAGACTTTTTTTGGTTGGTAGGCTCTTAATTATTGCCTCAATTTCCGAGCCTCTTATTGGTGTATTCAGGGATTTAACTTCTTCCTGGTTTAGTCTCGGGAGGGTGTGTGTGTCCAAAAATTTATCCATTTCTTCTAGATTATTTAGTTTATTTGCATAGAGGTGTTTATGGTATTCTATGATGGTAGTTTGTATTTCTGTGGGATCGATGGTGATATCCCCTTTATCATTTATTGCGTCTATTTGATTCTTTTCTCTTTTCTTCTTTATTAGTCTTGCTGGCAGTCTATCAATTTTGTTGATATTCTTAGAAAACCAGCTCCTGTATTCATTAATTTTTGAAGGGTTTTTTGTGTCTCTATTTCCTTCAGTTCTGCTCTGATCTTAGTTATTTCTTGCCTTCTGCTAGCTTTTGAATGTGTTTCCTTTTGCTTCTCTAGTTCTTTTAACTGCGATGTTAGTTTGTAAATTTCAGGTCTTTTCTACTTTCTCCTGTGGACATTTAGTGCTATAAATTTCCCTCTACACACTACTTTAAATGTTTCCCAGAGATTCTGATATGTTGCATTTTTGTTCTCATTGGTTTCAAAGAACATCTTTATTTCTGCCTTCATTTTGATATGTACCCAGTACTCATTCAGGAGCAGGTTGTTCAGTTTCCATGTGGTTGAGTGGTTTTGAGTGAGTTTCTTAATCCTGAGTTCTAGTTAGATTGCACTGTGTTCTGAGAGACAGTTTGTTTTAATTTCTATTCTTTTACATTTGCTGAGGAGTGCTTTACTTGCATCTATGTGGTCAATTGTGGAATAAGTGTGATGTGGTGCTGAAAAGAATGCATATTCTGTTGATATGGGGTGGAAAGTTCTGTAGATGTCTATTAGTTCCACTTGGTGCAGAGCTGAGTTCAATTCCTGGATATCCTTTTCAACCTTCTTTTATGAGGCCAGCATCATCTTGATACCAAAACCTGTCAGAGACACAACAAAAAAAGAGAATTTTAGAGTAATATATCTGATGAACATGGATGCAAAAATCCTCAATAAAATACTGGTCAACCGAATCCAGCAGCACATCAAAAAGAGTATCCACCATGATCAAGTGGGCTTCATCCTTGGGATGCAAGGCTGGTTCAACATATGCGAAACAATAAACAGATTCCAGCATATAAACAGAACCAAAGACAAAAACCACATGATTATCTCAATAGATGCAGAAAATGCCTTTGAGAAAATGCAACAAACTGTCATGCTAAAAACTCTCAATAAATTTGGTATTGCTGGGATGTATCTGAAAATAATAAGAGCTATTTGTGACAAACCCATAGTCAATATCTTACTGAATGGGCAAAAACTGGAAACATTCCCTTTGAAAACTGGCACAAGACAGGGATGCCCTCTCTCACCACTCCTATTCAACATAGTGTTGGAAGTTCTGGCCAGAGCAATCAGACAGGAGAAAGAAATAAATGGTATTGAGTTAAAAAAAAAAAGAGGAAATCAAATTATCCCTGTTTGCAGATCACTTGATTGTATATTTAGAAAACTCCATAATCTCGGCCCAAAATTTCCTTAAGCTGATAAGCAACTTCAGCAAAATCTCAGGATACAAAATCAATGTGCAAAAATCATGAGCATTCTTATGTACCAATAACAGACAAACAGAGAGCCAAATCATGAGATAACTCATGCTTCAAATTTCAAATTCACAACTGCTTCAAAGAGAATAAAATACCTAGGAAACCAGCTTACAAGGGATGTGAAGGACCTCTTCAAGGAGAACTACACACCACAGCTCAACAAAATAAAAGAAGATACAAACAGATGGAAGAACATTCCATGCTCATGGATAGGAAGAATCAATATGAAAATGGCCATACAGCCCAAGGTAATTTAAACATTCAATGCCATCACTATCAAGCTACCAATGACTTTTGTCACAGAATTGGAAAAAACTAATTTAAAGTTCATATGGAACCAAAACAGAGCCCGCACTGCCAAGACAATTCTAAGCCAAAAGAACAAAGCTGGAGGCATCATGCCACCTGGCTTCAAACTATACTACAAGGTCTCAGTTAACAAAACATCATGGTACTGGTACCAAAACAGAGATATAGACCAATGGAATAAAACAGGGCCCTCAGACATAATACCACACATCTACAACCAGCTGATTTTTGACAAACGTGACCAAAAGAAGAAAAGGGGAAAGGATTCCCTATTTAATAAATGGTGCTGGGAAAACTGGGTAGCCATATGTAGAAAGAAGAAACTGGATCCCTTCCTTACACCTTATACAAAAATTAATTGAAGATGGATTAAAGACTTACATGTTAGACCTAAAACCATAAAAACCTGGAAGAAAACTTAGGCAATACTATTCAGGACATAGGCATGGGCAAGGACTTCATGTCTAAAACACCAAAGCAATGGCAACAAAAGCCAAAATTGACAAATAGGATCTAATTAAACTAAAGAGCTTCTGCATAGCAAAAGAAACTACCAGCAGAGTGAACAGGCAACCTACAGAACGGGAAAAAATTTTTGCAACTACTCGTCTGACAATGGGCTAATACCCAGAATCTACAAAGAACTCAAACAAATTTACATAAAAAAACCAAATAACCGCATCAAAAAGTGGGCAAAGGATATGAACAGACACTTCTCAAAAGAAGACATTTATGCAGCCAACAGACAAATGAAAAAATGTGACCTAAGTGTTGTCATCAGTGTTATGTCATTATTTCTTCAGTGGGCAGAATCCAGGCAGGAGAGGAAAGTCACATTACCTAAATGCCATACATAGTGATATCTCACAGTGTCCCCTGGAGCTGGGTACCGGGAGGAGAGAAACATCACATAGCTAATAGGCTCAGAGATGTGTGATAATATCCCCTGTTGACAGGGCCCAGACAGAAGAGTCACATTATTACAGTTCTGACCCTCCTGTTGTCAAGGCCTAGGCAGAAAAAGAGAGTCACATCACTTAGGACATGGAATCAGAGATATGTCCCAATGTCCCCAGCTGGCAGGACTCAGGCAGTCTAGGAGAGTCATATCACATAGTTGCTTCCCTAGGAATATGTCACAATGTAACATGTTGGCAGAGACCAGCAGAAGAGCCACATTACTTGGGTGCTGAGTCCTGAGATATGTCACAAGGTTCTCTTAGGACATTACCCAGGCAAGAGGGTTATATCACCTGGAAGCAGGTTCTCTACATATGCTGCAATGCTCCATGATGGTAGGCATCAAGGAGGAACTGACTTCACCTAAATGATATGACCAGGGATATTTCTCAATGTCCTTTGTGAAGCACAGACCTTGCACAAGAGTTCCATTACCTGTGTGCATGGCCTAGAAATACGTCACTGTCCAGGATGGCAGAGCCCAAGCAAGAGAGCCAAATAACCTAGGTGATAGGATCAGAGATAGATCACAATGCCCTCCTTTGAGCATGGCTCTGGAAAAGAGTTCCCTTACCTCTGTGCAATGTCTTGCAATGTGTCACTATTCTTCTTCTGTTCAGGGCCCATTCCAGAGAGGGCCTCACACAAAAATATGTCACCATAAATTTGTTGGGCACTTTGCAGGCAAAAATGTACTCACCTGGATGCAAGATTCAGTAATATTTCACAATCCTTACTGAGAGAAGGGCCCAGGCAGCAGAGTTACATTACCTTGAATTTGGCCTAGGTAGATATCACAATCCCATACATGGGCTGAAACAAGTCAGGAGAGTCAATTTACACAGCTGCTTGGCAAATATTTATGTCACAATCACACTGTCAGAATATTCCAAAGATGAGACTGACAATAACACACGTTTTATTTTCATTGTTAACAACTGGCTTCATCCAGGTGAGATGATGACAGTCTTTACTGTCAACTAGGTTTGCATACAAAGCAACAATTTCACTTTTATTCTGAGCCCTGCTTTTACCCTGTCTGTATAACCCAAAGACTTTATAAAATATGTTTGAGTGTTGTAAGTTTTGTGACCTTAGAGCAACATAATCCAGGACATCACACATGACCCTAAACGTAGTTATAAGATTCAAAATATCCTCTATTCGTTAAGTCCACATATGAGAGTCATTATCATGCCTGTAAGTCATGCCTAGGTATATGTTAAAATTTGTTCTGTGGTTATGAAGCAGGCAGAACCTAAAAGCTGGCCAGAAACACTCCAATATTCTCTTTATAGGCAGGGTCCTGTCTCAAATGTCACATAACTTGTGTGGTAGGTCCAGCTCTGTGGCACAATGTCCGTGTGGGAAGTTTTCAGGCAGGAGAAAAGAGTCATATCACCTAAATGATTGGCCCAAAAATATGTCACAATGCCTCTTGTTGGCAGGTATCAGGCCAGAGTCATATCACCTTGATGAAGTGTTTAGAGATGCTAGAATTTCCAAAAGAAGTAGAGTACAGGCAGGGAAGAGAGTAATGTAACCTGGATGATGGGTCCAGAAATATGTTTCAATCTCCTGAGAGAACATTGTTAAGATAGCACAAGGTGCTTGGCCAAGGTATGTGTCAAAATCTCATTTGTGGGCTATACCTAAGCAGAATTGTTAAATCACTCAGGAGTTAGTAAAATATATATGTCAAAATTGCACTTTGGAAAGGTTTAGGAATAAAAGTCATCATGCTGCACATGTCCTGGCTCCAGGTTTATGAGTTGTTATTAGGCTTTTGTTATGATCTCAATATATGGCACAATATCCCCTGTGGCCAAAGAGAAGGCAAGAAAGTAACATCACCTATGGGATGCTAGTTCAGGGAGATTCCACAGTCCACTTGTGGGAGGAACACTGGCAGAAGTGTCACATCACCTGGATGCTGGATTAAGTGATATAGTCCAACCCCTTCTGTGGACAGGAAATTGGTAAGAGAGGAGATTCACTTCACCTAGGCACTTGTCCTAGATATGTGTCACAGTGGCCCTTATGGTCAGTACCAGTGCTGGAGAGTGATCTCACATTGGTGCTGTGTTCAGCAATATGTGACAATCTCCCTTTGGTCAGTGTCCAGGAGCAAGAGAAGAAAGATCACCTAGGTGCTGAGCCAAATGTTATGTTACAATTCTTCCTGTTAGCAGAATGCTAGAAGGAGAATCATATTACCTCAGTTCAGTACCTAGTTATGTGTCACAATGCACTGTGAGTGCAGGGTCAAGGCTGTATAAGGGAGTCACAACACTTATGTGATGGACCTAGAAATAAGGCACAATTCTCCTTGTTGGCAGGTTTCAGGAAGATAATTCACATTACCTGGGTGATGGTCCCAGTGATATATTGAAAGTGTACATTGTAGGTAGAGTCAGGGAAATGTTATATTGCTTAGGCACTTGTTCCACATATGGAGTGCAGCAGCTACTGAGATAGTGCAGCTGCAGAGGCATCTGAGAGTGCAGTGCAACAACAGCCTAGAGTGCAGCCCCAATAAGCCAGGATACTTGCATTTATTTAGTACAGATTTAATGACAAAGGCTTGAAGCAAACCCAATTTGTGGGTAATAAACAATATCGACCCCCCAAGGAGAGAGCAGTCCTGTGCATGAATGATCAAAGGATGGTTTCTGAAGACATAAGTAAATCATTTTATCTAGATATATTCCCTTGTTTCTACCCTTTATTTTCAGACACCAGGAAAGAGAAATTGGCTGCCTTCAGCCAAAATTCTTTTCCAAAGCTTTTGCAAAATCTCCTGATATTCCAAGTAGGTTTGCATCTTTCCTATAATATTTCCCACCACCCTCACTGATCTCCTACAAAATTCTCTGTACCACCCAAGAAGTTTGTATATTATGAGTTAGTATTGCAGGGTTCTGCGACCTTGGAAAAAGTATGCAAACAAGGACCTTAACTATTGCCCTAAGCCTAGAGATAAAAGGCAAAATATCTCCTATTGGCTGAATCCCAGTATAAGTTTGACCATCATGCCATTGATCTGAAGTAAGGTATATGTCCTAATCCCATTTGCTTGCAAAAAGCTAGGCTGGAGGGTAACATCACTTAGGTGCTGTGCCAAGCAACATGTCACAGTGTCCTTCTTAGGCAGGGTACAAAAATTAGAGTCTCATTAATTAGGTGCTGGACTCAGCAATATGACACAATCCCACATGTGGAAGAAAAGCAGCCAAGGGATGAGAGCCAAAACACCTACATAATGAGCCCAAGATATGTCAAAACACCTTCTTTGGCTTTGGCGCAGTTGCAAGCATCAAATTTTGAGGGTGCTGGGCCCAGTATTATGCCATAATTTTGTCTATATAGGACCTTGGTAAAAGAGTGACATTATCTGGGTTTTGGGCCCTGCAGTAGGTCAAAATTTCTGTTTGAGGACATGGTTCGAGAGAAAAAGGAAAATCAAATAACCTGATACCTGCGCTCAGCAATCTGTCACAATTCTCCTATTGTAAATATCAGGCAGAAGAAGAGAGTCTCTTAAGTCATGGTCTCACTGATATACCCTAGTGACCCCAGTAGGCAAGGCCCAGACAGGAAAAGAGAGTCATAACACATGGAAGCTTCCCTAGTTATATGTCACAATCTACCATGTGAACAGCAAGCAGGCAGAAGAGCCACATCACCTGGGCACAGCCTCAAGTAATATGGCACCTTGCCCAATGTAAACATGTTTAAAGAAACAAAAGAGAACCACACCACCTGGGTTATTGGATCAGCAATATGTAAAAATTCCCTGTCTCGGCTGGGTCCAGGACAAAGAGAAGAGTCAACTCACCCAGGTTTTGCACTCAGTGATATGTCACAATTTCAGGATACAGGCAGGAGAGGAGTGTCATATTACCTAGATGTTATATCTAGCAATATGTCACAGTGTCCCCGGTGGACAGGGCCTGGCAGGAGAGACATATCACTTAGCCAATAGGCCCAGAGATACGTGAAAATATCTTCCATTTGCAGGCCCAGGCAGAAGAGTCACATTATCATGATTCTGACCCAGTGATATGTAACAATGCCCTTATGCAAAGAAATTTAAACCAAAAAGTCTCAATACCTGAGTACTAGGCCAAGGGATATGACACAATGTCCTCATCTTTAAGGGTGATACCAGTGTGTAAATGAGAGTTGTGTATATGAGAGTCAAAATCTCACATGTGTGCTAATCATCATATATAACATCTAAGAACTTTGTACAACATGCATGAGATTTCCGCACCTCTCTGAGGCCTGAATATATATGGACTCCCAGTCTTACGTATTGCCCTAAACCTAGGTATGAAAGTCAACATCTCTCCTATAAGCTGGCTTCAGGGATGAGACCATTTTTATGCATGTGAGCTGGGTACAGAAATTAGTTACCATGCCACCTGTGGCCAGATTCACTTACGAAAGTCATAATTTCAACTTGGTGCTGTATTTACTTGTTAGACCCAGGACCTCCACAATGGGCTTTTTAAAGGTAGAATGGTAACTTTTACTTTCACCTGAGTATGTATTTGAGAGTCACAATTTAAGTTTTTGCTGGGTCCTGTCATTAAACCCTCTGTACCACCCAAGAAAATTTTATGATACGTGTTATTGTTGTAAATTTCTGTGACGTTTTACTAGAAAAAGACGCTGGATATTACTCATGTCTTTAATCCTAGTTATAAGAGTTAAAATTTCTCCTATTGGCTGGGTCCACACATTAGAGTCATTATGATTCCTGTCAGCTGTGCCTAGGTATATGTCACCATCCCCTCTGCAGTTATTAAACAGGCAAGACCATGTCACCTAAATCCTAAGGCAGAAATATTCCAATACTCTCTTTGTAGGCAGGGTACCAAAAGAAAACTCACAAGACTTGGGAACTAGGTCCAGCTCTATCACATAATGCCCCTTGTGGAGAGTGTCCATGGAGGAGAAAAGAGTCATATCACCTAAATGATGGGCCAACATATAATTCACAATGCCTCCTGTTGAAAGGTCCCAGGCAAGAGAGTCAAGTCATTTGTATGCAGTGCTTAAAAATGCTACATTTTTCACTAGAAGCAGGACAGGAGGGTCACATAACCTAGATAATTGGTCCAGAAATATGTTACGATCCCTTCTGATGACTCTACAAAGCCATGAGAGTCAAATCACTGAGGTTCTTGGCCCAGGTATAGGTCATAATGTCCTCCGCGGGCTCTAACTAAGCACGATTATTAAATCACTCAGGAGCTGGGCAAAGACAAAAGTCACAATAACACCTATGGAAAGATTCATGCATGAGAGCCACCATCATTCATATTCTGGCTTCAGGTACAAGAGTCATTATTAGGCCTTTGACCTGGCTTCATGTATATGGCACAATGTCACCTATAGGCAGGTGTTGGGAGCAAGCCCCCCAAAATCCAGCCATGAACTGGCCCCAAAACTGTCCATAAACAAAATCCCTGCAGCACTGTAACATGTCCATGATGGCCATAACAAGCAAGCTGGAAGGTTGTGGGTTTACAGGAATGAGGGCAAGGAACACCTGGCGCTCCTAGGGCAGAACACCACTTAAAGGCATTCTTAAGCAACAAACAATTAGCATGAGTGATTTATGTCTTAAGGGTGTGTTCCTGCTGCAATTAATTTGGCCTATCCCTTTGTTTCCCATACGCGGTACTTTTAGTTAATTTAATATCTGTAGAAACAATGCTAATGACTGGTTTGCTGTTAATAAATATGTGGGTAAATCTCTGTATAGGGCTGTCAGCTCTGAAGGCTGTGAGACCCCTGATTTCCCACTTCACACCTCTATTTCTGTGTGTGTGTCTTTAATTCTCTAGCGCCACTGGATTAGAGTCTCCCCAACTGAGCTGCTCTCAGCAGGGAGGGAGAAGAAAGGAATGTCACATCACCTGAGGGGTGCTGGTTCATTGAAACGTCAAAATTCTTGTGGCTAGGGCTCTGGAAAGAGTCACATTACCTGGACGCTGGTTTCAGTGATATATCTAAATCCCTATTGTGGGCATAACTTAGGCAGGAGAGGAGAAAAACTTTACCTATGCAATTGACCTGGATTTAGGGCATGGTGGTCCCTCTATCCAGGACCAATGCATTAGAGTGTCTTTAACTCGATTTCAGGTTCAGTAATATTTCACCATGACTAAGGCAGTAGAAAGAAATCACATCACTTACATTATGCACCTAGATGAAAGAAACTATGCTGTTTCTAGGAAGGGTTTAGGCCAAGATTTCAGATTAGCTGGGTGCTGGTCCCAGTGACATGCAAAAGTGTCCTTTGTTCGTTTGCCAAATAAGGTGTTATACATTGCTTAGAGGCTTGGTGCACGCATGTCAGAATTTCAAATGTGCTTTGGGCCTAGAAAGGAAAGTCAAAACACTCAGATGCTGGCAAAGTCATATTTTTCAGTCACACACTCAGAAAATGTTCAGATATAAGTTTCATAGTCCCACACAAGTTTTGGCTTTGGGTATGAGAGTCAACACCTCCTATGAGTTAGGTCAATGTACAGAAGTCACAATCTCAACAGTGGGCAAAATCCAAGTATAAGAGCCCCAATACCACTTGAAGATTATATTCCAGTCGGAGAGTCAAAGAACCTCAGGTCTGCTGAATCATTGTTCATACCTCACCAAATAATCTGTGTGTCAGATTCATGCATGAGAGTAACAATTGCAAGCTTTGACTGCTTGTATATGAGAGACTTAGTACCTCATTCCTAGGCTCTGCTTGTTTGTGAGAATGGCAATCATGTCAGCTGGGTTTGCATCCCAGAGTCAAAATAGCTACTGGTTGTTGTTTCCTATTATGACACTCTTTATACCACTAAGCCTTCGTATGTTGCCTAAGTAGCATACTTTTCTGTGAATTCTTACAGGTGGGAGATCTAGGACTTTACCTATGGCTGTAAGACTTTCTATGAGAGTTGAAATATCTCATTGGCTGGATCTATGTATGAGAGTTATTGCTATGCATATTAGCTGAATCCAGATATATGTCACAATTTCTTCTTTGGAAAGAGAGAAGAGAGATGAGTCACATCACCTGGGTCCTGAGCCAGGGATACATAATAATCTCCTTTGTAGACAGAACCCATGTAAAATAGTCATATGACCTGAATACAGTCTCAAATAATATGTAATGAAGCCCAATGTATACAGGGCTGAAAAAATAGTGGATGGTCACACCACCTAGGTGTAGTGCTAAGCAATATGTTAGAATTCCCTCTGTTGGCAGTGTCCAGGAAAAAGAGGAGAGTCACATCACCTATGTTTTTCACTCAATTGTATGTCAATTCTTCAGTTGGCCTTGATCCAGGCAGGAGTGGAGAGTCACATTACCTAGATGCTATATTTAGCGATATGTCATAGTGTCCTTTGTGGGCAGGGCACTGGCAGGAGAGAAACATCACCTAGCTGATAGGCACAGAGATATGTAATAATATCCTCTTTTGGCTGGGCCCAAGCAGAAGCGTCACATTTTTTATTATTCTGATCCAGTGATATTTCACAATGCACCCATGGGAAAGAATTTAAGCCAACATGTGTCAACACCTAGGGGTACTAGGACAAGTGATATGACACAATCTTCTCTTTTAGTATGACAACTTTATCTGTTAGCTTGGTGTGTATGTAAGAGTCACAATGTCACATGTATTCTGGGTCATATGTCACACTCTACAACATCTGAAGGCTTTATATAACATGTATGAAAATTACAATCCATTCTGAGGCCTTCCTGCTTGTGTTGACTCACAATCTAACATATTGCCCTGAATACATTTTAATAGTCAACATCACTCTTATAGTTTGGGTTCAGACAGGAGACTCATTGTTTTGCCTGTCAACTGGGCCAGAAGTGAGTCACCATCTCACCTGTAGCAAGATCCACATATGAAAGTCATTATTCCATCATTGAACTTTATTTACATGTTAGACTCAGGACTTCCACCTTGGGCGTTGTAAATGTGGGATGGTGACAACTTTTGCTCTCATCTGCATGTGTAATCAAGAGTCATGATCTTAACCTTTGACTTGGCCCTGTTATAAATCTCTGTGTACCACCCATGGAGTTTATAGAATATGAGTTAGTGTTATCACCTTCTGTGAGCTTCGTACAAATATGCAACTTATAACTTTATGTATTTCCCTAAGCAGAGCAAGGAGAGGTAAAATATCTACTATTGGTGGACTCACAATCTTACATATTAGTTTAAATTTAGATATGATAGTCAACATTTCTCATTTAGGCTGAGTTCAGGAATAAGACCCATTTTTATGCCTGTGAGCTGGGTCCAAAAATGAATAATAATCTCACCTGTGGCCAGATCCACATATGAGGGTCACAATTCCATCACTGAACTCTATTTACTAGTTAGACTCACTATCTCAACATTGGGTTTGTAAATATAGGATGGTGACAACTTCTAGTTTCACCTGGGTGTGTAATTGAGTATCACAATCTAAACTTTTTGCTGGGCCTTGTTATGAAACTCTCTGTACCACACAAGTTGTTTATACAGTATGAGTCAGAGTTGTAAACATCTGTGAGCTTTGTAAAGATATGCAATCAGGATTTTACCTATTGCCATATGTCTAGCTATGAGAGGCATAATATCTGCTATTGGCTGAATCCCAATATAAGTTCAACCATCATGCCTTTGAACTGAAGCAAGGTATATGTCATCATCCCATGTGTGAGCAAAAAATTAGGAAAAAGACTAACATCACTTAGGTGATGTGGCAAGCAATATGTCACAATGCCCTCTCTAGGTAGAACCTGAAATGGAGGGTCATATTAATGGTGTGCTGGACCAATTTCACATGTGAAAAAACTTGGCCAAGGAATGACAGCCAAAACATCTACAGAATGAGCTATGCTTTCTGTGGTTTTGGAACAGGGAAGCCAAAAACATCATCATGGTGCTGGACCCACAAGTATGCCAGAATTCTCTCTTTATTCAGGACTCTGGCAGAAGAGTAACATCATCTGGGTGTGATAGGTCAAAATTTCCCTTTTTGGTCATGGTTCAGAAAAAAATAGAAGAGTCACATGACCTAAAATCTGGGCTCAGTAAGATGTCAAAATCCCACCCTTTTAAAGGCCCAGGAGGGGGAAGAGAGTCATATCACTTAGGTCATGGACTCACAGATATGTCCCAATGCCCCAGTAGCCAGAACTTCGCAGAAAAAGACAGTCATATCACCTAGATGCTTCTTTAGATGTATGTCACAATGTAACACATGGGGAGAAAACAGGCAGGAGCAATACATCATCTGGCGGTTGGGTCCTGAGATATGTCACAAGGCTTCCTTAGGTCAAGACCAAGGTGAAAGAGTTGCATCACCTTTCTGCCTGTTTAACTTTTATGTTACAATATTCTGTGTGGGTGAGGCCCAAGCATTAAGTCACATCACATAGGTGACAGGCCCAGAGAGATGTCACAATGCACTCCTTGAAACATAGCCCTGGCAAAAGAGTACCATCATCTGTGTACCTGGCCTAGCAATACATCCCTCTACCACCCTCTGTGTTCAGACTCCATTCCAGAGAAGAGAATTTTTTCACCTACCTTGTAGATACAGTGACATGTCACTGTTGGCATGGTCCATGAAAGAATGTATCACCTGGGTGCTAGATCCAGTGATGTGTCACAACCCTTACTGAAAGAAGGACCCTGTCAAGAGATTCACATCACCTAAAGTCTGGCCTAGGTAGAGACCACAGTCCCATATATGGGCTGGAACCTGTCTGGAAAATCAAATCACACAGATGCTTGGAAAATATTTATATCATATTCACACTGGCAGAATATTCCAGAAATGAGATTTACAATACCACACATATCCTGATTTTATAAGTGACAGTTGGCTTCATATATGTGCGATATCAGAGTCCTTACTTGTGGGAAGTCAGGGACACTGAACAGAGGGACTAGCTGGAGCCACGGTAGAATAAATATAAACTGTGAAGATTTCATGGACATTTATCACTTCTCTAATAATACTTTTATAATTTCCTATGCCTGTCTTACTTTAATCTCTTAATTCTGTTATCTTTGTAAGCTGAGGATATATGTCACCTCAGGACTCTCTGATGATTGTGTTAAGTGTACAAATTGATTGTAAAACGTGTGTTTGAACAATATGAAATCTGATTGTGAAACATGTGTGTTTGAACAATATGAAATCAGTGACCCTTGAAAAAGAACAGAATAACAGTGATTTTAGGGAACAAGGGAAGACAACCAGAAGGTCTGACTGCCTGCGGGGTTGGGCAGAATAGAACCATATATTTCTTCTCGAAGAGAGCCTATAATTGGACGTGCAAGTAGGAGAGTTATTGCCAAATTCTTTTCCCAGCAAGGAATATTAATAATTAATACCCTGGGGAAGGAATGCTTTCCTGGGGGGAGGTCTATAAATGGCCACTCTGGGAGTATATGTCTTATGCTGTTGAGATAAGAACTGAAATACCCCCTGGTCTCCTGCAGTACCCTCAGGCTTATTAGGGTGAGGAAAAAATCCTGCCCCGGTGAATCTGAAGTTAGATTGATTCTCTGCTCTTGAACCCTGTTTTCTGTTGTTTAAGATGTTTATCAAGACAATATGTGCACAGGTGAACATAGATCCTCATAAGTAATTCTAATTTTGCCCTTTGCCATGTGATATTTGCTTGGCGTTTTGCCTTTTAATCTTTATTGCCCTTTGAAGCACGTGATCTTTGTGACCTACTCCTTTTTCATATGCCCCCTCCCCTTTTGAAATCCCTAATAAAAACTTGCTGGTTTTTTGGCTCAGGTGGGCATCACGGACAGATATATGATGTCACCCCCAGTGGCCCAGCTGTAAAATTCCTTTCTTTGTAGTCTTTCTCTTTATTTATTAGACTGGCCAACACTTAGGGAAAACAGAAAGAACCTATGTTGAAATATTGGGGGCTGGTTCTTCCAATACTTACTGTCAGCTGGTTGTGCAGCTGAAACTCACAATTTTACCCTTCTCCTGGTTTCTGTTATGATCCTCTCTGTATAAGCCCAGGGCTGTAAATTATCTGAGGCTGTTATAATCTTCTGCAAACTTTTTACCAGAAAGAGATCTAAGACATTACTCATGTTTCTAAAGCAAGCTACAACAGTCAAAATTACTCCTATCTGTGGGGTCCACATATGAGAGTCATTATCATGCCTGTGAGTTGTGCATAGGTAAAAGTCAACATTTCCTCTGTGATAATGAAACAGGAATGAGAGCCACATAACCTAAATGCTGAGGCAGAAATATTCTTATATTCTCCTTTTAAGCAAGTTCCTGGCAGAAAAGTCACAAAACTTTGGGGTTACTCCCAATTGTATGGCACAATGCCCCTTGTGGGCAGTGTCCAGGCTGAAGAGAAAATTATATTACCTAAATGATAGGCCCAGAGATATGGCACAATGCCGCCTGTTGAAAGGGCCAGGTATGTATCATTTCTGATTACAGTCATTTTAACCAGGGTGGTTTGTCATCCTATTGTGGCTTTAATATGCATTTTTCTAATAACAATGGTGAGCATCTTTGTGTGTACTTGGCCATTTGTATATCTTCCTTGGAGAATTGTCACTAAAGGTTTCTTTCCTATTACTAAATTTTGTGTTATTATTTGCTGTTAAATTTGTTATAAGTTCTGTGTGTTTATCCCGTGCCATATGTATATTTTACAAATATATTCTTTCACACTGTAAGTTTTCTCTTCATTATGTTAATTTATTTTTGCTATGTAATTTTTTCTTTTACTTTCTGGTAATTTCACTTGTCTACTTTTGTTTTTGTTGCCTGTGTTTTGAGGTCTTATTTAAATATATTTCCCTGTCTTATTTGGTAAGAAGTTTCTCTGTGTTTCATTCAAATAGTTTTATGTTTGAGTTTTACATTTAAATCTTTTATCTATTTTTAATTAAGTTGTTTTAATATGGTAACAGTTGTATTTCTTTGTATGTAAATAATCAATTTTTCTAGCACAATTCATTGAAAATCTTGTCTTTTCTTAAAGTGTGTGTAGTAAACAACTTATAAACTACTTTGCTCTAGGTTTATGAATTTATTACTGAGATCACCAGATACTTTGGTCTATCTGTCTGTTTTTTATGCAAGTATCATGATGTTTTGCTTGTTATAGCTTTGCAGTATATTTTGATGTCAGGTAGTTTGATGCTTTCAGCTTTGTAGTTTTTCACAAGATTACTTTGGCTATTCAAGAGGTTTTATTTTTTGTTTCCCCATAAATTTTAGGCCTGTATTTTAAATTTCTGTGAACAAATATCATTGGTATTTTTATAGAGTTTGCATTCAGTCTGTAGATTACTTTGAGTAGCACTGCAATTTTAACCATTTTTTTTATAACTCAAGAGCAAAAAAAGTCTGAAATTATTTGAAATTATTTTAATTTCTTCATCAATTTTTTATAATTTATAGTGTAGAGACTATCTTTTAATTAAGTTTCCTGCTAGACACCTTTATTTTTTATTTTAGAGTCAGAAAAAGTATTTGAAAAAATTTAAATGCCTTTTAGATTAAAACAACTGAACAAATTAGGTATAAATGGTATGTACTTCAACATATTTAAGGGAAAAAAAGACAAATCATAACTGATATCACACTGAACAGGAAAATAAGAAAGCATTTTCTTTAAGGCCTGAAATGAGAAAATGATGACTACTCTTACCAGATTTTTTTTTTTTTTTTGAGATGGATTGTCACTCTGTCGCCCAGGCTGGAGTGCAGTGGTGTGATCTTGGCTCACTGCAAGCTCCACCTCCTGCATTAATACCATTCTCCTGGCTTAGGTTCCTGAGTAGCTGGGACTACAGGTGCCTGCCACCTTGCCAGGCTAACTTTTGTATTTTTAGTAGAGACGGGGTTTCACCGTATTAGCCAGGATGGTCTTGATCTCTTGACCTCGTGATCTGCCCACCTCAGCCTCCCAAACAGCTGGGATTACAGGCCTGAGCCACCATGCTCAGACTACTTCTATCACTTTTATTCAACAGCATAATCGAAGTCCCAGGCAGATCATGTATGTGAGAGAAAGAAAGAAAAAAATCTAAACAAAAAAGGAAAAAGTCAAATTGTCTATGTTGCAGATCGTATAATTGTCTATATAGCAAAACTTAAATACTACACTAAAAACTTTGAGAATTAATAAAGAAATTTAATAAAATCACCAGTTAGAATGGTGATCATTAAAAAGTCAGGAAACAAAGGTGCTGGAGAAGATGTGGAGAAATAGGAACACTTTTACACTGTTGGTGGGACTGTAAAGTAGTGCAACAACTGCGGAAGACAGTGTGACGATTCCTCAAGGATCTAGAACTAGAAATAACAGTTGACCCAGCCATCCCATTACTGGGTATATACCCAAAGGATTATAAATCATTCTGCTATAAAGACAGATGCACACGTATATTTACTGCAGCACTATTCACAATAGCAAAGACTGGAACCAACCCAAATGTCCATCAATGATAGACTGGATTAAGAAAATGTGCCACATATACACCATGGACTACTATGCAGTCATTAAAAAGGATGAGTTCTTGTCCTTTGTAGGGACATGGATGAAGCTGGAAACCATCTTTCTCAGCAAATTATCACAAGGACAAAAAACCAAACACCGTATGTTCTCACTCATAGGTGGGAATTAAACAATGAGAACACTTGGACACAGCAAGGGGAACATCACACAAAGTGGCCTGTCATGGGGTGGGGGGAGGGAGGCGGGATAGCATTAGGAGATATAACTAATGTAAATGACCAGTTAATGGGTGCAGCACACCATAATGGCACGTGTATACATATGTAATAAGCCTGCACATTGTGCACATGTACTCTAGAACTTAAAATATAATAAAAAATAAATTAATAATTAAATAAATAAAGAAAGAAATTTAGTAAAGTCACAGAATACCAAGTTAACATTTGAAAAATACTAGGAGCATTTCCACATGCTGAGAATAAGCCATCTGAAAAAAAAATTAAGAAAATATTTACTCACAACAGCCATAAAAATTAAGTCTTACTTCATTATAAGTTCATGCTTGTGGTAAGGCTCAACTTTATTTTTTATCATTCTAATAGTCAGTGTTCTTTAATCCATTTGTTCCTTTCTCATTCTGAGTGGTACAGACAGGAGACAGTCAAAGGTCCTGGGCAAAACTTCGCCTTCAAGCCTAAAACAGCCTGAAGGCTGAAAAACTGGACTGCTGCTTTCAGATGAAGCCTGCTTTTTCTTGGTTGTTTCTCTCCGATCATTGCCCACCTTTCACTAGGAAAAGGAAAAGGAGCCATGAAAATTCACATCTTTAGGCAGCGGAGGAGCCTGGACTTTTCAATTGCTTTGTGGTGACTTGGTGTTCATCAATATGTGACATGGGGGCCTGTAAACAGGAGTCCCTCTCACTTTGCTGACATTTTTTTTCCTTTTTCCCAATAAATTTTACTTCTCACCTTTCAGTGTGTCCGTTAGCCTATTCATTTTTGGTCCTGTAAAAAGACCATGGTTTTAGATAAATGAAGAAAACATTTCTACAGAATTCTGGTGTCTAGATGTGGAGATTGAGGAATGGAAAGATGTAAACTAAAAAATCGTTTTCTCTTTTGTTTCTAAGCCTTTTCATCCTTGGATTTCACCCAAGGGTAGAGGAAACTGTGTACCACCCCACTGCAACAGCTACAGTTGCATGCAAGATGGATAGGCAAATGGTGATTCCTCACTCCATCTCCTCTGGGATGGAAAATACCAGGCATTCATGGTGTCTCTGCTTTCACTGGCCAAGGGATCCAGCCTCATTCAACAACAATTAAGTTTTTCTGTCTGTTGAGGGAACGCATTGGCATAACAAAAAAATTTTCTTCCCTTCTTTACAGTTAAGCCTCCTTTTTTTTCTTTTCTTCACCCTGTCAGCGCTGACTTTTATGCAAAAGGCTTTTTTTTTTCTTCTTAGAAAATATTTTTTCTAAGAAGAAGTCCTTGCTGGGCTAGGACTGCAACAATTGCTGCTTACATTCTTTGTACAGTTTTAATTGTGAAAGGGTATTTGTGAGATTGCTCTTGAGCTGTGGCCAATTTGGTATGCTTTGTATGTTACTCTCCATGGTTGTTAGGCAATTTTGCTGTAGGCCTCCCTTTTGTTTCATGTTTTTAGCAGCATGACCCATAACCACGTGGCAATGTTTTGTTTTGGCCTCTGACATTTTGCAATGGTGGCCCATGTTTAATCCTGGCTTTGGGAGTGAGCCCCTTCTGGTTTCATATAAGCATGTAACTTTGGCATTTTGTGGATTCTCTTTCCCTTCACTATCCTTTCACTAGAGGCCTTAAGTTTTATTTATTTATTTATTTATTCATTCATTCATTCATTTATTCTCTCCTAACACCTGATAAGTTACCTTTGCTAAAGTTTGAAAGCCAGAAACACTGGCTGCTTGGCACTACTAGTGTCAGATAACAATGAATTTAAAATGATTTTGTTAAAAGCTGCTCAACTTAATAAAAAATGGATATCCAAATCATAGATATATTTAAAATATTTTTTATGTTTTTCCCTTCTGACATCTTGCTTTGCTGGGAAAAGGTTTTTTTCTCAGCAAACTGAATTCTTTTTTTTTCATTTTGTCTTGGCTCTTTAATGCATACATGAAAGGCAAGTAATCCAATTAGGATATGGCAAATAAAAAACCTTATGGCTACTGAGTTTCTTCTGTCTGTCAGTGTAGTTATTTATGTGTTGTGTGTATGATGCATGTAAAAAAGAGCTCTAATAAATTTACTACGAATGATAAGAACTTGGATCAAATATATTTTGAAGGGAAGCAAAAAGCAGTGTACCTTTTAGTGCACATGGCTATAATATTCAAGAAATAAAAACAGACATAAAGCTTATAAGTAAAACGCAAACATCATCAATATATGAGTAGGTCGGCTAAATTATGCAGGATAGGCACTAGGTTTGCTAAATGTTTTAAGCTTATAAACATTTTTTATTTTTGTGAACAGTTCAACTTTGCTTCACAATGATAAGGAGTGAGGACAAATGGAATTAGCCACATTCTTAATTATTCTGAAAAGAGTTAAACCCTTGGCTGCACATAGCCCATAATTAAAACAATTTACCTGATTTTACATTAAAGTTGAAATCGCTAGAGAAATAATTATTCTTGCTGCACTTTTTGCATATGGTCAGGTCAAGTATAAGACCAAAGTTTATTTCACAAACAACTCAGTCTTATTATTATTTATTTTTAATAAAAAAAGAGGGATGGATAGGAAAGATTGCATTTCAAAACATATATTTGTCATGAAATTCTTAACTCATTAGTTTTGAGTTTTTGCCTACATTTTAGACCAATGCTACTTATACCTGTGAACCAACTAGTGAACTTCAAATTCTGCTCAGAGAAAATATAAAGGAATGGACAATGTAAAAATCTGATTAATATTTTTAATTACTATTCCAGTTGTGAGCACTTATCCTGCAAATCCTGCTGAGTGATTGGAAAAAATACAGTCCCCGCCCAAATCCTAGCAAGCATAACTACAGCCTCTAATTATATGAGTGTGTCACAAGGCATTAATTTCTCTCCCTTGTTAAAAGAGAACTCAATTCCACAGCTTCATCTTAGCATTTAGTTCATGATAAGGAGTCCATGCAATCCACTGAGACACATTTTTGTCCCAACCTCAATTCCAAGCCTCAAGTTGAAGCCCTAGTATAGAATACTGGATTTGAGAAATCAAGAGGCAGAACTATGACATCAGGGAAGATAGGACACAGTGGGTAAGAGCAGATATTTCCACCCCTCTAGGGCTCCCTGTTAACATGGGTAAAAGCTGATTTGACACACATGGGTGGCATCCTGTCGCAATGACTGGGACTCAAGAATGCAAGGATGTAAGGGAAATATAGAACATTTTTTCTTCTATCCCTCAACATAACCTGGGTGTTTGCAAGGAAAAGAAAGAAGAAACCAGGGACACTTGCTCATCTCTTTCTAGATGTGTAGCCATTCATCTTCAGCCTATACTTCTTTTGAATGCCTCCAGAACACTTGGAACTTCTTTAAAAACTGTTTTATTTTTAAATTCTTTTATTCTTCTCTATTCTCTCTTTACAGATAGGTAACGATGTCTACATACTGTGGGACAGTTGCCTCAGATGTATCCTCCAAGCTTGGAAGAGTTAATTTCTGAAACCTTAGAAGGGTTGACTTAGAATTGAACTCAGGACAATAGAACCCAGAAGCCTGACATACTGACAACAGGTAATTTGTTTTTCCTGTTGTGCTTTTGTCCTTTCCCTGCCTATACAAGTTGAAAAAAGACCTTGAAACTTTTCAGCTTTCCTTGCCACCTTTGCCTTGTTTCATTTTAATACATGATTTTTAATATCCCAGTTTGATTCTTCTCATCTTCATGCTACCAAAGTTAAAAGAGTCATGGAACCAGAGCCTTGGACAATGGCCCCTTTCACTGAGGACACTTAGTCCTCTTAGGGAGATTTGATGGCTGGTTTCAAAACAGTGCCCTCTGTCAGTGGGAAAAAGTCAGTGGGTAAGTGATTTTGTCCTCATTGTTATCCTTATTCTAACTGTAGTTAGATGTACTTCTTTAGAGGGGGAAACAACAGAGTTAGGAAACAGCTAAAGGTCCTGGGCCTTCGAGCCTAAAACAGCCTGAAGACTAATAAAACAGAATGCTCATCCCAGATGAAGTCTGGCTTTTCCCAACTTATTCTCTCTGAATAATGTCCACCAGCACAGTGGGGAAAGGAGGGCAGCCATGGAAATTTTACACCTTGTGCAGAGTGGAGGAGCTGGCCTCTTCAATTTTTGGGTCATACTCTGGTGTTCATCAGTCTGGAAGGTGGGGGCCTGTAAAAAGCTGTCCCACTTACTTGGTGGGAATATTTTTTCTTCTTTTTCTCTTTTTACCCAATCAACTCTACTCATTTTTCAGAGTGTCCCTGACCTAATCTTTCCTATACATGTGACAAGAACCCAATTTGGCTGAAGTAGGGAGAAAGTTATGCAACATGAGAATTTGCAACCATCATTTAAGATAAGCTTAGTATATGCATGTGGGTTTCTTTCTGGCCTCTTTTCTCTATTTCAACATTTATTATTCTGTCTTTATACCACAACCACACTATTTTGATTACTTTAACTTTGAAATATGTTTTGAAATAAAAAAGAATTATGCCTCTGAGGTTTTTTTTCGAGTTGTTTGGCTACTTTTCTTTGTGTGTGTGTGTGTGTGTGTGTTTATAGAAATTACAGGGCAATATTTGATGGTTCACTTCTGTGATCCCAGAACTTTGCAGGACAAGGCAAGTGGATTTCTTGAGCCAAGGAATTTGAGATTAGCGTGGTCAATATGGTGAAACGTTGTCTCTACTAAAATGCAAAAATTTGCTAAGCATTCTGGCATGCACCTGCAGCCCCAGCTACTTGTAAGGCTGAGGTGATAGGATCAATTGAGTTTGAGAGCTCCAGGCTACGGTGAGCGATGATTGTGACACTGCACTCTAGCCTGGGTAAGAGAGGTAAGTATTGACTTAAACATTTTAGAATATGTTAGTACTTCTGCAAAAAGTACAATTGTTTTTTTTTTTAAAAAAAGTTCTCATAGATTGGCAGATCATTTTGAATACCATTAACATCTAAAGAAACTTGCATGTTCTAACTCTTGAAAAGTAGTATGCTCAAGAACTTGTCTAGTTTTCTTATATATGCAGATATTCTAGCTTTCTTTTGGTTTTTAACATACAGTTACATTTCATGGTAGTTAGAAATAATACTTTTTGTGATTACAATCTGATTAAATATGGTAAAACTTGCATATTAGCTTAGAAGGTTGAATATGTTAGAAAACATGCCTTATGCAATTTGAAACATTATATTTTATGCTATTGTTGGGTGAAATATTTTGTAGATTATTCCCTGGTCTTATTTTTCTTTTTAACCTTCTATTTCTCTGTATATTTGCATTTATATTTATTTTCATTCTCTTTATTGTTTAGTTACTTTAATTTTTTGTATTAATTTAATTTTATTTCTATTTTTCTTTTTCTCATTACATTCTTTTCATTTCAAATTTTCTCCAATTTCTATCTTGGATGTAACATTTTATTTATTTTCTTTTTGTTTCTTTTATTTATTTTCATTCATATGCCTTCATATCATTTTATTTTTGTCTCCATACTTCTTTTATATTTTCATTTTTTCTCCTTATTTTAAAAATTTTATTGTATTGGAAATTATTTCACTTGCTTATCTTAATTTTTCTTATATTTATTGTTTATCTTCATCTTCATTTTAATTTTACTTATCTTAATTACATTTCTCTTTATTTTTCTCTATTTATTTTAGTTGTTCTTACTAGTTTTCAATTACTTGAAATTTATTTTTAGATTTTATTCCTCTTGATTTTATTTTTTCACTTTATTTTCCATATTTTGCCTTGTAAAACAGAAGAGATGAGTTATTTTAAATTGGCCCAGTCATAGTGGTCAAGACTCTTTTGCTGAGGCTCTCTGGCAGCCATACTATCCCAGGAGTCTCCAATCCAGGATATAGTCAGGGCCTACTGGCAGTATTGCCAAGATCCCTGGACAGATCTTTTACTGTTACAGGCCCATCTAGCTAGCATTCCATGTTATGGGCCATTTCTACAGCGTTCAGAAGCCCCCGGCAAGTCTCAGTTGCTTGGCCAAGGCCCTGACTGCCACTTCTACTTTTGTCCTAGTGGATCTCCCACATATAATCCAGGGCACCGACTGTTCTTCCTTCTTTTTTTAAAAAAGGGCCACACCAAATCCACTCCACCAGAACATGTCTGGACCATATATGTGTCTTTTAGTAGTTAAAAAAGATTTTTTTTTTGAAATGGAGCCTTGCTCTCTTGCCCAGACGGGAGTGCAGTGACACGATCTCAGCCCCCCTCCTTCCCAGGTTCAAGCGATTCTCCTACCTCAGCATCTCTAGTAGCTGAGATTAAAGGTGCTCACCAGTTTTTTGTTTTTTGTTTTTTGTTTTTTTTTTTTGGTATGTCCGGTAGACATGGGGTTTCAATGTGTTGGCGAGGCTGATTTCAAAGTCCTGACCTCAAGTGAACCATCTGCCTCGGCCTCCCAAAGTGCAAGAATTACAGGTATGAGCCACTATGCCTGGTTGAATTTTTGTTTTTATTTTAACTTGACATACAACTGATTTATTATAAAAATGTCCACGTTATGTGTAGATATACACCAAATATGTGCAAAAATGCCAATGATGTCAGAAGATGAACATTTCTACATTTTACATAATGATTTCATAGAGATGCTATTTTAGCTTTTCCTGCTTTTATCTCTATATGTTCAATGGGAACAGCCTCAGTGAAGACTCCTCAGTATGATAGACAAAATGTTCTGCAATCAATTACTGAAAAATGCAGTGAAGTAATTTCTGGTTTTCATTTGGAGCTCTCACAGCTGGGATTAAAAATTCTTGGTTGTAAACTCACATCATGAGGAGTTACAGTATGCTGTCCTCTTCTGCCTGTTTGTCTATCATCACAATTTTTTGAACTTGTCAAGGGAAAAATTGAGAAAATGTTTCCCTCAGACCTATTCATTTCCATTTCATAAGTTTTCAGATTGTACATTGTTCAGATTGCTTAGAAGCTCATAATCACAGAGGTCATATTTGTCAAGAGAAAGCTTTGTTGAAGCAGGATTAAATGAAGGTGCTTTTCACGTAGGGCCCATAATTTCTCCAGAGGCAGATGGAGCCTAAAAACCATTAGTGATGCCAGAAAGTGATGACAGAAGTTGAGAGCTGCCCACAGGAGAAATAAAAATAATCCATTTTGGTTTTCCAAGTGGTCACTGCTTATTCTGACATTAATCTTGTTTCTGACCATGATGTGTTTCTTAGTCATGTTTCTTGATGTTCCTCTGATTGTGTATCAGAGGGCAGGTGAGAGTGGTAAAGAGAACAACTGCATCCTTCTATAGCTGATGCCTTGGTGAGCTTTGAAGCACATTGACCAACATCTGAAATTCTTCCTCAATATGGTGTAAATTGTGTCAAATTTGACTCTTGTGGAAATAACACTAGGTTCAAGATGTCAAGGAAGAGACTCGGAACCAGTAAATGAGATAAGGCATTTTACTGGAAACTTACATAGAATGGAGAAAGTCCAGTGACAGTGGGCTTAGCAGGATAACCACACCCACTTTCAAAAAAAGCAGTTTGTATAGCATTTTTATTTAGCACTTTTTTTTTAACAACCTTTCACCTGTCAGCCTTCATTTAAATAAAAAGGAATGACTGCAATTTCCTGTGTGGCATGTATTCCATCTCACTGGATGACACAGAACAGGGAATCAGATGTTCCTCATAGATAAAGAATAATCTTTAGAAGTTGGCCACTACTAGATTTTTTAGCTTTGAACTCTAAAGACTCAGAAATATTTTTTATATATGGTCATTCTCCAGGTATGCCCAAGTCAAGTTAACTGTGTCAGTTGCATCCATTATACAGGATGGTTCCAGCAATGGAGGTTCTTCTTCCTGAGATTCTAGATTCAAAAGAATTTTTGCTTTTTCTTGAATCATTGGGTTGACAGGAGTTTATATAAAGAGGCTGATGTGTGTGCACATTGCTGGTACAGTGGTCTAAGATAAGATAGCTTTATTTGGTATGGTATATTTCTGTTACAGGTTTGACTGAGTGTGTACAAGCAGCTGAGGTGCATTTTCTCAAGATTTTTGTTAAACCATGACATTCTGGGGTCCCAGTTCCACTATTTTCCAAGGTGGGACATGCTGAACCAGACCCTGAAATTGTGCTTCTGTGTGACCAGCCTGAGGCTCCCCTTTAAGTGCAGAACTGAAAGTCTTTTTCTTATTTTCCTTGTCATTTTAATGTATCTTTCGGTTTGGAGAACAGAAAAAAGTTTGAGTATGTGACAGCCCTCCTCCTATAGTTGGTACTATTTACACATGACCCTTAAATGTCAAGATAGGTTGAGAGATCTCTCTTGCTGGCACAGACTGAATATCTAGAGCACTGTGACTTTTAATGCTTAGCTCATGCAGTCTTCAGATAGATTTCAAAAACCACAGGAAGAGAGGGGTAGAGAAAGAGCTGTTATAAATAACAAATTCAGGTAAAATAATTGTAGTCAGGAAGAGAATGGGAACTGCTTGGAACAGTACACACACTGCATGGGTGCAGGTGAACCACCAAGCCAGTTCTCTGGTTGGGGTCTTGTGAGGTGGAATTAACAGGCCCACTTCTGCTCTAGCCAGGATGCTGAATTCTTTGATTCTGAACCAAACGTGAATTCTGGCTTCTGGAATTCCAGTTGGGTTACACAGGCCAGTGGAGAGAGGAAGCCCAAGTGGGCCCACAAAAGTGTCTGTGGGTTTGCTTCCCAAACATGAGTGGCTGCTTCTGTGCCTACACTCACAAGGAGGAGGGGTCTTCTTTCTAAAGTCATGCCCAGTGAGGTCTGAGGATTATTGGAACCAGTGAAGAAAAAAGGTGATGCCTCAGCCAAGTAATTTTGCCCTTTCTGACTTGTGGCTTTGGGGGCTCAATTTGCTCATCAGAAACATGGGCAGTGAAGGACCCTCAATGAGTGGCAGCTCACCCCACATTCATCAGGTCACTGCACAATGCCCACCCTCAGGCACATGCCACCCAGGTTATTTCATAAAATTTGATCTCAGGGAATCACAGGAGCATATTCTGCTCTAATTTATTGACTAATCAATAAATCATTATGTTGCCAAGGTGGGTGTGGGTCTTGACACTCTTGATCTCCTCCCTCTAGTAAAGCTGCATTGGGCATTGTCATCCTGATTTATTTGTGGAAAAATCCAGCAGGTGAAGCAGGGCTCAAGGGCCAGGGACAGGACATGGCATCTAGACTGGCCTCCCCCAGGGAACTCTGAGGTCCCTGGAGGTAGGAGAGCTAAGTGGAGCTCCAGGCTCCTTTCTAGGATGGTGTTCATATGTTTTTCATGGACCTCAAAGTAGGGCCTACTCTTTCTGCAACCCACCCCCTCTCACCTCTAGAAGGTGATCATACATTCATCTCTGTGGACATGGCCATCTGCTTCATTTTCATGGGAGGTTCTCCTGGAAGAAATGCCTAGGGAAACCTCAGCCTGTGCTGGAGTTTCTCAAATTGTCAAAGTCAATAAGAGAGTCTCAAATATATAACACAGCATTTTCTGCACATTGCTATCTCAGAATTACTTTTGCCCAATAATGTGTAAAAAAAAAAGTATTAAGATGTTTTACTGTTTACATTGTTTTATTTTGGTCACAATACAAACCTTTTATTTTCTTCAAATTTATTTTCCTGACAATCATTGATTTTTTGTTTGTTCTTTGTTCAAATTGTTACCTGTTTTAGAGGCAAAACATGAACAAAATGCTACACACATGATAAAATGTAATTAGATTTCTTAAATAAGTAGACAATTTAAGTATACTAAGCTTATATTACTTCTATGAATTATTTTACATCTCCTAGTTTTAAAAAATGTTTAGCTAGGTATGCATACAAAATTGACAGATTTTTTAAATGGGAAACTTAAAAAAATTTTATTAAACATATTGGGTAATAAAATTCTCAAATATTTAATATTAGAAATCAACACACTTGCCAATTAATATTCATAGTATATATGAAAGTGACATTATGAACATGCTGTTAGCATTGCCAAAAATTTAGGAGAAAAAATATCTATTCTGGTCTTTAGTAGTAAAACTTAAAGATTATAGAAAAGTGATTAAAATTACTTGCTAAATTTTCTATAAATACTAAAACATATTCATTTACTTGTCTTTATATTTCAGTATCTGATAATGTAAGAATTTTGAAATGTTCAGAACCTGCTTCAGTATAGAAAGAAAACCAAATAGCTCTTGTGAAAGAATCATTACATATAAATAAAACAAATCTATCATTTATAGTATTAAAAATTCACCCAACAGTTAAAAAAAAAAAAAAAGAAAGCAATCTCACTGGGTTTTTCTACTGCTAGAAGCCAAGTTTTCTTAGGACCTGATGCAACATAACCACTGTTTATATATCATCCAATTCCCCATAATCTATCTAGAACTGAATGCTGATCCTACCAGTCCCTAAGAAGACGTTCTTAGCACAAACCCCATTTTCATTTAGACTTGTTTACCACTTCTATCTTCCCATAATGTCTTCCAGAACTACAATTCTAAGAGCCCAGGAGAGCAGGGTAAAAACAAACTCTCGTTAGATTATAACAAATGTTTGGTTTAGTTCTTCTATATCACACAGCTTTTCTATCCCCAGAGACACTAAGTTGAGAATGTGCTTTGTCAATACCTAACATCAAAGCCAGATGCCATGACTTACGCTTGTAATCCCAGCAGTTTGGGAGGCTGAGGAATGCAGATCACAAGGTCAGGAGATAGAGACCATCCTGGCTAACACAATGAAAGCAGATCTCTACTAAAAATACAAAAAATTAGCTGGATGTGGTGGCAGGCACCTGTAGTCTGAGATACTCAGGAGGCTAAGGCAGATGAATCGCTGAAACCCAGGAGGCAGAGATTGCAGTGAGCCGAGATTACTCCACTGCCCTCCAGCCTGGACAACAGAGTGAGACTCTGTCTCAAAATAAATAAACAAACAAATAAATAAATATAAATAAATAAATCTACAATCAAACTTTAAAAAGTTGTCTGATAATTCTGTGTAAGCCTGAATATAGAGGTGAAACACTGAAACCATATTTTCTTAATCTAAATGCATATACTTACCCTCCACCTCACTTAGTAGATGTTTAAATGTAGAAACATAATCTGAAACTTTACAAAATTTTCACTTAGTTTTGCTAAAACATCTATCTCTTCATCTTATTTCAATTGTGAGAGGCAACTGTGCATCGTATGTACAATTATGCTCTCTTCATATGCATAATTAATGTCATTCCTTTACTACAGAAATTTTTAATTTTTCACCTGAGACTACAGGCTAATTTCAAAAACAATATTTATTTCTAATTATATAGCTTCTACTACATAGCTAGTATTATATTTGTTTTCTTCATGTATATGCCAAAAAAGATTTATAACATTAAATTTTCAACTATTTACATAAATAAATTGATGCAATAATTTTAATAAACTAAATTGCATCAATTTTATAAAGTAAAATGAAAAATAACTAAACAGAAGCTGGATTAAATAGCATTCTTTAGTTGAAGCAAAATATAAATATAGTAAAGAAAGAACATAGAATAATAGAAGCACTGTGAAATTACATGTGAAAATTATTTTGTGAATATCATTAAATTTAATCAAAGTCACTTTCATAATCTCCAAGGATGTTATACAAAGAAAGTTTATGAAACTAGACAAAAAGAAAATTATATATCATGTCTACAGTGAGCCACAGGCAAACCAGGCTAAAAAAGGGGAATTTGCACAAGAGGATTCTAAGCTAGCAAAAATAACAATTCAGATAAATGAATTTAATACAAAGCAAGGAAAATAGATTAGCTTTAAAAAATTGTTAAAGTTTCTGGTTTGCTGGTAAGTCATCAACAATTGGAAAATTATCTATTTCATTCTAACATTTTTCTCTTCTTCTCAAAATAGGTACACAACCATAAGCAAATATAATTATCCTCTATAAAACTGTTACACCTATAGTTTACTTTATAGTGATATGCCTGTATATTTGAATTCATATAAATCAAAACTAAAGGTCTTTATGTGTTTTTCAGACCAAAGAAGTCATATGTTCACCCAAAAAGTAGGATACAATTTTGTAAAGTTGTTCAAAATTCAGAAACAGATAGCTCCATTATACTTATATTATCTTTATTGCAATGATCATAATAATCTGTGGTTACAAGAAAAGCAAGAAGACCATTTTAGAAACCATATTTTCCCAAATTATTTTAAGTTAAAGACCACTGACAAAGGAGAGATGTTATTCCACTGTCACCCAATAGTGTATTATTACCATCTGTTACCTGAAACCTTGGGTAACATGGCAAGATACACATTCACTGTAAAAGAGCCTCAACACAATAACAACAGTTTTGGTTTATTAAAACAAATTAAGTTTACACATTCTCATTAAAAATGCATTTTGAAATTTGCTGTATTTTAGTTACCTTAATTTGCAAATGGTAAAGCAATTTTCTTTTAAAATTCAAATTGTTTCTCTTACCATGCAGAATATTATTCTGATCACTTTCCACACTCCTATTATCCTGTCACTTATGATACTGCTGTAAACCAACCACTAAGTGGCCTTTCCACTTACAACATCTTCATGTATCTTAGTTTTCAGTTTTCTTAATCTTCCACAGGAAAGTATATAAATCTGTTGACCTAATATAGAACAAACTCTCATAAATCTAGTGCAGCAACCATGGACCATGTAGTTTCACATAAATTCTAGAAATAAAGGCATAGCATCAAATGTAAGAGTTAAATTACATAAATATTTGATTTAAAAAAAATTCTTGTTTGTTTGTTTGCTTGTTTGTTTTGAGAAGAGTCTCACTCTGTTGCCTGCTTGCTGCAACCTTAGCCTCCCAGTTTCAAAGGATCCACGTGCTTCACCCTGTTGAGTACCTGAGACAGGTGTGATCCACCATGACCAGCTAATTTTTTATAATTTTAGTAAAGATTGGGTTTCACTACATTGTTGAAACCCCAAGTCTTCATATCTTGGCCTCCTGATCTTCCTGCCTTGGCCTCTCAAAGTGCTGGGACCACATGTGTGAGCCACTGTGCCTGGTCTAAATTATTTTTATAAAAAAGTAGTTTTCTTTTAGAAGAAAGTGACCAAGATTGCTCACTAGAAGCAGCTAGACTGTGTAGTTCTCACAGAGAGAAATGTAAGGTGTATATAAACACAGCATCTTCAACTTAAACATCCAGATACTTGCATTGGGACTGATCAAGGAAGCAACATAACTTATAGAGAATGGAGTAAAACAAGACAGGACAATGGGCCACCCCGGAACAACACGAAGCCAAGGGAATCTCCCCACCCCCCAACCACCCAGTAAAATAGTGAGTACTTGTGTGACCCTGGGAACCCACGATTCTCCCGCCAATCTTTGCAACCCTCAGATAAGGAGATCTGCTCATGAACCCACTTCAGCAAGGCCTTCAGTTTAAAATACAGATTTTCATGTAATCTCAGCAAAGCAGCTTCTCAGGTCTGTCTAGAGATTCAAGAGACTTAGATGCTCTGGCTTTCCAGGCTCCACAGCAAAACAGCAGCAACTCTAGCAAAACAGGAGGTTACACCCCAATACATAACCATAGGAAAGAGGCAGAATCCTGGGGGCTGAGCAGTGATGGTCCGTAGGACCCACTTCCACAGTGCCTCACAGGGTAAAACCTACTGGTTTAGAATTCCATCCAACCATTGGTAGCTGCACTGCCCCTCCCTGGGATGGAGCTATCAAGAAGAAAACAGGGCCACCACATTTGTTGCCTGGGCAACTTAGCCATTCCAGCCTTCAGGCTATGAAGAGGCCGAGCTGAATGAGGGCAGAAAAAAAACCTAACACAGTACAGGTGCTCTAAAATGATGTGCTCAGATGGCCGGTTGAAGCAGGTTTCCAATCTTGTTCCTCCTCACTGGAGGAGGACCTTTACAACATCCTACTTTACAACCAGAACTTCCTCCTACTTTACCACCAGTGTTTCCAACTACCATAACTGGTTCTCTTTGGTTGATGCAATTTTGAAAACTCTTCGGGATATACTTCCTACAGTGAGGAATGAGTTGCCATTTTTCCTGACTGAGTGACTTATCTGTTCCAGCCTTATGGCTTTGGAGAATCCAAATAAACTGTGGTGGAAGTGGTATCTTTGAACAGCAGAGCTGTTCTAAAAAAATATGGCTAGACTGCTTTCTTCAGTGGGTTCCCAATCACGTTCTCCACACTGGGTAAGACTTTTCAACAGGGGTCTCCAGCTGTCTCCTACAGGTGTTTTGGGCTGAGAAAAGGTGTATATCTCCCTGAGGTATAGCTCTAAGAGAAAAGGGCATGCTGCCATTGTTCCTGCTTTTGAAAAACTCACTGGAGATAACTTCAGGTACTGGAAAATCTGAGGTGACTAGATACTGCAGTGGATACTCAACATACTGCAACAGCCCTTCAGAAATGTGGCCAGACTGCTACGTGAGTGCCTGTTCTTATATATTCTCACAGGGCAGGTCCTTGAGGCCTGGGTCACTAGCCAATCGTTGCGAGAGCAATTGAGCCAGTAGCAATTTAGCCACTCGCTGCACAGAGCCTCCGGGGGAAACTGAAATTTTTTCTGCCTCTGCAGTGGAACTGTTCTTCCTGCCCTCAGACTAATAAAATATCCAAAACCCTAAGTGCCATATTCACATTTCAAATATGATGCACTTTACCCAAGGAGAGACTAGTCCATCCTCCAAAGGTCCGCAAACTAATCACTGCTCCTCACCAGATAGTGAATCCCTGACTTGGCTAAAAGCACAGATTCTCCATCCTGGTCTGGTTGCAATGAGAGATGGCTGACCTATATCTCTCAGAGATTCAGCCCCCAGAGGGCAAGCAAAAAGTTAGGGTGCAGGCCAGGTCATGTAATGCCATGAGGGTTGGGTGAAAGAGCATCGGTAATAAAGTGTGTCCAGTGACAGCCATTCCTCTAGGCTCCACCTAATCCCGTAAGCAATTTTAGCCCTCTGGGAAATGTTGGATATAATTTCTTCAAGACGGTATTGCCAATCAGAAGAAGGTGGTCCAACTGACCACTCCTTGGTTTGTTGGCCTCTCACAGAGACCTAGCTGCTTACAAGGCAGTCTCAGGTACCCTGGGTGCCCATACCACAGCATCTGCACTGGTGGGTCACACATGACTTCTGAAGAGCTTTAGCAAGTCAGACCCTATGACTGCACTAGCCAACGTATTTTGTCCCCATACTGTAGCTTTCCATGAGACAATGACAATTAATCACATTACTTTGCTGGCACACATCTGCAAAGGCTGGTTTGGCTTTAGTTGCCCCACCAGCAAATGGGAATGCAGTATGGCCCTGTCACCCTCAGCAACTGTCACTGTAGATGAAATTTTGATGGGTAGGGAGCCAGAGAGCCCCACACCTGCCTTTGTGCTAACATAGTGCAGAGAACATGGTGTCCTCCCACACTCTTAAAAATAACACCTTCTTGGGGAGGGACAGAAAGGAATACTTTCAAAACATTCACTGGCCAGCATCCTGCCCCAAACCAACACTATATTTAGTGCAAAAGGACACACCGTCTTTTTGAGGTACCCTCACTCTTCTCCCAACTGCTTTGCTCCTGTCACTGATGTGAATGCCCAAAGACAGGCAGAAACCCCATATCCACTAGCACTCTGCTGTAGCTGTGGCACCTTACTGCCACAGAATGGTGAATCTGAAATGTCAAAGAGTTGTAGAAGACAGTTGGGGCTCACTACAAGTCCTTCAAACTATGCAGTCTGAGTTGTGAGATGAATACTGTCCCCAACATCCAAAAAAAAAAAAAAAAAAACTCCCAGGAACAAAGCTTGTTGGCTGAATACACCTTATACCATAATCAAATACTCAAGATCATAAAATAGGATAAAAAATAACAAAACTCCATTCAAAGATCAGCACCCTCAAAGATATTCCCATAAAGATGAGACAAAATCCATGCAAAAATGTTGAAAACACAAAAAGCCAGAGTCATTTCTTTCATCCAAATGGCCAAATTAAGTTTTCAGGAAGCCATAAGATGACAGAAGTGGAGTTCAGAATATGGATAGAAATAAACTTCAAAGACCCTGAAAGGTAAGTTGCAACCCAATGCAAGGAAGGAAAAAAAAAATGCAAGAACTGCCAGGAAAAACCACCAGTTGGGAGTAAAATGTAGACAATGTGACAGAGCTGAAAAACAATACAAAAACTGTATAATGTAATCAAAAGTATTAACAGCAGAATAGGCCAAGCAAAGAAAAGAATTTCACAGCTGCAAGACCGGCTTTTTGAAATATACCAGACAAGAATAGATTAAAAAAAGAATAAGAGAAGTGAACAAAACCTCTAAGATACATGAGATTATATAAAGAAAGAAAATCTGTGATTAAAGAGAGCGCCTAAAAGTGATGGGGAGAATGAAAACACCTTGAAATACATATTTTGGGATGTCATCCATGATAACTTCCCCAATCTAGATAAAGAGGCCAAATTCAAATTAAGGAAATGTGGAGAACCCCAATAAGATATTCCATGAGAAGTTCAACCCCAAGACATATTATCATGAGATTCTCCAAGGCCAAAATAGAAGGAAAAAGTGTGTTAAAGCAGCTAGATAGAAAGGCCATGTCACTTATGAAAAAAAGCCCATTAGACAAACAACAAACCATTCAGCTGAAATCCTACAAACCAAAAGAGATTGGGGGCCAATATTCAACATTCTTAAATAAAAGAATTCCAACACAGAATTTTATATTCGACCAAAATAAGCTTCAGAAAAAAAAAATCCTATTTAGATAAGCAAATGTTGAGGAAATCTGTTACCACACAAGCTGCCTCACCAGATCTTCTGAAGAAAGCACTAAATAAG
Organism: Pongo pygmaeus; assembly: GCF_028885625.2. Taxonomy (NCBI): domain Eukaryota; kingdom Metazoa; phylum Chordata; class Mammalia; order Primates; family Hominidae; genus Pongo; species Pongo pygmaeus. The sequence continues at coordinate 16,223,265 of NC_072397.2, read as the reverse complement.
AAAAAGACTATCACCAGTGACTACAAAAACACACTAAATTGCATAAACTGCTGACACTAAAAAGCAACCACATAAGCAAATATACAAAACAGCCAGCTAAGATTATAGTGACAGAATCAAATCCACAAATATGAATACTAACCTTAAATTTAAATGGGCTAAATATCCCAATTAAAAAACAGAGTGGCAAGCTCAATAAAGGATCAAAATCTAATGGTGTTCTGTAATCGTGACACCCATCTCAAATAAGCTCAAAACAAAGGAAATAAGAAAAATCTACTAAGCAAAAAAAAAAAAGAAAGGAAAAGAAAAAACAGAAAAAAAGCAAGGGTTGCAATCCTAATTTCTGGCAAAAGAGACTTTAAACCCACAGAGTTTTTTTTACAAAGGCAAAAAAAAGGGATACCATAATAATAAAAGTCTATACATGCACCCAACCCAAAGGCACTCAGATTACAAAGCAAGTTCTTAGATACCCTCCAAGATATTAACTTAAATGTCTTCAACAGTCATTATCTTTATACTGCATTTGTTCAGCATTAAGTATCTGATGTTGAACACAATGTGAGGACTTGTTAAAAGATTTCCCATGTTTTTAACACTTGTGGAGCTTCTTTCTATTATGAATTACCTTATGTCTAATGAGTTATGAGAACAAGCTCAATGCTATGCCACATTCCTCACATTTTTAGGGCTTCTCTCCAGTGTTAATTATCTTATGATTAGTAAGGTCTGAGAAGCACTTAAATGTTTTGCCACATTTTTTGCATTTGTAAGATCTCCCTTCCATATGAATTATCTTATGGTTAATAAGGTTGTGGAGCAGGTAAAGGCTTTGCCACATTCTTCACAGATGTGGGGTTTCTCTTCAGTATGAGTTATGTTTACTAACGACTGAGAACCATGTAAAAGCTTTTCCACGTTCATTACATTTGTAGAGTTTCTCTCCAGTATAAATTATCATGTTTAGTAAGGTCTGAGAACCACCTATAGGCTTTGTTACATTCTTAAATTTGTAGGATAACAAAATAAAGTAACAAAAATGAAACCGAGAGAAAGATAAAAACCTAAAAATAAACATTGTGGAGTAGAAGTATGAAAAAAGGCTAATATGCACTTCAACATTAGTAAAAAATATAATAAAGTTAAGAAGCTCAGCATTTTTCAATTAAAATTAACACAGAACAATTTCTAACAAGACACAACATAAGCAATATTTTGAAAGTCACAGACAGGAAGATAATCTGGAATGCAGGAAGAAAAAAGAGATGTGTTATTTATATGCAAGCTTCTGCAAGATTACCAGTAAATTTATTAACATAAATATTTCAGGCAAGAAGAAAGTAGGATGACATAGTTAAAACACTGAAAACAAAAGTCTAAGCAAGAATAGTATCCAGCAAAAGTATCCTTCAAAATAAAAAAAACCACTAATTATATCATAATCTATATATTAAGATCTAACTATGCCATATCTTCAAGAGACTCACTTCAGATCTAATAAAAGAAAATAGAATTAAAAAGGCAGGATGAAAAATACATTCCATGCAAGTGTTAACCAAATGAGAGGAGAAGAGGCAACAATTTAGTCAGCTGAAAACTGTCATATTCAAAAAGACAAGGTAGGACATTCAATTATAGTAAGGGCATCCATTCACTGAGATCCTGTAAATATATGATAGTTTTCTCAAACACATACAGCAAACATTAGCAGAATTGAAGCAAAAATAGACAGTAATATAACAATGGAAAGATACATCAATATCCTACTTTCAGTAATAAATAAAGCAAGAGAGAATATCAATAAGGGAACAAAAACTTAATGCATTATATGATAATTACACCCAGCAAATGTATACAGACAACAGAATAAATATCTTTTCAATCGCACGTAAAACATGTTCCTTGATGGGCCAGCTGTGACACCACATTAGAAGCCTTAACAATTATTTAATTTAGTTTTACAGACAATTATTTATAGCCCAAATGGAATAAAACTAGAAATCAGTAACAGAAGAAAAGCTGACAAAATTCAAAAAATGTAAAAATTAACAAAGTTTTATCTATCTATCTATCTATCTATCTATCTATCTATTTATTTATTCATTTATTTTGAGACGGAGTATTTCTCTGCTGCTAGGCTGTGGCACAATCTTGGCTCACTGCCATATCCACCTAACAGGTGTAAGAGATTCCATGGGTCAGCATTCCAAGTAGCTGGGACCACAGGCATGTACCACCACACCCATACTTTTTTTCTATTTTAGTAGAGAAGGGAATTTACCATGTTGGCCAGGTTGTTTATCTCTTGACCTAGCTATGCACCTTCTCTGCCCCACAAAGTGCTGCAATTACAGGCTTAAGCCACTGCACCCAGCCAACAACACAATGTTAAGCATGATCTTTTTCAACTGTTGGAAGACATAATATTATAAAGATGTCCACACTGTTTAAAGTGACCCACACATTCAACCCCAACCCCAGTTTCAAATTTTAATTTTAATTTTCCAACAATGGAAAAAAAAAACCCCACAAAATTAAGTAAGACCTCGACAGAGCATGAAAAACCTGACCATCTTTAAAAAGATGAAAAATACTGGAAGCATTTCACTTAATCATTTTCAGACACACACACACAAAAACCCTACAGGAATCAAAGAACTTTGGTACTGGTATAAAGGTAGAGCACCAAAGTAATGAAACAGAAATCAGCACAGAAGTAAACCCTTGAACAGAGAGAAGAGACATACCATCTAGGTTTTGCATTCAGCCGTATGTCAAAATTTCTTCAGTAAGCAGGACCCAGGCAGAATTGGGGAGCTACATTACCTAGATGCTAGTTTCAGTTATATTTCAATATGTACCCTGGGGCCAAGGCACAGGCTGCAGAGACACATCACTTAGCTAATAGGTAAGGAGATAATGTGATAATATCTGCTGTTGAAAAGGCCCAGGCAGAAGTGTCACATTATTATGATTCTGACTGAGCGATATATAATTATACACCCATAAAAATCAATTTGAGGCAAAAAGTATCAATGCCTGGGTACCAGGCCCAGTGATAAGACACAATCTCCTCATGTTTTAGGGTGACACCTTTAACATTTAACTGAGCAAGTATATTAGTGTCACAATCTCACGTGTGTTCTGGGCCAATATATGACATGCTCTACAACATTCAAAGGCTTTATAAAAACTGGTATGAGATTTACAATACCACACGTGTCATGTTTTCATGACTGACAGCTGTCTTCATATATGTGAGATGGTGACAGTCTTTACTGTCAGCTTGGCATGCAGGTGAGACTCATAATCTCACCTTTCTGCTGGGTTCTGTTATGGCATTCTCTGCACAAGCCAAGGTCTTTATAAAATATTTGTGACTGTTATAATCTTCTGTGACATTTTTTGCCAGAAAAATATTTAATCACTCATGTTTCCAAAGCCAGTTATGAGAGTCAAAATTTCTCCTTTGTGTGGGTTCCACATATGAGAGCTATTATCATGCTTGTGAGCAGTGCCTAGATGAATGTCAAAGTTTACTCTGTGGTAATTAAACAAGTATGAAAGCCAAATAACCTACTAGCTGAGCCATAAATATTCTAATATTCTCTTTGTAGGCTGGGTCCTTTCAGAAATGTCATGTTATTTCTGTGCTAAAACAAGCTCTGTGGTACAATGTCCTTTGTTGGCAGTGTCCAAACAGAATTAACATTTAGGGATATAACTCAAATAGATTTTTGCACTCAGTGGTATGTCACAATTTCTTCAGTGGGAAGAATCCAGCCAGGAGAGGAGAGATACATTACCTAGATGCTATATCTAGGTAAAAGAGTTATTATTGCACATATGAGCTGAATCCAGGTATATGTCACAATTTCACCTTTGCACAGAGACAAGACAGGAGAGTCACATCATCTGGGCAGTGAGCCAGGGATACATTATAATCTCCTTTGTAACCAACATGCAGCCAGAAGAGTCATATCACTTGGGTACAGTAGCAAATAATATGTTATCATGCCCACTTTATATAGGGTTGAAAAAATAGTGGATAGTCACATTCTGTAGGTGCTGGGCTCAACAATATGTTATAGCTCCCTCTCTTGTCAGTTTCCAGAACAAAGAGAAGAGGCATAGTACCTAGGTTTTGCATTTAGTGGTATGTCACAATTTTTTCAGTGGGGAGGATCCAGGCAGGAGAGGAGGGTCACATTATGTAGAAGTTATATCTAGCTATATGTCACAGCATTCCCCGTGGGCAGAACACTGGTAGGTGAGACAAATCATCTAGCTGATAGGCCCAGAGATATGTGATAATATCTCCTTTTGGCTGGGTCCATGCAGAAGAGTCATATTATTATGATTTGAACCCTGTGATATTTCACAATGAACCCATAGGAAACAATTTTAGTCAAAAATTCTCAACACCTAGGGCTAATAGGCCTAGTGATATGACACAATCTTCTAATCTTTTAGGGTGACACCTGTAACTGTTACACTGATGTTTATATAAAAGTCACAATCCCATGTGTGTTCTGGGTTATTGTATGACACACTCCACAACATTCAAAGGCTTTATGCAACATACTTGAGAGTTGAAAACCACTCTGAGGCCTACATGCTCGTGTTGACTCACAATCTTACATATTCCCCTAAACTCAGTTGTGATAGTCAACATCTCTCTTTTACGCTGGGTTCAGACAGGAAACCCATCATTATGCCTGTGATTTGTATACAGACAGGAGTCACAATATCACCTATAGCAAGATCCACATATGAAAGTCACAATTCCAACTTTATTATATATTTACTCATTAGACAAAGATTTCAACAGTGGGCTTTGTAAATGTTGGATGATGACAACTTTTGCTCTCACCTGCACGAATTAAAAAGCATCATGATCATAAGTTTATACTGGGTCCTGTTATAAAATTCTGTGTACTACCCAAGGAATTCATAGGTTATGAGTTAGTTTTGTAATCTTCTTGAGCTTTATACAATTATGCAACTTATAACTTTAACTATTGCCTTAAGTGTAGCGATGAGAAGCAATAAATCCCAATTTAAGTTTGATCATTATGCCTCTGAACTGCAACAGTATAAATTTTATAATCCCAAACCACCTGTAGATTAGGCTCATGCATGAGAGTAACAATTTCTAGCTTTGATTGCTTATGTGTGTGAGATTTATCTCCTCATTAGTAGGCTCTGTTCGTATGTAAGAATGAGAATCATGTCAGCTGGGTTTGCATCCAAGAGTCACAATATTACCTGGTTACTAGTGCCTATTATAACACTTTTTGTACCATTCAGGGTTTATATGATATGCCCAGGTAGCCTACTTTTCTGTGAATTCTTACAGGTGGGAGATGTAGGACTTTAACTATGATTGTAAGATTGCCTATGAAGGTCAAAATATCTCTCATGGCTGGGTCTAGGCATGAGAGTTATTATTGTGTATAGAAGCTGAATCCAGTTATACGTCACAATTTCCCCTTTGGACAGAGACAAGACAAAAAAATCACATCATCTGTGACACGTCACCAGTGACAAATGAAAATCTCCTTTGTAGGCAGGACCCAGTCAGAAGAGTCGTATTATAAACAAAAGTGTAATGTACTTATACAATGAGACTTAATAAAGCATTAAGAAGCATAGAAACAACAGGCAAAGCATAAGATTTGGCAAGATACATTGGATGGAATGCAGATGGCCAATAAATGGATGAAAAAATGTTTAACTTTTGAAATAAAAGAAATACAAATTAGAAAAAAAAAAAAAAAGAAGAGTCGTATCTTCTGGGTGCAGCCTCTATTAATATGTCACCATGCCTACTGAACACAGGGTTAAAAAAAATGAATAGTCACACTACCTAGGTGCTGGGCTCAGCAATATGTAATAATTCCCTCTCTTGGCAGAGTCCAGCACAATGAGAAGAATGACATCACCTAGGTTTTACACTTAGTGTTATCTCACAATTACGTCGGTGGGCAGGATCTGATAATTCTCTCTATGTGTATGGCCAAGGGAAAAAAGTAACATTATCTGTTTGCTGGGCCCCACTATAGGTCTTAAATTCTGTTTTGGAGCATGGTTTGAGAAAATAAGGAGAGTCAAATAACCTGAGTGTTGGGCTAAGCAATATGGCAGAATCCCCCCATTGTAAACATCAGGCAGAAGAAGAGAGTCAGTTCACTTCATCATGGGCTCAGAGATATATCCCAGTGTCCCCAATAGGCAGGGCCAAGGCAGACAAGGAGAGTCATATCACCTAGGTGCTTCCCTATTTATATGTCACAATCTAACATGTGGGCAGAAACTAGGCAGAAGAGCCATATCACCTGGGTACAGCCTCAAGTAATATGGCACCATGCCCAATATAGACAGGATTGAAGTAGAAAAAGAATCACAACTGCTGGGTGCTGGGATCAGCAATATGTAATAATTTTCTCTTTTGGCAGCGTTCAGGACAAAGAGGGCAGTCATGTCACCTAGGTTTTGCACTTGGTGGTATGTCAGATTTCTTCAGTGGGCAGGATCCAATCAGGAGAGGAGTGTCACATTACCTAGATGCTATATCTAGCAATATGTCACAGTGTCATCTTTGGGAAGGGCATTGGCAGGAGACACATCATCTAGCTATTAGGCTCAGATATAATTAGTAATATCCCCTATTGACACGTCTGTGGCAGAATAGTCACATTATTGTGGTATTCGCCCAGCGATATGTAAAAATAAACCCATGAGAACGAATTTAGCTGACGGGTATCAACATCTTGGTAAAAGACCCAGTGATGTAACACAACCTCCTCATCTTTCAGGGTGACATCTTTAACATTTAGCTGAGAGTGTGTATTAGAGTCACAACTTCACATGCATGATGTGCCAATGTATGACACTCCACGACATCTGAGGGCTTTATAAAACCTGCATGAGAGTTGCAAACCTCTCTGAGGCCTGCAGGCTCATAGTGACTCACAAAATGGCTCATAGTGACTCACAATCTTACATATTGCCCTAAAATCAGGTTTGATAGTCAACATCTCTCCTCTAGACAGGGTTAAGTAAGGGAGAAGACCCATTATGATGCCTGTGGGCTGGATTCAGAAATGGGTCACCATCCCACTTGTGGCCAGATCCACATATAAAAGTAACAATTCCAACTGTGCTGTATTCACTTGTTAGACTCTGGACCTCAACAGTGGGCCTTGTAAAGTGCAAGGGCGACAATTTGAATATCACCAGGATGTGTCACCAAGAGTCCCAATCTGAAATTTTGCTGGCTCCTGTTATGAAACTCTGTATCAGAAAATGTTTATTCAATGTAAGTTAGTGTTGTAAGCTTCTGTGAGCTTGGTACAAATACGCAATCCAGGACCTCAACTATTGACTTAAGCCTAACGATGAGAGGGAAAATACTTTGTATTGGCTGAATCTCAATATAAGTTTTATCATAATGCCTTTTAACTGAAGCAAGGGATATGTCATAAATTTACCTGTGGGCAAACAAATAAGCAGGAGGATAATATCAGTTAAGTGCTGTGCCAAACAATATGTCATAATGCATTTTCTATCCAGGGTGTAAGAAATTGGGTCACATTAACTGGGTGCTGGACACAGCAACATGACACCATCCCACATTTGGAAAAAATTCAGTCAAGTTATGATAGCCAAAACCCCTACACAATGGGCCCACAATATGTCAAAAAACCTTTGGAGAATCCAACGCAGGCAGGAGAGTCACATCATAATAGTGCTGGACCCAGCAATATGCAATATGGCATAATTTTCTCTTTATGCAGAACCTGCCAGAACAGTAATGTTATCTAGATAATGAGCCCTCCAATGGGTCAAAATTCCTTTTATTGTGTGCATGGTTTGTGAAAAAGGGGAGAATCACATTTCTTGAGTGTGGGCTCACCAATGAGATTCCTCCTATCGTCGAGGCATAGGCAAAACAAAAACAAATCAAAAACGAAACAAAACAAAAGTCATATCACTTAGGTCATGGGTCAGAGAAATGTCCCAATGTCCCCAGTAGGCAGGGCTCAGGCAGATGAGGAGAATCATAACATCTTGGTGCTTCCCTAAGAATATTCACAGTGTAACGTGGGGGAGACAAGGCAGGAGAGCCACAACACTTGGGTGCTAGGTCCTGAGATATGTCACAAGGCTCTCTTAAGACAGCACCCAGGCAGGAGAGTTACATCACCTAGGTGCAGGTTCTCAGCTAATGCTGCAATGCCCCATGTCGACAGCGCCCAAGGAAGGAGTCATTTCACTTAGGTGGTAGGCCCAGAGATATGTCACAATATCTGCTATTAAGCATAGCCCTGGCAAAAGAATGCCATTAGCTGTGTGCCTGGCCTAGAAATATGTCTTTCTCTAGGTTGGCAGGGCCCAAGAAGGAGAACCACATAATATAGGTAATAGGCCCAGAGATACGTTACAATGTCCTCATTTGGGCATGGCTCTGGCTAAAGGGTACCCTTACTGGTGTGCCTGGTCTTGAAACATATGGCTATTCTTCCTTTGTTGAGGGCCAATTCTAGAGAAAAGAGATACATCACCTATGAGGTGGACACAGAAATAAGTCACAGTAATTTTACTGGGCATGGTGCAGGCAAGAATTTAACATCACCTGAATGCTAGAGCCAGTGATATGTCACAATTCTTACTGAGTAAATGACCCAAGCAGGGGAGTCACATCACATCAAGACCTAGGTAGATATCACTTTCCATATATGCACTGGAACAGATCTGGAGGGTGAAATTACACAGGTGCTTTGCCAAGATTTATGTCACAATCACATTGTCAGAATGTTTCAAAGATGGGATTTACAATACCACACATGTCCTATTTTCATGTGTGACAGTAGAGTTCATCCATGTGAGATAATGACAGTCCTTATTGTCACCTGGGTGTGCATACAAGACTCAAAATTTTACCTGTGTCCTGAGCCCTGCTTTCATTCTGTCTTTAAAACAAAAAGACTTTGTAAAATATGTGTGAGTATTGTAATCCTTTGTGACTTTGTACCCGAAGGTGATCCAGGACATCACGTGTGACCCTAAACCTAGCTATGAGTCAAAGTATTCTTTATTGGCTGAGGCTACACATGACAGTCATTATCATTTCTGGAGGTTGTGCCTAGGTATATGTTACAATTCACTTTGTGGTTTTGAAGCAGGCAGAACAGACACATTACCTAAATGCTGGGCCAGAAATATTTCAATATTATTTTTATTGGCATTGTCCCATCAGAAATGTCACATGACTTGTGTGCTAGGTCTAGCTATGTGACACAATGTCCTTTATGGGCAATGTCCAGGCAGCAGAGGATAGTCAGGGCCCTAAAAGCTGGGCCCCAAAATATGTAACACTGCCTCCCGTTGACAGGGACCACGGAAGAGACATATGTTTTAGATGCAAGGTTCAGAAAAACTACAATTACCGAAGAGAACAGGGTACAGGCAGGAGATGAGTCATGTAACCTAGAATATGGGTCCAGAAATATGTTACAATCCCCCCTGAGAACATTGTTAAAATAGCACAGTCATATTACAAAGGTGCTTGGCCAAGTATTTGTCAAAATCTCATTTGTGGGCTATACCTAGCTGGGTTTATTAAATCACTCAAGAACTGTGCAAACACATATGTCACAATTACACTTCTGGAAAAAGTTAAAAATAAGAGTCACCATCCTGCACATGTCCTGGCTCCAGGCATATGAATTGTTATTAGGCTTTTCTTATGGTCTCAGGTATATGGCACAATATTACTTGTGGCCAGAAAAAAGGAATAAAAGTCATATCTTCTATGTGGGTGTGGGTCCAGTGAGATGTCACAATCTACCTTGTGGTCAAGACTCTGGAATAAGTATCACATCAACTGGATCCTAATTTCAGTGATACATCAAACCCCCTCTGTGGGCAGAATTTTGGCAATAGAAAAGACTCAGTTTACCTATGCAATTGGCCCATATATATGTAACAATTGCCCTTCTGTGCAGCAGCAAGACTGGAGAGTGACCTCACATTGGTGCTGGGCCCAGCAATATGTCACAATCTCCCTGTGGTCAGGACCCAGACAAAAGTGAAGGAACATCACCTAGGTTCTGAGCCAAGTGATATGTTAACAATTCTTCCTGTTGGCAGAACAAAAAATGGGGAATCACACCACCTGGGTGCAGGACATACTTATGTGTCACAATGCACTGTTTAAGTGCAGGGTCAAGGCAGTAGTAGGGAGTCACATCACTTATGTGATGGACCTAGATATAAGACACAACTCGTTTTTTAGGCAGGTTTCAGGCAGGTAATTCACATCACCTAAGTGATGGTCCATTGATACATAACAGTGTCCTTTATAGGCAGAGCCAAGGAAGTTGTTATATATTACTTAAGTACTTGTTCCACATATGGCAGAATTTCATCTGTGGTCTGGGCCTACAAAAGAGAGTTACATTATTCCTGTGCTTTGAAAAGTTATGTGTCCCAATCACATGCTCAATAAGTTTCAGTAATAAGTTTAACATCCCACACAATTTTTGCTTTTGTCTATGTGAGTGAACTCTTTCTATGAGTTGGGTCGAAGTAGAAGAGTCACAGTCTCAACAGTGGCAAGATATATGTATAAAAGCCCCAAATACACTTGAAGATTGTGTTCCAGTAGGCGAGTCACAGCACCACAGATGGGCTGAATCATGAAGTAACAAAAAACCTGTGAATCAGATCCGTATATGAGAGTAATTATTTGAACCTTTGACTGTCTTTTAGGTGTGAGATTTAGTACTTCATTCCCAGGCCCTGTTCATGTGTGAGAAAGAAAATCATTTCAGCTTGGTGTGTATACAAGAGTCACATTCTCACCAGGTAGCTGTTCTTTGTTATGACCTCCTTTGTACCATTAAGGCTTTATATTATATTCCTGAATGTTATAATCATTCATGAATTTTGTAAAGTGAAAAACCCGGGATCTTATCCATGGCCATAATGCTTTCAATGAGGGTCAAAATATCTCTTCTTGCTGGGTCCAGATATGAGAGATATTTTTATGCCTGTGTGCTTAACTCATACAGTAAAATCTCATTTGTAAGATGGGCCTAGTAAGAAGAGTCGCATCACCTGGATACTGCCTCACAGAATATGTCACTAAGCCCACTATATATAAGGTAGAAGAAAAAGAACAGAGTCACTCCACGTAGGTCCTGGGCTCTGCAATATGTAATAAAAAAAAGACATTCTACAACATTTAAAGGCTTTATACAGCATAAGAGTTGCAAACCACTGTGAGGCCTACATGCTCTTATGGATTCATAATCTCACATATTGCCCTAAATTCAGGAATAATAGTCAATGTCCCTTGTCTAAGCTAAGTTCAAGGGTGAGATGCATTATTATGCCTATGAGCTGGATCTATAAATGAGTCACCATCCTACATGTCACTAGATCATATATGAATATCACAATTCCAACTTTGTACTATTCACTTGTTAGACTCAGGACCTTAACAGTGGGCTTTAAACTTGTGGGATGGTGACAACATTTGCTTTTATTTGGGTGCATAATTGAGAAATCTAATCAGGACTTTTGCTTGTCCCTGTCATGAATTTCTCTGTACCACCCAAGGCATTTATAAATTATAAGTTAGTGGTGTAAAGTTTTGTGAGCTTGGTACAAATATGCAACCCAAGACCTTAGCTATTTCCCTAAGCCTAGTGATGAAAGGCAAAATATCTTCTTTGGCTGAATTCCAATATTAGTTTGACCATCATGCCTGTAAATTGAAGTAACATATATGTTATAGTCCCATATGTGGGTAAAAATCTAGGCAGGAGGGTAACTTCACTTAGGTATTGAGCCAAGCAACCTGTCAGAATGCCCTCTGTAGGCAGGGTATAGGTGTTAGAGTCACATTAACTGGGTTCTGTACACAGCAATATGACACAATCCCACATGTAGAAAAAAAACCAGCAAAGGAATGAGAGCAAAAACACCTGCATAATGGGCCCAGGATTGTCAAAATACATTCTGTGGCTCTGGGACAGGCATGAAAGTCACATTATCAGTGACCTGGGCTCAGGAGTATGTCATAATTCTCTATATATGCAGGACCCAGGCAAAACAGTAACATTATGTAGGTGCTGAGTCCTTGTATGTGTCACGTGTACACTAACATATTGGTCATTGCATAAGTCTCTGTACAACATCTGAGAACTTTATACAAGATGCATGAGAATTTCAAATATCTCAGAAGCCTAAAGGCTTATATGAACTCATGATCTTACATATTGCCCAATCCGATCCCCACCTTTTGAAGGCCACACAGAAGAACAGAGTCACATTACCGAAGTGCTGGGCTCATCAATATCTCTCAATCTTGTTAGTGTAAAAGCCCAGACTGAAGAGGATAGTCACATCACTTAGGTCCTGGGCTCTGATATATTGACCAATGTCACCAGTAGGCAGGGCACAGGCAGAAAAAGAGTCATAACACCAAGGTACTTCTTTAGGTATCTGTCATATTTTAATGTGTGGGCAGAAACCAGGCTGAAGAACAATATCACCTGGTCCTGGATTCGGAGATATTCACAAGTCCCCCTTACAAAAGAACCCATGCAGGAGAGTTATATCACCTAGGTGCAGGTTCCACTCTTTTTTTTTTTCCTACTTCAGTCTATTTATTTATTTATTTATTTATTTATTTATTTATTGTTATTATTATTATACTTCGGGTTTTAGGGTACATGTGCACAATGTGCAGGTTAGTTACATATGTATACATGTGCCATGCTGGTGTGCTGCACCCATTAACTCGCCATTTAGCATTAAGTATATCTCCTAATGCTATCCCTCCCCCCTCCCCCCACCCCACAACAGTCCCCAGAGTGTGATGTTCCCTTTCCTGTGTCCATGTGTTCTCATTGTTCAATTCCCATCTATGAGTGAGAAAATGCGGTGTTTGGTTTTTTGTCCTTGCGATAGTTTACTGAGAATGATGATTTCCAGTTTCATCCATGTTCCTACAAAGGACATGAACTCATCATTTTTTATGGCTGCATAGTATTCCATGGTGTATATGTGCCACATTTTCTTAATCCAGTCTATCATTGTTGGACATTTGGGTTGGTTCCAAGTCTTTGCTATTGTGAATAGTGCCACAATAAACATACGTGTGCACGTGTCTTTATAGCAGCATGACTTATAGTCCTTTGAGTATATACCCAGTAATGGGATGACTGGGTCAAATGGTATTTCTAGTTCTAGATCCCTGAGGAATTGCCACACTGACTTCCACAATGATTAAACTAGTTTACAGTCCCACCAACAGTGTAAAAGTGTTCCTATTTCTCCACATCCTCTCCAACACCTGTTGTTCCTGCGTTTTTAATGATCACGATTCTAACTGGTGTGAGATGGTATCTCATTGTGGTTTTGATTGCACTTCTCTGATGGCCAGTAATGATGACCATTTTTTCATGTGTCTTTTGGCTGCATAAATGTCTTCTTGTGAGAAGTGTCTGTTCATGTCCTTCGCCCACTTTTTGATGGGGTTGTTTGTTTTTTCCTTGTAAATTTGTTTGAGTTCATTGTAGATTCTGGATATTAGCCCTTTGTTAGATGAGTAGGTTGTGAAAATTTTCTCCCATTTTGTAGGTTGCCTGTTCACTCTGATGGTAGTTTCTTTTGCTGTGCAGAAGCTCTTTAGTTTAATTAGATCCCATTTGTCAATTTTGGCTTTTGTTGCAATTGCTTTTGGTGTTTTAGATATGAAGTCCTTGCCCATGCCTATGTCCTGAATGGTAATGCCTAGGTTTTATTCTAGGGTTTTTATGGTTTTAGGTCTAATGTTTAAGTCTTTAATCCATCTTGAATTAATTTTTGTATAAGGTGTAAGGAAGGGATCCAGTTTCAGCTTTCTACATATTGCTAGCCAGCTTTCCCAGCACCATTTATTAAATAGGGAATCCTTTCCCCATTGCTTGTTTTTCTCATGTTTGTCAAAGATCAGATAGTTGTAGATATGTGGCATTATTTCTGAGGGCTCTGTTCTGTTCCACTCTTAAGTCACAATTTTCCATATGGACAGGGCCAAGCAGGCAGGCACATCACCTAGATGACAGGCCCAGAGACGTGTTGCAAAGTCTTCTTTAAAGCATGGCCAACAAAAAAGAGTAGTATCACTTTTGTGCCTGGCCTAGCAATATGTTATAGTTTAGGTGGGCAAATCCCAAGCAGAAGAGCCACATCACCTACAAGATAGGCCCTATGATATATAAGAATATCCTCTTTGGGTATGGCCCTGGCAAAATAGCATCATCACCTGTGTGCCATGGACTAGGAATTTGTCACCATTCTGCCATGTTTGCAGGGCCCATTCCAAAGAGGAGAGTTACATCTTCTATGTGATGGACACAGTGGTATATTACCATGATGTCTGTAGGCAGGGTGCAGGCAAGAATGTAATGACACCTGGGTGCTGGATCCAGTGATGTCACAATTATTACTGAGAGCAGGGACCAAGCAGCAGAGTCACATCACTTCAGGTTTGCCCCAGGTAGATATCAAAATCCTTTATGTAGGCTAAAACCTGTTGCAAGACTGAAATCAAAAAGGTGTGTGTTAAGTATTTATTTTACAGTCATCATGGAATAAAATTTCAGGGATTAGTTTTACGATACCACACATGTCCTGTTTTCATGTAGGACAGTTGCCTTCATCCATCTGTGATGGTGAAAGTTCTCACTGTCAGCTGGATGTACATACGAGACTCACAATTTCCTATGTGTGCAATGAAACTATCTGTACTACACTCTCTATACACCACACTATACACTCTCTATACACAGTTATGAAAGTGTCTGTACAACACTTTCTATACACTGTTATGACAATCTCTATACAACCCAAGAGTGTTATAAAATATGTGAGTGTTCTAATATTCTCTAACCTTTATACCAGAAAAAGATCCTGGTCATCACTCATGTTCTGAAACCTAGTTATAACCATCAAAATTTCTCCTATTAGCTTAAGCCACATATGAGAGTATTTATCATGCCTGCTGGCTGTGCCTAGTTATATGTCACCACCCCCTCTGTGGTTGCTAAATAGGCAGGGCAACCATATCACCTAAATTCTAAGCTAGAAATACTGCAATATTCTCTTTGTAGGCTGGGTTCTATCAGAAAAATCTATGGCATAATGCTTCTTGTGAAGAGTGTCCAGGCAGGAGCAAAAAGTCATATCATCTAAATGATGGGCCCGGAGATATGTCACAATGCCTCCTGTTGAAAGGGCCCAGGCAAGAGAGTCATATCATTTGTATGCAGTGCTCAGAAATGCTACACTCTTCACTGGAATTAGGATTTAGGAAAAAGAGTAATGTCACCTAACCTAGATGATGGGTCCACAAATATGTTACGATCACTTCTGAGAAAACTAAGACATGAGAGTCAAATCATCAAGACTCATGGCCCAGGTATGTCAAAATGTAATCTGTGGGATATAGCTAGGCAGGATTAATAAGACATTCGGGAGCTCAACAAAGGTATATGTCACAATAACACCTGTGGAAAGGTCCAGGGATGAGAGTTACCCTCCTGCACATGACTTGGTTTTAGATACAAGAGTCATTATTCAGACTTTGATGTGGTCTCAGGTATATGGCACTACATTGCTTGAAGGCAGAGAGAAGAAAGGAAAGTTACAACATCTGAGTGGATACTGGTCCAGTGAAATGTCACAATACTCCATGTGAGCAGGACCAAGGAATAAGAGTAACAGCACCTTGATGCTGGTTTCAGCAACATATCTAAATCCCCACTGTAGGCAGGGATTAGGCAGGAGAGGAGACACACATCACCTAGGCAATTGGCCTTGGTATATGTCACAATGGCCTTTATGTGTATGTGCAGGACAAGGCACTAGAGTGACCTTGATGTTGAGCCAAGTGACATGTTACAAAGCTTATACGGTCACAATCCCACCTAGTAAAGAGTCACATCACCTGGATACAGTACCCAGTTATGTATCACAATGCACCACAATTACAGGGCCAAGGCAGTAGAAAAAAGTCACATCACCTACGTGATTGAGCTAGATAAAATCACGATGCTTTTTGTAGGCAAGGTTGGGGCAAAGATTTTACATCAGCTGGGTGCTGGTCCCAGTGATATATAAAAGTGTCCTTTGTCACATTGCCAAGAAGATGTTCCATACTCTTTAGGTGCTTAGTGCATGTATGTCACAATTTCACTTGTGCTCTGTGCTTCAAAAGGAGAGTCAGAACACTCTGATGCCTGGCAATGTCATACTTCTCAATCACACTCTCAAAAATCTTCAGAAAAAAATTTCAGAATTCTACACAAGTACTGCCTTTGTGTATGAAAGCCAACACCTCCTATGAGTTAGGTCGAAGTTCAGGAGTCATACTCTTAATAATAGGCAAGATGTATGTATAAAAGCCACAAACCCACTTGAAGATTATGTTTAAGTAAGAGAGTCAAAGCACCACAGCTCTGCTATGTCATAGTTCAGATGTCACCACACCACCTGCGAAGCATTATTAGTGCAACAATTTTCTCAAATTTAAATATGAGAGTAACAATGCTGATGTGTGTGAGATGTAGTATCTTATTTGTAGGCTCTGTTCATGTGTGATAAAGACAATAGTGTCAGCTGAGTGCCCATTGAAGAGTGAAAATGGCATCTGGCTGCTGGTGCCTGTTATGACACTCTTTGTATTCCTCAGGCTTTAGATGATATGCCTAAGTAGCGCTGTGAATTCTTATAGGTGAGAGATCTAGAACATTATCCATGACTGAAAGACTGGCTATGAGTGTTGAAATCTTTCCTCTGACTGGGTCTAGGTATGAGAGTTATTACTGTGCATATGAGCTGAATCCAGAGATACGTCACCAGATCACCTTTTGACAGAAACAAGACAGAAGAGTCACATTAACTGGATGCTGAGCAAGGCTTACATTATAATCTCTCTCATAGGTAGGACCCAGGCAGTAGAGTATACCAACTAAGGACAGTTCCTCAAATAACTTGTCATCGTGCCCACTGCATATAGGGTTGAAAATTTTGTGGATGTTCACACTCCCAAGGTGCTGAGCTAAGCAATGTGTTATAATTTCCCCTCTTGGCAGAGTCCAGGACAAAGTGGAGAGTCACATCAACTAGGTTTTGCACTGTGATATGTTATGGTTTCTTCAGTGGGCAGGATCCAGGCAGGAGAGGAGAGTCACATCACATAGAAGCTACATCTAGTGATATAGCTACACCACAGTGTCCCCTGTGAGCAGGGCACTGGGAGAAGAGACATATCACTTAGCTGATAGGCCCAGAGATATGTGATAATATCCTTTGTTGGCTGGGTTCAAGCAGAACAGTGTCATTATTATAATTTTAACCCAGCAATATTTCACAATGCACCCATGGGAAAGAATTTATGCCAGAAGTCTCAACACCAGGGTGCTGGGCCTGGTAATATGACACAATCTCCTCATCTTTTAGGTGACACTTTTAACTGTGAAGTTGGTGTGTATATAAGAGTCACAATCTTGGCTGGGTGCAATGGCTCACACCTGTAATCCCAACACTTTGGGAGGCCAAGACGGGTGTATCACGACATCAGGAGATTGAGACCATCCTGGCTAACATAGTGAAACCATGTCTCTACAAAAAATACAAAAAAAAAAAAAAATCAGTCTGATGTGGTGGCAGTTGCCTGTTGTCCCAGCTAGTTGGGAGGCTGAGGCAGAAGAATACCATGAACCCGGGAGGTGGAGCTTGCAATGAGCCGAGATTGTACCACTGCATTCCAGGCTGGGTGACAGACTGAGACTCCATCTCAAAAATAAATAAATAAATAAATAAGAGTCACAATTTCACTTGTGTTTTGGGTGATTGAATGACACACTGTACAACATCCAAAGGTTTTATGCAACATGCATAAAAGTTGAAACTACTCTGAGGGCTACACACTCATATTGAGCAATCTTACATATCGCCCTAAACACAGTTATGTTAATCGATATCTCTCATATAGGCTGGGTTCAGACAGAAGACTCATTATTATGTCTGTGATCTGGGTCCAGAAATGTCATAATCTCACCTGTAGCAAGGTCCACATATAAGTTACAATTCCATCTTTGTAATTTATTTACTTTTTAGACTCAGGACTTCCACAGTGAGATGTCAGATGGTGACAACATTTGCTCTCACTCACATTTGTAATTAAGAGTCATGATCTTAAGATTTTGCTGGGTCCTGTTATAAAACTCCATGTACCACCTGAGAAGTTTATACGAGTTAGTGTTTTATTTTAAGCTTCTGTGAGCTTTCTACAAATATGCAACTCATTATTTTACCTATTGTTCTAAGCATAATTATGAGAAGAAAAATATCTGCTATTGGTGGAATCACAATTTATGTTTGATTATCATGCCTTGTCATTAAAGCAATGTAATTTTTATAATCCAATTTTAGGAAAAAATCCTGGCAGGAGAGTCACACAACTTAAGTGCTATGCCAAGCAATATGTCACAATACCCTCCCTAGGCTGGTTCTATAAATGAAGGTTACATTAACTAGGTAGTGGAAACAGCAATATGAATAAATCTTAAACATGGGAAAAAAACAGACAACTGATGAGAGCAAAAACACCTACAGAGGGGGCCAAAATATCTAAAAATACTTTCTGTTGCTCTGGCAAAGGCAAATAGGTTACATCATCAGGATGGGGGACCAGCAATACTCCAGAATTCTGTATTTACGCTGCACCCAAACAGAAGAGAAACATCATCTGGGTGCTGGACCCTGCAATACATCAAAATTATTTTTCATGGGCATGGTTCTGAAAAAAAATAATAGTTATATTACCTAAGTATTGGGCTTAGCATTATGTCACATTACCCCATTGTAAAGGCAAGAGAAAAAGAAAAGATTCCCATTACTTAAGACACTGGGTCAGATATAGGGCCCAATGTCCAGAGTAGGCAGGGATGAGACAGAAAAGAAGAGTCATATCACCTAGATGCTTCCCTAGGTACATGACACAATCTAACGTGTGAGGTGAACCCAGGCAGAAGAGCCATATCTATTTGATACTGGGTCCTGAGATACTTCTCAAGGCTCCTCTAGGACAGGAACAAGGCAACAAAGTTACAACAAATAGGCGTAGGTTCTACCCTCATGTCACAGTGGTCCATGTGGGCAGGGAACTAGCAGACAGTCAAATCACCTGAGTGATATGCCCAGAGATATGTCACAATGCCCTCCTTGAGGCATGGCCATGGCAAAAGAGTACCATCACCCATTTGTCTAGCCTAGCAATATGTCACTATCCAGGTAAGCTGGACTCAAGCAGGAAACCAATATTGCCTAGGTGATAGGCCCAGAGATTTGTCACAATGGCCTCTAT